>NC_057763.1:11533819-11859944 GCF_010389155.1 Erigeron canadensis
CCTCCTGTCTCCCCCTCAATCTCTACACCCTTTCCTTTGTCTTCAACTGGGCGAGAATCATTCCTATCACCAGCATTATCAGCATCATCATCGTCATTCTGACGTCTTGGTTGAACCGCTGACAATCTACAAATCTCTTCAGGAACTTCTCCCCCTTGATTCTTGACCCAGTTGATCAAAATGTCAAGGCTGCTCGGGTATCGGTGAGATCAGACTCAAAGTACGAACCTGAGTCTCCAGAAGATCAACACGACGAACAAGCGAAGAATCTGAAGGAAGTCTGTAGGATAAGGAAGGAGCCACCAGAGGACGCAATACTTGTGCTTGAGAAACAGCAGGAATAACAGCAGCAGTTGGTCTTGGAGGATCAGGAATCGCTACTGAAGTAGCTTCAGCAACACGTCTACGCTTAGTTCTGGTATACTTAAGATCAGCACCCCTGTCCGTTTCACCGGACTAACCGAACTGGCTCTGTTCACGGGATCATCCATATCGTCAAAAATTCCACGCAGTTCAGAATCATTCTGAGCAGCAACATCAGGATCAATCTGAGCAGCACGGTCAGGAATATGGCTATGTGCATCATGAACGGAGTGAGCTGAATCAGAAACAGCAGGAACACATGACATGCCTTACTCCGACGCTCTCTATGTAAAGCAGCACCTTCTTGAACAAAAGACTGATGTGAATGATCACTTTCGGAAGCAGCAGAGACATCATGAACCAACTTAGTTCGACGCTCACTCCGAGGGGCATCAGCGACACTTGCAGATTCATCTATGTCTGTCTCGGTTGCAGCAGCAGAACCGTCTGAACTATCGGCTACACCTTCATCATTCCCATCATCAGAACTATCAGAATCATCACTCGAATCATCATCAGAATCATTAGCAGAATCATTCTCAGAACTTTCTGAGTCATCAGAATCAGAATCTTCATCATTATCATCCACAAACATATCATTCTCAAGACGAGATCGATAGTGTGGATTAATCAAGTGACCAAAAAGTGGTGGATCATTAAGACCAGCCACATTACGTGTATTTGCTTCAAGATCAGCAAAAAGACGCGAAGGCCAAGCATGAAGAACGTAGCGAGGACCTTGGTCATACACTAAGTTAGGACAGAAATGTCTAACTATGGCCATAACAAACCGAGGATATAAGAGAAATCTCTTCCTCCCCCTGGCATTAATCTGATCAAGAAACTCCAGATAAAAGTATCTCGAGAAAGGATAAGGTCGATTATACACTAATGCAACCATCTGCGACGCAGTCTGAGCAGACAGTTGATCAAAACAGCCTTGCGATTGCTCAAACACACGAGCAATGCATACGCAAGATATCTCCATCTTCCCTGAAAACCACTCTTATCAAAAGGAAGTTTGACCTCGCCGACAAACCCCATTCTCTGAAAACATCTAAGAAGAAGTTCAAACTCATACGTCAACTCTACTTCTTCCTCTGCTTCTACCTCTGGTTCTGCACCTAAATGCAAAACAGTACGAAGCGTTGCAGCGTTGAAGTCAAATGTAATCCCTCCAACAGTAGCACGTACAAAACTATGTCCTTCAACCATAACTACATGAGCAGTTGACCAAAAGGAATCTATATACTGCCTAACAAGTCTAGGCGAATCACAGAAAGCAAAAAATAATCTCGATCGAGCGATGTAATCAAACATCTCATGAAAATGTTCGCTATTATGCTGATCCGGATCAAGATTAAGTGCGAGATTATGTTTCTTCACAAACTGACGCGGAGCGAGAGCCATTTCTGCAAAACAAATCACAATATCGAAACAAATATAAAATAAGCACGGTAAATGAATTGCAGACTTGAAAGACCTAATCAATAATTTCGTAAAGTAAAACTGCACAAAATATTCGTTAAGTTGAGTTCATAAATTATAAACTGTACGAAAATAGTCACTAAATTCGTTAAGTATACAGGAACGAAGATGTAATTTAAGTTCGTAAGCTATAAAGGAACGAAGATAAATCCTAAATTCGTAAGAACTAAACTGAAGTTTTCACCTAACGAAGTCTAAATTCGTAAGGTCTAAACTGGACATGCATGTTCGTAAGTTATAACTTATATTCTAAGTTCGTAACTTATAAACGAAATCTAAGTTCGTTTGGACAGAAACTAACTTCGTAAGCATTGCTAAGAAACTAAGTTCGTTAAGCCTTGCTAAGTTCGTTCCTTATCAACTAAATTCTAAGTTCGTAAGGCATAATCGAAAGCTAACTTCGTTTCTACCAAATCTAACTTCGTTCGAACTAAAATCTAAGTTCGTTTTCACAAATCTAAATTCGTTTGGGTAAACCAGTTAATGATCACAAGAAATATATATATAATCAAAACGAATCAAATCGAAGATATATATAAAACCTAGATCGTTTTTGTGGACGAAAATAAGATCAAAAACTTACTTAGATCACGATTTGCAAAACAAATCAAGGAAACGAAGTAGATAGAGAGAAAAGAAAAGATTTGGGGTTTTTTTTTTTAGGGTTTTGGTCATGTGAAAATAAGAGTAATTTTCGTTTGTGAAAAAGAAACGAAGAAAAACCCTTTATATAGTGAAATAAAATGGGTTAACTATGGGTCGGGCTAAAATCCATTCACGAAGTTATCCAAACGAAGATAGCCTTCGTTTGGACAAATTAATTTCTAACTATAAGAACGAAGATAACAGTTATCTTCGTAAGAACAAATCAAAGTTAGAAAATATTCCAGATTTCAGCTAAGTTCCTGAAAATTTTTCAGATTTTCATCAAAGCGATCTTCCAAAACACGACCCTTCATCGCAATCTGTACATAGCAAAAACTCGTTAGAAAGCAACCTTCATGCCTTGTACTAAAAGTGCTATCATCCAAATTCATCATCATAATGTAAGTATATAACCGAACATTATAATCTTGAATAAAAACCCATGGTTTAAACACTAACCATCAACAAACCTGAAAATAATCAATTTATATATGAACCTCATTACCAATGACGATTATGACACCGAGAACTTCCTTTGATCATGGATATGCGTGACGGCAAACCATCTTGAAACACTTAAGTCCCATACTAGATGTCGTCTACAAAACTAACAAACAATGAACAATCCAACAAAAATTCACTGAAGAACTTAGTAAAGTTTCCAAAAGTATGTCATAAATCACAGCATGAAATTCAAAGGAAACTAATATCAAATTTGATTATTTTCATTAAATACATGAATCATAAAGTAAATAACTACTCCAAAAGCAAGTTCATGTATTCATCCTTCACATGCTCAAATCTGCATCACAAATATTATCACTACACACCAAGGATCTTATCGTCATGATATCATCCGTATAAATAACAATGTATTAACAGAAATCAGCACTCCAACTTTATCTTCTTAACCTGAACACTGCACACTTACTACAGAACTCATTAACGCATTGAGAACAAAACAGTATAATGCAGAAAATTCAAGCTACAAACACACTCAATCAGGGTTAACAAATATGAAATAACTAAAAATCTAACAAAAGATCAAGGGAGGTCATTTCTTGTCAAACCCTAAAATGTCACCAAGTTATTAATCAAATTCTTAACTTGTTACAAATTAAAATTGTGAGATTTCAAATAACTTTGACATTTCATATAACACTTGAAAGATCATTTAAACTTAAACAAATTAATGTCCATATTAGAAAATCTTCTTTGTAAACAAACCACACAACCTCATTAAAAATTCACATGAAGGAATTCAGCAAAACATATACTCAGAATTTGAATAGGATCTCTCGTGCAATAAGAACTTATAAAAATACTATTTTGACTCAATAAAAAGAAAAATAACTCAGAATAAAAATTGCAGAATAATAAACTAATCTAAATTCTAATTAACTTGACTTTATACATTATTCACATTATGCTTGATTACTGCTGATTAGATCAGGTTAGCATGTTACATAAGCCTGCGGGTGAAAAATAATTCTCTTATTATAAGTTCTGAACAGTGACCCAACAGCGACACCGGTACTTCCAGTTTCCTTTGAATATGACACTTTCGTATTACTTGAGCCAAGGACAGTCACCATGTAACCTAGTAAGTTACTCATGCCATACATTTAGTTTGCGAACTTATGTGACCCACAATCAGATATACTCCCATAATCGACACAAGCATTAAAATAACAAGTATTCAATATATATTTGGAAACTTCCTTGAACAAACCATGAAACACTTTTTACATTTCATCACTGAAGCACTTTAGTATTTTGCGATTTACATTTATTTTGTAACACTTTCGGTCGTACCATGGTCAAGGGCAGTCACCTTGCAACCTAAGTAGCCTAATATGTCACTTAATCACATTTACTTTCATTTGCATTAATTTTGTAACACTTTCGGTCGTACCATGGTCAAGGGCAGTCACCTTGTAACCTAAGTAGCCTAATATGTCACTTAATCACATTTAACTTAATTTACTTTCATGTTCAGGACTTGTAGAAGTTTCCAAATACAGACTGAATAAATTTTATAATAAAGCTAGATCTTTCACAGAATTTAAGGACCAGATCTTAACATTTCTGAAAAGCAAGCATTCTCAGCCATATATCTGAATATGTTTCCCACAAGAACATTGTATAATTTAAGTTCAGATTGAAGGAAACCTTGGTACTTTGTGCCTACCGATATATCCCAAATTGTAATCACTGAACTAAGCAGTTATATTACGATTAAGCAGGCTTAAAAGCTAAAGTATCGTCACTTCTAATCATTTAGCGCAGTAACCTTACTTTATTCATATTTTTTGGATTTTCGATATTTCAATGTTTTTGTATTTTTCTTCATACCATTGAGTTGATATAACAACTCAAGACGAGGTCCATCAAAAGCTTTAGTGTATAGATCAGCAAGATTATCATCAGTAATAACCTTTTCTAAATGAATAAGCTTTTTCTCAAAACAGTCACGTATGAAATGATACTTTATATCTATGTGCTTGGTGACTTTAAAGTTTTTCGGATTGGTAATATCTATGGCAGACTTATTATCAATACAAATAGGAGTATTGGAGATATTCATACCATAGTCGCGCAATTGTTGCTGTGTCCAAAGCACCTGAGAACAGCAATATCCAGCAGCAATGTACTCTGCTTCACAGGAAGACTGTGCAACAGATGTCTGCTTTTTGCACTGCCACGATATAATTCCCCCCCTAAAAGCTGACATCCACCTGACGTTGATTTCCTATCCGAATTGTCACCACCATAATCCGAATCAGTATAAGCTACGAAGTCAAAGGAACCATACATGGGATACCAAAGACCTAGACGAGGCTTGGCTTTCACATAACGAAGAATCCTTTTGCAGCTTTCAAGTGTGACTCTTTCGGATTAGCCTGATATCTAGCACACATAGAAACAGCAAAGGTAATATCTGGACGTGAGGCTGTCAGATACATCAAGGATCCAATGATAGCCGATATTGAGTGGCATCGACGTATGGATCATTAGGCTTATCAGGACACAACCCATGATTAGTCTTAATGGGAGTAACAGCATCCTTAGCATCAGTCATTCGAAACCTAGTAAGAAGATCTTTGACATACTTGGTCTGATGTATAAAGAAGCCATCCTTCAGTTAATCCAAGTCCAAGGAAGAAGGTTAATTCCCCCATAGCACTCATCTCAAACTTAGCCTTCATGCTCTGTTCAAATTCCTTGCACATATTGTCATCAGATGAACCAAAAATGATGTCATCGACGTAAACCTGTACAAGCAAGTAGTCTTTCCCTTTCCATTTAATAAACAACGTGCTGTCTATAGAACCTCTGGTAAAACCACTTTCCTTCAAATGAGTTGACAATTTTCATACCATGATCGAGGAGCCTGATGTAAACCATATAAAGCCTTATCGAGACGATATACTCTATTAGGAAAGTCTGGATCCTCAAACCCGGCAGGTTGTTCTACATACACTTCTTCTTTAATTTCTCCATACAAAAAGGCACTCTTTACATCAAGCTGATACACCTTAATACCTTTATAACTAGCATATGCCAGAAATAATCGAATAGCTTCAAGTCTAGCTACAGGTGCAAATGTCTCATCGTAATCAAAACCTTCTTGTTGCTCAAATCCTCTAACCACCAATCGAGCCTTATTGCGAGTGACTACACCTCTGTCATCTCTTTTACAACGAAAAACCCAACGCGTTGTTAAAGGAGATTCACCCGGAGGTAAGTCAACTAACGTCCATACTTCAAGCTTTCGAAACTGAGCCAATTCTTCTTGCATCGCCTCAACCCATGACGGTTCCTTAAGAGCCATTCCAACATTTTTAGGCTCAACCTGAGAGATAAAGCAATAATACAAGTACCAAGTAATTGCCCCAGTATCCTTAACTTCAGCAAACATACACGACGATTTCTTAGATTGATTCCTCGTGCGAATACAGGTAGAAGCATCACCAATGATTTGCTCGACTGAATGATCCTTGTTGACCCTAGTTTGAGGAACCTTATCGACTGAAAGATCAACTCCCAAGTTTGTCTGCACATGTTGCTCTGGAGTTTTATAATCTGGAGTTTTAGGCTCCTCCTGATTTTCACCTTCCGTGTCATCAGTATCATAGAAAGGAGAATCAAGTAGAGGTATATGCAAGGGATCAGTAGGATCTATAGGAGCAGGCTCTAAGGTAGAATCTGCTACTTTTGTCCCACTAGATTCTCCAGATTCAGAAGTAGGCTCAACTATTGGTGAGGAAACAGAAGAAGAACCAGAAATCGGTCCTCCATCAAGAGGATCATGGAGAGTAACTACATCCTCCACAGTCGGAACACCTGCAAAAGAAACAGGACCACGAAAAGAAGTGAAGACACCATCATAATCAAAATTATTAGCAGGACCAATGTGTACAGCAGGTTTATGACTGACAATTACGACATTTGTACCAAGATCTACTTTGCAAGTCTTCTGATTGTACACACGCCTAAACGGTGTACTTGGTACATAACCCAGAAAGAAACCCTCCTCAGATTTAGGTTCAAATTTCCCTTGAGGAAGAGTTTTAAGAAAAATGCAAGGAACACCGAAAGGCTCAACATTCTGCAAATTGGGCTTTTTGTTGTGCAAAAGTTCATAACTAGTTTTCTTAAACCGTTTAACTGTCAAAACCCGATTCAGAATGTGACAAGCTGTATTCACTGCCTTTCCCTAGAAAGTAATAGGAAGCCCTGAATCAGCAAGCATCGTCCTGGCTGTCTCAATCAATGTCCTGTTCTTCCTTTCAGCCATGCCATTCTGTTGTGGCTCATATGGTGCACTGTACTGATGTTGAATTCCTTTGGTCAAGCAAAATACAGTAATAGTATTATTCTTGAACTCAGTACCATTGTCACTCCTGATTCTCTTAACTTTGACTCCATGGACATTTTCAACTTGTTTAATAAAATCCATAAATCTTTCTGCGGTCTCATCCTTGGTCTTCAGAAAGAATACCCATGAGTACCTCGAGTAATCATCAGTGATCACCAAACAGTAAGACATCCCTCCAATGCTTCTTATGTTCACAGGACCAAAGAGATCCATATGAAGTAATTCGAATGGTTTGGATATAGTGTTGAGTACTTTTGATTTATGCGGATTCTTATGTTGCTTTCCTTTCAAACACGGTACACACTTATCTTCCATCCCAAACTTCTTAACTGGCACACCGTCAACTAACCCAAGACTAATAAGTTCATTCATCTTCCAAAAGTTGATATGTCCCATTCTACGATGCCATAGGAGAGATTCAGACTCATTTGCCTTGCTCAACAAACAAAGGGGCTCCTTTGGATTATCAACACCTAAAAGTAAGCCATAGATGTCTCTCTTCCTAGGAGCTTTGAGCATTATCCATTCTTCTAGAATAACGAAACCCGGCTTCAAGATGTATGCCTCCTTTTCTGTGAAATGAACATTATTGCCCTTATCACAGATCTGTGAGACACTCATTAGATTGTGAGTAAGTTGTTCCACATAGTTAACTCTTTCTAGAGTAAGTTGTCCATTGACGACATCTCCTTGACCGGTGATGTTGCCGCCCTTGGATCCAGCAAAACTAACATACGACGCATTTATACCAGTATAATTGGACAAGAGCTTCTTGTCCCCTATCATGTGCCTAGAGCATCCACTGTCAAGGTACCACAAATGAATTGGTTTCCTAGGAACTCCCTGCACATAAAATGAGAAAAATTAGTTTTCATTGGGGACCCAAACCTTCACAGGTTTGGGTCGTCCCTTCTCATCCTTGAGAATCAGTTCAGTCCAATATCCATTGCTAGAAACCGTGGGTGGGACTTGATTCTCGACTTGTCTTCTCACTGGAGAAGACTTCTGACCTCTCGTCGGAGAAGTTCTTGGGGAATGAGGGCCAAAAGAAGGTCTAACACTTGAGTGAATTCTGTCATAAAATGAATTACGACTTGGAGGTGTTTGTGACTGATTCGAACTCCCTCTGGGGGTTGTGAATCTTGGTTCCTTAGGGGTTGAACCTTTTGGTGGAGATTCACGTCGGTGAGGTATAGTAAACGGGTTTGTAGAAGATTGAACTTTAGTCTCATGAACCTTTGAGATGTGGAAACCTTTGAAGGAGAACCCGATCTCCGAGGTCGATTTGGATATACACTCTAAACATGACCTTTTTCATGACAAGCAAAGCAAGAGAGGACCTTAACCTTTTTCTTTGTATCTACCTTATTATTGGTACTTACAGATTCACTAGTGTCCACTGACTTACTTGTTTTTCTAGAATCCTCATGGTCTCATTTGGTCAGTGATATCCTAGACTTACTTGGGGACTTCTTACGTGCAGGCATTAGTATATGCTTCAAAACCTTAGTTGCTTCTACATTAACAACTAATTCATCTTCAGATTTGCTATTCCTAGACTGCTTAGGTAAAGGAGTTTGACGCAACTGACTTAATTTCTTCATATCCTTAATATCAACATCCCAGACTTTATCAATCCTCTTAGGGTCAATAGATGCTAATGGAAATTCTAACTCAGTATAAACCCTACTACTCTTTCGAAGTGTAAAGTGAGTAATACTGTCTTTCTGACCGTAAGAAGTGGACGGATCTAGGACAACACCTTTCAATTTCTCTTCCTTGGTAGGTTGAGAAGAAACTCCTTTAGACTCTGTTGTTTCCTCAGTCAAATTTGGCTTAGGAGTTGAGTCTTTCGATTTACCATCATCAACACTAGGTTGAAGTAGGACTTCAGGAATATTGGGTTCTACAGGAGTATAGTTATTGTTGAAAGGAGGAGGCATGCTATTATAAGAAACCTTAGCAGTGTCAGAACTCTTAGATGGAGAATCCTCAAACTTTTTCATATGCATTAAAAGCTCAGCATGTCTAGCAGAATCAACCTTAGCATTTAATTCCACTATTTCTATCCTAGCATCAGCAAGTTCTTTCTCAAATGTAGCACACTTTTTAGCTAACAATGCATAAGCTTCACCACCTACTCTTTCTACAGCCACAACATGTTTAACTTTGTCTTTCATAGCACTAATGTCAGACTCTAAAGATCTAATCCTATCCTTTAAGAATTTTTCTCTATCAGTGACAGTTAGATCCTTTTTAATCAACTTATCTCTTTCCTCATGAGCAGCATTGACAACAGATTCTAATTGCTTAATTTGTTCATGCTTTTGTTCAATTTCATCAAACATTCGATTAACAATGTTGCAAACATGAACAATAGTATGTAGAGAGTAAGATACCTGTTGATCTGCTTCTTTGCAGTCTGCCATGTAAGCAACAAAGTCATCCACACTCATGCCTGCTGGAATTTCATACTCCTTCATCTGCTCTTCAATTGTCTTTTCAACCTTTTCTGTAGCAGAATCGTCTTTGATCTCAGCAGCTTTCACCTCTCCAGAATCTTTCATATCATCAACCTCAACCTCTTCATCAGACTTAGAATCAGTATCATATACCTCAGCAGAAGATTCCATGTTCGAGCTTTGAACATTTTCATACAAATGCTCATCATTGTGGTAAACTGTGGTGTCCAAGAAATCATCAACAGAATCCACTATCTGAGCCATATCATCAACTATTTCAGCCAAATAAGCATTATTGGTCTCATCCTGTGGAAAATTCCAAACATAAGAACCATCAGGTTGAGCAGCTACGATAGCCTTGTCATTGCCATTTCTAGTAGTATCATCAGTCAACGAGAGAGCTCTACTTGCATTCTGATTAAATGGACGATTACCACCTCTATCTTGACGTGTAGGGGTAATATTGACATCTCTCTTTGGTCGTTGACATTATTTGGCAAAATGTCCAAAGCCATCGTAGTTATAACACTTAACCTTTGACTTGTCGAAGCCCTGAGTACCCCCAATAAGCTTTCTACCTGTTCTTTGCATAAACCTTTGCACTCTCCTGGTGATCATCGCCAAATTCCATTTCAAATCCATTTCTTCAACATCATCTGGATCTATTTGGTCATAATCTTCATCAATGAGTGCTGGATCTGTGATCCTTCCTGCAACAAAAGCTTCATGTGCAGCACACATTGCGGCAAATACATTCATCCTTCCCTCAGCTGATTTCATATCCATGGGCATAGACTTGTAACCAGCAGAAGTAGATGAAATGTTACCAAACTTCATATTTCCAAGCTTTGCACTTTCATTAGCCTTTCTAGCCTTGTAACCAGCATCAGAAGCCATGAAACTAGCAGAATCATCTCCATCCATAACACAATCAGAACTCTCTTTCGTGCCAGAAGTACCAACCCCATAAAAGAATGCATTAACGTCAGCTGTTGGATATAATCTGCTCTTTCTTGCAATCCATGACGAAACTCTTTATAAGCTTTCGGCAAACCATCCAAGAATTTATCCACTATTTCAGTAGGAGTGTACTTAAGATCGAAATAAGCTAACTCAGCAAGAAGATGTTGAAATCTCAATATAAGATCCTCAACTTGTTCGTTCTTGGTAGCATTAAAGCAATCAAATTGTTTCTTAAGCATCTTAATTCTATTTTGCTTCAACAATGGATCACCTTCACAGTGAGCTTCAATAGCATCGAACAATTGTTTTGAAGTCTTGTACTCCTGTTTAGGAAACAGGTGCACTAATTCTTGAGGAATGCACATCCGAAGAGTAGAAAGAGCCTTAACTTCAATAGCATACAAAGATTTTTCTTCTCCTTTTAACTCTCCTACCTTGTAATTAGTTGTAACACCGTTTACAGTAAGAGTTGGCCATTCATATCCTTCGGTGATCATTATCCACATGTTCAAATCTTCTCGTTGAATATAATCTTCAAATCGGCCTCTCCACGCCCAGAAGTCAGCCAATGAAACTAACTTCGGTGGAGAATTAGTACGTCCAACGAGATGATCATGATAGACAAGAGAATTCAGGTATTGTGCAACAGCAGTGTTGGTTGAAGAAGAAGCCATTGGTTAACGAAAATGGATATGAGAAACGAAAATAGTTTTAAATTCGTAAGAGGAGTTGAAACGAAGATAGTTGCTAAATTCGTTAGTTGAAACTAAATTCGTTAGATTTAAATTCGTTTGAAGGAATGGAACGAAGATAGGTCTAACTTCGCTTGAAGGAATTGAACGAAGATAAGGCTAAATTCGTGAGGTGAAGGTGAACGAAGATAACTTTAAATTCGTTAGAAGGAACTGAACGAAAATAAAGCTAAATATGTTTGAAGAGATTGTAAACGAAATGAGGTTAAATTCGTTTGCTAAATTCGTTTGAGAAAATGAACTTAGCGACTGTTAGGGTGTCGGGAGGTTTTTGAGAGAAAATAATCAAACAAACGATCTCGAACCTTCGATAAGATATCGATTGGCTCTGATACCACTTGAGAATCCCTCGATAGCTACAGATCGCTCTCGAGATCGTCTATTATTATGTCGTGAGTGCGGAATCCTCACGAGATAACTAGTTTGATTAGTTATCGTGTATATCGCTAATTATCAAGTAAATAATCAGCCATATGATGCTATATTCGTTTCTATAAGCTATAGAACGAACTTACTCGCCTGGTGTATGTGTATGTCAAATGTGATACCTCAATTTAGGGTATTCATTCGTATATATATGTTTCAGATCGAAACTGGGCTTGCTGGGCTTTGTTCTTACGAACTTAGCAGCCCAGCCCATGTAACGAAGTTAATCTTCGTTTGTACCAAATGAAGTTTATCTTCGTTTGCCTCTAACGAAGATATTCCTTATCTTCGTTAGATGTAAGACTTGGTTATATTCCTAAATGTTTCATCAACAAGGAATCCTAACACATATTATGTTTGTACTTGTATAACACACAACAAACATCATACATAACATATATATAACACCAAAACATATAATCGATCATTACCAAAACATAAAGTCCATAATCTATCAATTACATATATATAAATACGACATAAAGTAACATAATGTCTTAATCTAAAAGACAGATCAAATCTAAGTTGCTGTTGTCACATCAACGTGCATCAACAGAGGAATAAAACTCTGTCGTTTCCTGGAAGACACCAACTAGTAAATTCAGTGCTTTCTTCGCTACATACTTACTGGGCATCGGTCTTTATAATTCCTTCTGGTATAATATCAGAACTAGAGAAAAAGATGTGTGGGTTTCTATGGTGTCAAGGAGAAATGAAGAAAGGAAAAGCAAAAGCTTCATGGGAACTGGTTTGTCTACCCAAATATGGAGGATCAGGTATAAGGCGTATTTCTGATGTTAACAAGGCTTTAATGTCATATCATACTTGGAGTATCCTCACCACCGTAAGTCATTATGGGTGCAATGGATTCACATGTATAAGCTAAAAGGAAGGAATTTTTGGGAGATGCGCCTACTTCGGGTATGATTTGGGGTTAGAGGAAACACTTTAGCTTAGACCTTGTATACGTTCTCACATTTGGTATAAGCTTGGAAATGGTCTATCGACATCTATGTGGTTCGACAAATGGTGCAGCCAGGGTCCTATCCGATCATTTGTAACCCCTAGGGATATCATGTGAGCCGATTTCTCTTTAGAGGATAAGGTATCAGATCATGTTGATGCAGGAAAATGGAAATGGCCTACGGCGGGGTTTGATTTGTTCCCGGTTGTAAGTCCCAACTCAAGAGATGGTACTAACAGAAGACACCTCTATGTCAATGGTGAGAGTTCTTTGCAATATAAACACTGAACTGGAGACGACCAGTTATAGTGATTGTATACCAAGTCCTTAGATAGATTACTTATCAGGTGACAATAATGAAAGGCAATGCGATAAGTAAATGTAACAAAGTAAAAATGGTGAGACCAAGTTGTAATTTTCAAATGTATTTTATTTATTGATACTAAATAAAATACAAGGTTGTTACGGAATCAAGATAATACATAAATGTAAATATCCTAACAACCTATGAAATACAAACGATCTATACTCGGAAATTCTCTTTAACAATCGAAACACTTAGAGTTGTGAAGTGTTCCCTTTTACGATTGAGAGAATATTGCACAAGTACACCAAGAATATTGCAAAAGTATGAATATGTAAAGTTATATTCTTGTTGTGCAAAAACCTCTATTTATAGACAAAGTTGATATTGGGAATCCAACTTTGTCGTATAGATATGGTTGACAGCATTTAAGGAAACTAGGTGAGTTCCTTTGAAATGCTTGATAAGGTAAGTCAAGACATTACTTTATCTGGTCTGCTTTATGCACTTTTGTACTTTAATCATAGACAAATGATATTTGTCTGTATAAAGCTGCATAAAGCAAAAAAGTCTTCCTCGTAAATAGTGTAAAGCATTGTAAAGGCTTTAAACTGATATTCTCCAGTTTCAATCTGTGTAGAATGCCAACTGGGCTTCGCTGCCATTGTCATTCTCTAACTTCCATTTGTTTTCTTCGGCGTTAATTAGAATGTCTTCAGTTCTGATCAGATCTCAACTGGAGGAAGTCTTCAGTTGCATTAACTGTACGTTGCAACTAGACTTCAATATATTTCTGGACAAATCTTCTGGTCTTCAGATGCAACTGGAGACTGGCCAGTTTGGTCGAAACTGTATCTAAAACCGGTCTTAATAAATGTTGTTGTTCCCCAATTATATTTAGATCATAGGGACAAATTAGTGTGGCATGATGAGAATCGCTCTCAAAGAAACTTCTCCACCAGGCTTGTTTGTGAAACGACAGGTGTAGGCAGAATGTAGCGCCTTGGGTCAATACTTTTTGGTTTTCTAATTGCATTCCAAGGCATGCCTTCTTGACATGGCTTATCTTCCATAGGAAACTCAAGACCCAAGATAAATTGAAACAATGGGACGTTTCCTGGAGCCATTAATCTAAATCTAATGTGTTGTTCATTGTGCAAGTTCGGACCTGACTCACATGAACATCTCTTTTTTGAATGTCCTTTTTCGTCTCAGGTATGGTCACTGATTAAACCACTAGCGGGCATGCATAATGTGGCTGCGAAGTGGGAGGATGCTCTTGCGTGGTTAATTCCCATCTCCAAGCATTGAACAGTTAAACGTGTTGTTGGAAGAATTGTCTTGGCGGCTACAGCCTACTTCATATGGCAAGAAAAGAACAACCGTTTGTTTAGCAATAACAAGATAAGTGAAATATGCAATTGTGAATACCATTCAGCTTAAACTAGTTACAATGAGGTTCAAAGTGACTACCAAGGGGGCGATCTTGTTGGAAGCTTGGCAACTGCCAAAAAGATTAATCACTACACACGGGTGCTGGATAGTATGATCATGACTGGACAAGTGGCTACAACTGCATTCTTTTTTAGCTAGTTTTGCTTGATTTATAATAGTGGTAATCTGTTTTTACATAGTATGCTTCTTAAGCTTATTTACATATATGTGGCTTGTAGTATATATGAACTAATGTGACAATCCTATCACATTACTTATACTAAATATTATATTTGTGGTTGGTATAATAATTGATCAGGGTAACCCTTTACCAAAAAAAACTAAAGAAGCGAGTATCAAGTGGAATGACTTCATTGATGATGATGACTTGCAGCTCGAAAGCAGATGTCCAGAGATTAATAACAATGTGTTTAAGATAAAAGTAAGTGATGAGATCGTAGAGGATGATGTCCATCATAATTTATCGTCTTGATTCATGTTGATAGATTCTGAACACTATTATTGGTACATATATAAACTTCATTCAGGAAAGGAGAAGTCTAAAAGTTCGGTCCGGTCAAAACGTCGGTTTTCTGGTTTAACTACCGGTTACCGGCTGAACCGAGCGGCCATTTGCACGTCCGAACCAACACCTAGAACCGGACCGTTAAAGCATCCGGGTGGCAGCCCAACCGATCTAACCGGCCGGTCCGGTCCAGTCTTGAAAACACTGATGAATAGAGTTAAAATTCTTATGACGTCATAAATATACTAAAAAAGTATAAACAAAAATTACTAAATAAATTAAACACACACAAACTTAAATCTACAAACTCAACATATAAAAGTTTATACACACCGTATTTACATGAGGAAAGTTTAGAGACGTAAGTTATTTAAATTAGAGGGGGTGAAAACGAATTTGCTACAAAGAAAGAGTAGCTGTACAGGCTTGGGATTAGTGGGCCTAATTAAGTCTTCTTCCTCATCTATCTTCTCCAACTCTTGTTTTCTTAAAAATATAAAAATCACTCGTACAACCTTTTTATAATATCCATTAAAATCATATAAAAAAGTTGAAGACAGTGGGCCCTTTGAATGAGTGGGTCCAGTTCAATTGCACCCTTTGAGCCACCCTTGAGCCGACCCTGGTATATATATTAACCCTGACATGCCTACATCATGTAAAGAATTCAACATGTTCCAGTAGATAGTAATAGTAAGTAAAATGTACTTATCTTTATCAACTTCTATTGGTCCATGATTTAATGAATATGTTAAGAATGCATGCAACTCAAAAGACAGGAAAAAAGTAGTCGATTAAATTCACGAGAATTATTTTCAATATATATATATATTTACTGTAATATTAATAAATACATAATTAAAATATATTTCTCTTCAACTACCATCGTAAATCTTTTTTAAGACGGTTGTATTGGGATGTGATAATAGATTGCTTCATTGTATATAGTCTATAAATTTGTCGTTTTTGAAACCATTAAAAAAAATCAAACAAATTTCTCAAATAGTCAAATAAAATTCACACATTGACATGCAATGCACGAGTCTTAAATCTTCGTTTTAAAGAAACTTAATTTATAACATTTACTTCTAACTCTTATATTATTCGAGTAATAATTTTATATCAATAACAACGCATAACTACTACATCGTACAAACTAGTTTTATAAGGTTATCATCTTATTTGCTCTTTTATTATCACTCGTATTATTTTATTTTTCCTAAAGTTATCGTGAAAATACGGTCCATCCAATCCAAGTATATAAAAAAAATATTAATTAATTAATTAATATATTATAAATAAAAAGCTGCAATTACCATTTTCATCCCCAATTCATTTCTTTCTTTCTTTACTAAAGTCACACTCTCTGACTTCTTGTTGTTCTGATACCAAAAACTCCGACGATCACCACCACCAGCAGCCACCGGATCTCCGTCGCAGCAACCTTCATTAGAAAGGTACCTACTCTCTCTCTCTCTCTCTCTCTCTCTCTCTGCATTTTACGCATAATCATCATCATAATCTCTATCTTAGGATTCGTGTTTTAATTCAACTCATCATAACTTACTGAAAATTGCGCCTACCTTTTTTCATCCTATATATATATATATATGTTTCTGTATGTATATGTATGCTATAATAATTGTTGTGATCTAAGCAGATTTTCCTAATACCATCAGTTATTAACTTATAACTGATTTATGTTATATTATTATTTCTCTAGATCCAATGTATCGGAATCTTTGTATAGTTTATATATAATGATGTATAGTTTGAGTTTCAGTATGGGGGAGATCATAGGAGGTCATTTTGCTTTTTTATAGTTAATGTGCAAGCAATATATCTGGTAACTCTTTGGATTCTGCAACTAGTAGGAAGTTATTGCAATGTTGTTTTTGGGCTGGGCCGGGAGCAGAAACAGGTAAACAGAGATGGATCGTTGATCAGGTTACTCGTGGAGAGTCTTGTACGCGGCCTAACTGTTGTTCCCGTGGCCGTTTCTAGGCTTTTTCTCGGCCGTCTCAAGGATTGTAGTGTCCAATGCATAGTCGATAGCTTATCTTGTGGTACTCATTTAAGGCACAATATTAGGCATAGAAGTAAATATGCTAGAAGAAAAGGATTTTCCTTTGGCGAGTGGGAATTAGGATTAACAAGTGGCAGTTGCAACAGTCATTTTAAATCACTGAAGTAACAGAAAAACTAAGTGATTTACCTAGCAGCTAGAGTATTTCAGGAGTTATGGACACTTTCGTTCCTCTAGTTGAGTCCGTGCAGGTCAGCCATTAGCTTTTCAGTTTGATATTTCCCTTTATTGAAGTTAAAGCATACAGTCATAGACTATGATAGGTATAGCATATAGGTTTATTTATTAAAAAGATGAATGAACTGTATAGCAGACTTGGCAGTTAAGCTCTGATGCTATCTGCATACCAGGTGTGCTAATAAAATAGTAAGGTTCTCATTTTGAGAGGAAGGAATTTTAAAACATTCTCATCCCTTAGAGGAGAAAATTGCAATTTTAGGTACATATCCCTTACGAGATCCTAAATAGCAAGAGTCAAGCTTATATTGTGCAAGTCAAGATAGCGGGAGTATGGTTGTCCCAAATCTCAAAGCAAATGTCATATTATAATACTGAAACTAATTTGAGTACTTTTTCTAGTTGTTTATATTTTTGTCACTCTTGAGTCTTGATAGTGCTTTCTTACATATTGTATGTTTGAACTTGTGGCACTACTTATAACATAAAAATGACAAATACTACTCAAATCACTTCCATAACTTACTACAACGTTATAGCAACACAAAAAAACGAACATCTTCTGGGCGAGAGTCATAAAAAGATAAACTATGAAGCTAATGATATGTGCTTCACTATTAAAGTTTATTGTCATAAGAGAGCTCGAGTACTGCACGGGATATTCAAAATATGTGAAGATTTATAGGGGCCACAAATTTCATCTCACTCTGGAAGTAAGTCGCACCAGAGGCTTCAGGTGAACCCGTTATATATAAGTTTTTTCAATTTGATAACCTGCTTTGAAAGCATCCCCAAGAGTGACAATCTACTAGAAGCTTTTAGGATATGAGTTCAAGGCTTTCTGGTTCATAATGTCATGATGTTTTCTTTCCATACTTCCGTAACTCATAATTGAACAGCATATTTGTGTGACTTACATCCCTGGTTACTTTTACCTTTCTGATTGTTCACAACTACAATCGATTTAACAATGCTAACATTGACAGTAGCTTTTATGGTATCAAACCTTTTAGCCGTTTCTTCTTAAGTTGCATCATACATTATTTTTTATATGAAAGGGATGGCACATTTACATCCTGCTTAGCATGTTCACTAGAGTTACTACAAAACGGATTAGGTTGGGTTTTCTGTATGAATAGTGTCAAGTAGGAATAAGGGCTCTGACACCATTTCATGGGACAGGCTGGAAGAAGAGACACTAAGTTACAGAAAAACAGTTTTAAAGATAAGAGAGAAGAATGCTCCAGGTAATTCTTCAAAAAATGTAAACTCTGTACAATTTATTAATTGGAACTACTACATAAATTTCATAAAAGTCAATAAATTCCCCCAAAGAAATCTAGTACTATACTAAGTTAGTAAAGAATCTTTCCCCAAACTATAATAGTAAAGTTCTCATAAGCTAAGTGTTTTTATGAAAGGTAATCCTATGAATGAACTCTTCACTATACTGTTCGAGTCACTATTAAGATGATTATGATATTATTTCCATATCTTATCTATTCTACATGCTTTCATAGTGTGATATATGCAAGAATGCTACTGTTTATAAGGCATTTTTGCATCACCCAAATATTACTTGTATTCCGAAACTGCATTGGACTTTGGTGAGGAGCACTTGATCATGCTTGTATTTTCATGTTCACGAGGCATTCTTGCAACATTTCAAGTTCACCCTCTTAATTTCGTTTAATTCAGCATGTACATGATTGTTGATTGTTCATCACCCATTGTTTTAAATCTTGTCTTCCCGGGCAACAAGTAAAATTGAACAGTCGATGGGTATTAATTTCTTCTCATTTCTATTATAAAGGCTGGTGAGTAAAAAGCTCCCAATATAAATAATATTTTTATTCTGTAGGATATGATATCGGCAGAAAGTGTTCAATAACTGTCGAGTGTAAAAAATACTTTTTATCATGATAGAAGAGTGAAAAACTGCTCCTTAAGTTAAAGTAAAACTCATAGGTGGAACTACAAAGACTTTTGTAATAAATTATGGCAATTTCTTTGGATATTAGTAGCATTCTACTTTCCAACATTGTTATTTTGAAAAAGTCCACCTCCAACTTTTCACTCTTAGACTTTGTTACCTCAAAACATGGGGTAAGCCCAACGTCTTTAGAAATGTATTGGCTGTGCTTCAACTTCTCAATGCAGTAATCGGTTTACCTAAGAATACATAAAATTTGTTTTGTTCTATTTTGTATAATCATTTCTTTTGGTTTTTTTATGCATAGTTTCAATCAAATTCTTGGCTTAACTTATAGCTTTGTTAAGTGGCTAAATACAGGCCGCGAAGGTGGGGTTCAGTCAGGTGGCAGATAGTGTTGAAATGGGGCGATTAAAGCTGCAACCTGGAATCAAGGCAATCGAAGAAGAACCAGAAGAGTATGAGAACACCATCTCTGAGAAGGATAAAGCTGCTTTGGGATGCATGATCAACTCCGAAATTGGTGCCGTGTTAGCTGTCATGAGAAGGAATGTGAGATGGGGAGGTCGTTACATGTCAGGTGACGATCAGCTGGAGCACACCCTCATCCAGTCTCTGAAGGCACTACGGAGACAAATACTTTCATGGCAGCATCCATGGCATACTATCAATCCATCTGTTTATCTACAGCCATTTTTGGATGTGATTCGATCTGATGAAACAGGTGCACCGATCACAGGCGTCGCTTTGTCGTCTCTCTATAAGATCTTGTCCCTTGACGTCCTCGATCTGAACACTGTCAATGTTGAAGATGCCATGCACTTGGTAGTTGATGCTGTAACAAGCTGCAGATTTGAAGTCACTGATCCAGCATCTGAAGAAGTAGTCCTCATGAAGATCCTTCAAGTTCTACTTGCTTGCATGAAAAGCAAAGCATCGGTTATGCTTAGTAATCAACACGTTTGTACCATTGTGAACACCTGTTTCCGTGTAGTTCATCAAGCCGGAACGAAAGGTGAGTTGCTACAGAGAATGGCTCGCCATACTATGCATGAACTTGTGAGGTGTATTTTTTCACATCTTCCTGATGTTGCCAAACAAGAGGTCAATGGGTTGACTGGCAGTGATTACACTTTCGCGGGTAAACATTTGGAAAATGGTAACGGTGGTTCTGAACTCGACTCTGATCCATCTTCTGCTAATTTTGTGTCAAACATAGCCCCAATGGATGAAAATATAGTGGTCCCCGGTAATGGAAAGGATACAGTTTCGTATGATTTGAATTTGATGACGGAACCATACGGGGTGCCTTGCATGGTGGAAATCTTTCATTTCTTATGTTCATTGCTAAATGTTGTTGAACATATGGCATTAGGTCCAAGAGCAAACACCATAGCATTTGATGAAGATGTGCCCCTTTTTGCTTTAGGTTTGATCAATTCAGCGATCGAATTGGGTGGCACTGCCATACGTCGGCACCCGAGATTATTAAGTTTGGTGCAAGACGAGCTGTTCCGTAATTTAATGCAATTTGGGTTGTCTACAAGCCCGCTAATCCTTTCAATGATATGCAGCATTGTGTTAAATCTATACCATCACTTGCGTACTGAACTCAAACTACAACTCGAAGCTTTCTTTTCATGTGTAATTTTAAGGCTTGCACAAAGTAGATATGGGGCTTCTTATCAACAGCAAGAGGTTGCTATGGAGGCTCTTGTTGACTTTTGTAGACTGAAATCTTTCATGGTGGAAATGTATGCCAATCTAGATTGTGATATAACATGCAGCAACATATTTGAAGACCTTGCTAGTTTGTTGTCTAAAAGTGCATTCCCAGTAAACTGCCCGTTGTCAGCAATGCATATTCTTGCCTTAGATGGCTTAATTGCAGTGATTCAGGGAATGGCTGAGAGAATAAGCAATGCACCTATTAGTACCGAATTAGCCCCCGTTAATCTTGAAGAGTATACACCTTTTTGGATGGTTAAATGTGACAACTATAGTGATCCTGATCAGTGGGTTCCATTTGTTCGCAGGCGAAAATACATCAAAAAGAGGTTAATGATTGGAGCTGATCATTTTAATAGAGATCCTAAGAAAGGGCTCGAGTTTCTTCAAGGAACACATCTTTTACCTGATAAACTCGACCCACAGAGTGTTGCTTGCTTCTTCAGGTATACTGCTGGCTTAGATAAGAATCTTGTTGGGGATTTTTTGGGTAATCATGATGAGTTTTGTGTTCAAGTTCTTCATGAATTTGCTGGAACTTTTGATTTTCAAGATATGAACCTGGATACTGCATTACGACTTTTTTTAGAGACATTTAGGCTGCCAGGAGAATCACAAAAGATACAGAGAGTTCTAGAAGCATTCTCTGAGAGATACTACGAGCAATCACCCCAGATTCTAGCTAACAAAGATGCCGCCCTTTTGTTGTCGTATTCTTTAATTATGCTCAATACGGATCAGCATAATGTGCAAGTTAAGAAAAAGATGACTGAAGAAGATTTCATCAGAAATAACCGACACATCAATGGTGGAAATGATCTCCCTCGAGAATTCTTGTGTGAGCTCTATGATTCAATTTGCAAAAACGAAATACGTACAATTCCTGATCAAAGCGCTGCTTTTCCTGAAATGAATCCTAGTCGTTGGATTGATTTGATGCACAAGTCTAAGAAGACTGCACCGTTCATTGTGTCAGATCAAAGGAGCCACCTTGATCGTGATATGTTTGCTGTGATGTCTGGCCCAACTATTGCTGCCATTTCTGTGGTGTTTGATCATGCAGAGCTGGAAGATGTGTTTACAACCTGTATAGACGGGTTCTCAGCTGTTGCAAAAATTTCAGCGTGCCATCATCTTGAAGATGTTCTAGATGATCTGGTTGTTTCACTATGCAAGTTCACCACCCTTTTGAACCCTTCATCTGGTGAGGAACTAGTTCTAGCATTTGGCGATGATGCAAAAGCCAGAATGGCGACTATAACGGTTTTTACCATCGCCAATAGGTAACTGTGATTTTTTTGGTTTTTCTCTTAATGGGTCTCATGTGCTTGGTTGAAATGGGCCACTCGTAATGTGCTGGTCAAGTTAGGTGTCCTTTGTTTTCATATATAAATTTATCTTACAGAAACAATAGTATCAAAATAATAATTTGCATCTTGAATAAAACTATTCAGAAGCTTTTATGGATTAGAAATAAGTTTTTGGGTTACTGTCAACCCGTTTAATCAATTTGACATTTTTTTAGCTGAAGTTTTCGGTTAACCCATTTGACCGTTTGAGGTTTACCCTAAACAACACGTATCAACCCATTCATAAGTATATGGTCGAAATTTCTATTTATGGATAATTTGCTTGCTAAGATGTAAGTATGAAATTGTAAATAGGTACGGTGACTTTATTCGAGCGGGCTGGAGGAACATTCTTGATTGTATCTTGAAGCTGAACAAGCTTGGTCTTCTTCCAGCTCGTGTTGCTAGTGATGCAGCTGATGATTCTGAGCTTTCTTCTGAACCTGGACAAGGGAAGCCATTAACAAGTTCTTTATCCTCTACTCACATGCCACCTGTCGGTACTCCAAGGAGGTCTTCTGGGCTAATGGGCCGCTTCAGTCAACTCTTATCTCTTGATACAGAGGAACCAAGGCTGCAACCCACCGAGCAACAGCTTGCTGCACATCAGCGCACTCTTCAAACAGTTCAAAAGTGCCACGTTGATATTATTTTCACAGAGAGCAAATTTCTTCAAGCTGATTCTTTGTTACACCTTGCCCGGGCCCTAATTTGGGCTGCGGGCCGCCCTCAAAAGGGTAATAGTTCTCCTGAAGAGGAAGATACTGCTGTTTTCTGCTTAGAATTGTTAATTGCAATCACATTAAATAATAGGGATAGAATCGTAATTCTATGGCAAGGTGTTTATGAACACATAGCCAATATCGTCCAGTCAACTGTTACGCCATGTGCTCTAGTTGAGAAGGCTGTGTTTGGACTTCTCAGAATCTGTCAACGCCTTCTTCCTTACAAAGAGAATCTGGCAGATGATCTTTTAAGGTCACTTCAGCTTGTATTGAAACTTGATGCCAGGGTGGCAGATCAATATTGTGAGCAAATAACACAGGAAGTGAGCCGGTTAGTGAAAGCAAATGCTTCTCACATTCGTTCACAAATGGGTTGGAGAACAATCACATCTTTACTTTCCATCACGGCCAGACATCCAGAAGCTTCTGAAGTGGGATTCGACGCTCTTTTGTTCATCATGTCTGATGGGATTAACTTAATACCTGCCAACTTCACCACATGTGTGGATGCGGCAAGGCAATTTGCTGAGTCACGTGTTGCACATGCTGACCGGTCTGTTCGTGCACTTGATCTTATGTCACAGTCCATCAGTTGCTTAACTCAGTGGGCCTTAGAGGCCCGAGAAGCAATGGGAGAGTTAGAAGCTGCAAAAACATGCCAAGATATAGGAGAGATGTGGCTCAAACTTGTGCAGGGCTTGAGAAAAGTTTGTTTGGATCAGAGAGAAGATGTGAGAAACCACGCTCTTTTATCACTACAAATGTGTTTGACTGGGATTGACCAGGTCAACATCCAGCCTGGGCTCTGGTTACAGTGTTTTGATATGGTTATATTTACAGTTCTTGATGACTTGCTAGAAATCTCACAAGGACACTCTCAAAAAGACTTCAGAAACATGGAAGGAACCCTTCTTCTGGCTCTAAAACTACTTGTAAAAGTGTTTTTACAGCTGCTTCCAGAACTCTCACAGGTAACTACGTTTTGTAAACTGTGGCTCGGTGTTCTTAGTCGGATGGAAAAATACTTGAAAGTCAAAGTCAGAGGTAAGAAAAACGATAAGCTTCAAGAATTAGTTCCAGAGCTGTTGAAGAACACTCTTCTTGTCATGAAAAATAAGGGCATATTGGTACAAAGAAGCGCCCTTGGCGGGGATAGTTTATGGGAACTCACATGGCTTCATGTGAATAACATTGCTCCATCTATTCAATCCCAAGTTTTCCCAGATCAAGATTCTGAACAAAAACCTGTTTTTGGTGAAAATGAATCGGGCCGTCAAGAAGCGAGTTGATCAGGGTTGTACAGTAAACAGAATTCTGAAGTGATTGTTACTGGGTCATTCGCAACTTTATAATCGGAGATCCTCCATTTGTAGCATTGGAGTGAAGTACAACTAACAAGGAACGTCTTCATGATGGTTTGTAACTTCAATGTTCTTATTGGATACTGATCTCCGAGTATAGTCCATTTCACTTTGAAAACTAGCAATTCATCTTAGTTTGTGTATGTGCACTTCCTTTTAGTTTGCCTCCAGGTTTTCGGGTTTGAGTGAAACTATAGAGGCTTATAAAATGAGAAAACTAACATTGAGGTTTGTGCTTTTGTGGTGTAATATAGTTAAGGTTTAGCATGGCGCATTATCTAGCACCTTGATTGATACTCAATTAGTGAAGGATTGAAACCATTTACTTACCAGAAGACGAAAAAGGAAATCGAGGTTGAAGTCATGGTGTTTATGCTATTTCATCAGTCCCAGCTGTAAAGACTGTAGTCTGCTTTACCATGTGAAAACGGTGTTTTGCCGCAACATCTCGGATTACTGAAATTTAGCATTTTTTAGAACATATTATTCTGTATTATTTACTGTTTCTCAAGTGAGCGGCAGATTATAACTTTAGTCCATTCTATTGAGGTTTAGGGAAGGTGAAAAAAACAAAACAAGATTGGCAGTACAACACTATTAGCCGCTTTTGCAAACTAACACAAGTGGAGATTTACATATAAAGTCGACATTCAAATTGTAAAGAGATAAGAGCAACATGAAGGTAGTTCACTTGGTTTTTGTTATACATTTTCCAAACCACACTGGTCTCTAGTATTACATGATTAAAGCCCTCAAGCTATAAATCAGAGGGCGAGAAGATCTATCTCAGAGTGATCAATGCCGGGTTTTGGTTTACCCTATCGGGTACGAGTCTTTTTGTCATCCCAATGTGTTACGTGGTGTAAGCTTGGCTAGCAAAGGCTGATCTTCATGCATTATGAGCCCCCATCCTTCCGTCATGTCAACCAAGTCGTCACTAATCTTTTCCTAATTAGAACATCGTATAACCAAACTTAACGCAAGTTAAACCATAGGGGTAGCCAACCCATCCCCAAGACACATCCTCTTTCCGAACCCAAATAGCATGAACTTAAGCTTATGTGTTGTGCTGCTAACCAGGGCATATTTTTGCTCCCTTACCCAAAATAAGCTTATGTTTTATGCTTTCGGGTTTTTCAAACCTTTCCGGTTTAAAACTCTGGGTCACTACACAAGTTAGGGTTATGATATAATGTCCGTTGATTCATTAGCGTAGTCCCACTTGGGCCTCAAAGTACCTAATCCTCCGAATTTTCGTGAGGTAATAGTTTGGGACTGCGGGGTACAATCGCTGAATCGCATGGTCTCGTTCACAATACAACGTAAGGTAACCTAACCTACTTAAGTCTGATTCTTCAACAAGAATGTCATTGCCCACAATATTGTCGATTTCATGTTGTGCTTTCTTGAGAATATTCAAGCTGTTGAGCATTAATGCAAGGGCTCATTCCATTGTGGAAGCATACGTTTCAATACCAATCAAATTGATCAGTTCAATAATCTCATACGAGTAAAACATAACATGGGATCATAAATCATAACATGAGTTATCAAACCATCAAAACAACTGAAATAAAGATCATCGGCATATTATTGAGGATCCTCTTTAATTTCATGTAGGTTTAACTACACGTTGAACATGGTAATCTTCTAGTCACATGAAGCTTCTCTCCCTTAAATTTATCAATAAAATCATGAAATAAATGAATCTCTTTTTCGACACATGCCATCATGACACCATCCTCTTCTCGAATTCTTTAATTAGTCAACCCAAACCATGAATCTCATGAAGGGCGCAAATATCCCCAAATTCAACGATCTCCATAACAAAAACATCTCCTTAACAATCTCTTGAAACCGTTTCCCTAACTCTCTATATATATATTAGTCATATGCCCGCACAATACAGCGATAATGGTGGTGGAGTCAGCCATTAATGGTAGTGAAGTCGGCGATTGATGGTGGTGGCTACGACAATGTAGTTAAACATAAACGTTTATTGATAAATTTAAGGGAGAGAATAAAATGGAAGGTGTTTTTTATTACAGGCAATGGAGGTATTTCCAGTAGATATTGTAATTATTTTTAAGAGAAGGTGTTTAAAATAGAGAATAAAATGGAAGGGCATTTTAGGATTATCAATTACGTGATGCGATAGTGTAGTGGCGGCGGCGGTGGTAGAGACGGACGACGATGGTGGTTGTAACATCCCGAATATTTAAGGCAAATAAAAATAAACCTTTATTGTAATTTTACCATTAAAATAATTTCCTTATATTTAATTTTGAGATACGGAATTAACTTAGTTGGAACTTTAGTGGTTATCGGGTATTTTATCCAACAAAAATACATATAGGGCGTGGCATCCTTAGGAGATGCCAGCCATGTTTCTTTTCTTTTTGCAACTTATTTTTCCATCTTATTTTCTTAATCAAATTCTCCTCTCAATCTAATTCTATCAAATTCTTACCCTCAAGTCAATCATGCAATCCTTCAACTGATAATAATAACAATAACAATAATCTTCAAGTAAGGAATTTCAAGTTGGGAGAATTTGTGTATGTGTCAACACACATGGTGAAGGATGAAGAAAAGTGTGATTCAAATTCTTAGTCTTAACTCTTATTTCCTAAAGGTAAGGTTTTCTATAACTTAATTTTGATTATCTTCAAAGAATAGGTTTCATGCAACTAGTGAATTTGGGTTTTAGGGGTTTTTCATAAAAATGGGTATTATGGAGTATTTTCAATTTAAAGTTCTTGAATTGGTCAAAATTGGGGGTTTTCTTAAAAATGAGCTATTTACTTAAAATCAAGCTAGGGTTGATGGAACTTGTTAAATTAGGGATTTCTCAATAAGATGATTATTGTTAGGTCAAAAATCGACTTAGTATGATTTGTTCAGAAATAGTTGAAGCTCAGTGAAAGATACTTGTACAGAATTATGAAGCCATTCAGAATAAGTTCACTGAAGCTTCACTTCAGATCAAGATCAGCTCAAACTGAAAGCATTCAATCTGAAGTCGAAGACTGAAGAAAGAGAATCATCTCAGAAGCAGAGCCTAGAGATGATTCTATCTGATCGAAGAGTGAAGCATTTCAGTGTAAAGTACTTACAACACTTTACACTAATACGAGGAAGCCTTTTTTACTTTATCTCTCTTTATCCAGTTATTTACATAACACCTGGTAAAGTGATAGATTGAGTAAAAGGTTGGGAGTAAAGTGTGAAACGTCACATCAAATGACTTTCATACTTAACCTTAACACACACTCTTAAGGAATCAATTTGAAATCCTTAAAATATATCCTAACCAAGTATTATACGACCAAGTCCACATCAGCATGGACTTTGTCTATAAATTCAAGGCTTCTCACAACTTGCAAAATGTTGAAACTTTTGACATTGCAACTTGTGAGATATACTCTAACTAATTCTTACGAGTGTTTCCAAGTTATTTAGATCACTTGTATTTCAAGGTTGTTTAGATATTTTAATATCTTTGTTAAGCAACAACCTTTGTATTTGTTTATATTAATAAATCAAATACATTGAAAAGTACACTGTGTCTCAATGTTACATACTTGATTATATATATTATTTATATAGTTTCAGCACTTTAGTTTCTTGCAATTTACTTTCAGTTATTTACTTTGTTCTTAATATCCATATTTGGATCGCATTCTGAACTCGTCATCTTAATCGTTCAGAATTGCTTGCGAGTCGGGTTTACTTGTTCTACATCTTAATTTGGGACTCACAATTATGTTTTAATGTTTTTCTAAGTTCTCATTTGTAACGATACATAATGATGCATGTGTAGTTGTATTGATTTTTTTGTAAAAGTGTATTGTTGGCTTTTATGTCTAAAAGAAAGAAAATGGAAATTTTGAATAATGATATAATATGGCCATATGGTAGTGACTTTGAAAAGATTAAAATTATGATTATGGGTAAAGGTATTATAGACATATTGATGTGATAATGAAATGGCATTAGCATGTTTAGTCTTGGAATTTTGATATGGCCATATTTGGTTGAATTGAGAAAATGATGAATTTTGTGATTTTGGTATTAAATAACCGATTGTCCACGTGAGTTATGTCAAAGTTGGGTTGGGCATTGATATGCTAGTAAAGATAACAATGTTTGACTTGTTAGCCTTGTATATGAAGTAATTAAGCTTGATGACCTTATATGTGTAAATTGTGAATTATTGCTAGGTGGAAAGTAATATGATTGTTAGATGGTCATCTTGGAGTTGGTTGTCGCGAAGGAGGTGAGTACTCTTGCATACGATTATATGTACGTTGGGTCAGTTACCATATGATGGTGGATTCTGTGTGTGGTAATCTATTCGGAGTTAGGGCCTAATTTAAGGCCGGGACCTAAGAATCCCATAGTTGATTTGAGATGAGGCCTAAGAACCTCTTGAGTATATTGTTAGCGTATATGGATCCATGTATGTTTTGTTAGCGCAAAGGTGAGTATGCAAGTGATGGTATGACGATGCCATTGGCTACATGTGATAGTCCTTTGTATTTTTCCCCTCCTTCGTGTGTATATGCGTATGCAATGGTATCACTAAGCTTTGTCTTATTCTTTTAGTTGTTACCCTTTTTTTTTATAGGTTATCCTGGAAGCGGAAACAAGATTATGTGCATTGAAAATTAAAGTTGAATTTGGAAATTGGTAAAGTTAGCTAATTGCGGTAAAACGGTTTGTGCCTAGAACCCATAGTAGCCCCTTTGAACTATTTGCTCTTATTACATTTGAGGTGTTGTTGGTAAAGTTTAGTCATTTATATTTTTGCAAATAGTTGGGTCACATGGTCTTTTAAAGTATAAATCAATTTAGTGTACAATGCCCATTTTGTCAACTTTGGGTAGATTCGGGCGAGTGACCCGTTTGGTCGTTTTAATGTACATTTGAATGGTTAAGGTTTCGGATGCATCCATTATGTTGTAATATGTGATTTTACTCTTTTTGGTGTGTTGATTTAAGCATTTGAGCTTTGGAAAGAGTTTGAATCAAATTTGAGTCAAAATAGTTTTGTGCAGGTCTGACACAGCCTAGGACCATAAATTTGCGGCCCTAGTATTTTTGAGTTATTTTATTTCAGAGAAGAAAAAAATCCAGAAGCAAATTACCGCTCATTTTTACGGCTAGTTATAATTTAAGCCATACTTTTACGGCTAGGTTTTTACGATCAATTGTAATTCAACCAGAAATTTACGGCTCTAAGCCATAAATTTATGGTCAGTACAAAAAAAACTATCTTTTGGTCGAGTCGAGTTGGGCCGTTTCATTGATAGCGGCGATGGCGATGGCGATGGCGGTAGCGGTAGCGGTCTGTTAATAATGTAAAAATAATTGATATAAAAAGGGTAGTGTAGTTATAAAAGAGTTGAAGGTAGATATTATAAGTTAGGTTTGTTAATATTATTATAAATATTTTAAGTAAATATTACAAACATTTTAATTAGTGATGTTTGAAATAATAAACAAAAGAGAAAAACATTAGGTTATGAACTATTTAGATGAAATTTTTTTTATTTATATGCCCGCTCAAGGGGGGGTTTTGTGGCACAAAGATAGTTTTTACCATGGTTGTAAAATTCGGCTGATACAGCCGAATCTTGAGAATTGGCTCGTGTATCGGCCCTCTGGTGATACGAGTTTGTGAGACTCGGTCTGAAAATCCACCAAGGTATAAGACTCAGATCAACTTAGTCAAGATTCGGTCAGATCGGTCAAGACTCGACTGGATCGGATTGGTCAACCAAAGTCAAATCTTTTTTTAAGCTTTTATTAACTATCTTATTGTTTCTAAACAATTATGTTTAAGTTGAAAAATCATGTTATGTTTAAGTTTGAAGTTTTATATATATTTTTAATTTTTTGTTATATAAAATTTCAAAAACTATTATTTTATACATAAAAAACTCCACTATTCACCGATTCAATTCCGATCCAAATTTTAAAAAATCCTATCTCCCTCCTTCACCGATCTGATCCCGATTCCTGAATTCCGCAACCTTGGTTTATTCCAATGGTCAAATGCGTTACATATATTACAAAATATTACACTAAACTCCTTTTATAAAATTTTCTAATAAAATATATTGGGTTAATTGCTTGAAAAGTGCCCTAACTTTAACACTTTTGTTTTTTTGAGGCTCTAACAAATAAAAGTTCTATTAGAGGGATTAAAACCGGGTGAAACGACTTTTGTGGGGCGATGACCTGATTTTGCTGATGTGTAATGTAACTAACTGGTTGTTGGTCTTATTTTTAACATATCATCTGCCAACTCCTTTTCCTTATGGATTTACACATAGAAACCTTCATCACTTTCCTTTATCCAATAAAGATCTATTTTTTTTCTTTCTTATAATCTCCTCATTTCTTAACACCAAAACTAAAGGCTAATTATAAACACCCACCACTCTAAGCTTTGAAATATCCACCATAAACATCATAAACACCCACCATATATTACTATCATTATTGAGAAGTGGGGATATATTTGATTAAAGAGTTTTATCGGCAAAAAGAAAAGGAGAGATTGTGTCCGTGTGGGGCGGGGAACAAGGCAGCCGCAAAAAGAAATTCCCCTCTCCTGGGGTTCTCTTGTTCGCCTTCAAGCAACAATCACGAATCACGATAATCGAATTGTTATTGTATAAATACAGATGGTGCCATCGAAACGAATATATATATATATATACACATATAAGAAGATGTATCGATATCGATATGTAGATATAGATTGAAAGATTGAATTTTGGGATATTTTGAAACGTATTGGGTTTCATTTTCTCATATCAAGAATAGTAGCGATGATGGATTATGAAATATCAAATCCTATTCCTTTTATTCTTCCATTTAAGATAGATGGATGTCTGTAGATCGATCGATCTTTATATAGATTATTGACATATAGTTGAGATATAAATGTAGATACTAGATGGATGGATCCTTTTACTGTATAACATAATTTGTATACGGAGATATATAGAGAATTAAAATATGCGAATCATTGTAGATCTAGGTTTAATGGAATGAAAAATTTTCAAAGTGATTGTTATACATGTTTTCTTTTCTAACATATATTAGATGACATGAAATATACACAAGAAATTGAATATTTGATAGTAAATGACATGAAATATCCATGTCATAATAAAGGTTAAAAAAAAAAAGAAAAATGAGTTTAAATTTTTTTTTGACGGGCTACATGTACGGAAACATACAAAAGTCATTTTATCCTATAATAGAATTTTTTTTGTTGTAAAAAAAAAAAAAAATACAAAAATATCAAAGTTGGAGTAATTTTCAATCCATTAGCCCAAATATATTTTAAATCTTCATAAAATTAAATAAAATCCAAACCCCACACAATTTCAACCTGCTTTGATTAGCATATTCGTATTTTATTACACAAGCAAAAAGTAAGATATAAAGAAAAATTAATCATTTTTTGAGAACAAATTCTTTTTTTTTTGTACTTTAAAATTTAATTTAACTGTCATGTAAGGAAGTTGAAAGATCTGCAATTTAGTAATAAGTTGATTCCTTTTTTTTTTTTTTTTTGCAAAAATAAATAAATAGTAGAATGAGTGTTTCTCTGACAGTATTGACCTTCAATTTACTTGAAGATCAACCAGAAAATGGTCCAAATTGTTGGGAAAAAAGGAAAGATTTGTGTGTTAGTGTTATCACTAGTTATTCCCCAATTATTCTTTGCACTCAACAAGGTAGTGAGTCCTTTTGCTTTATTATATATATATAAATAAATAGATATAGATCTTTGAGAGTTATTTTAATCTTGAAAAAGATTTGAGGGTCTTGGTTATTTTTTGTGTTTTCCAAGATGGGTTTGTTTCTTTCTGGGTTTTGATGCTGAAAAATGGAAACTATTTTATTTTGTGTTTGTGTTTATATTTACTTGATAGGTGTGAAGTCTCAATTAGAGTATCTCCAACAATGCTTGCCAGGTAATATTCTTGTGACTGTTTTTGTGTAAGGATTAATTATTATTGCCCCTAGTTATGATTCTGCCGATTTGATTGAACTTTATTTAGAGGGTGTTTCAGAGTGCATTTTGAAGAGATTATTTGATTATCATGTTTGCAGAACTTTGATAATCAGAAAAAAGTTTTAGAGAAAAGAGGTGATTGCCTGCGGTACATGCTTTTCAAAAATGCCATTTTGAAAACACAAAGCCAAACGCCCCCTAAATCAATCCCCTTTTATAGCTTGAACATCTAAATCAGTGATGTTTAAGTAATGATTTTTTGATTATGTTTTGACCATGGTGAAATGATTGTGATGCTTGCTAGAAAGTATTTTAAAACATCTTGCTTCTTTATGGTTTACTTACTGTCAAAGTGGACTGAAACAAGTTATATAGTGAAATGTCTTTAATTATGAGTATGGTATCTATGTTGCTTAAATTCTTTGTCGCTCCATTATCAGTACCTTATTAATGAACAACTTGTGAATGCAAATGTCAGAAGTAGTGTTTGACTGTTGTCAAATGTATAGAATACAATATACTAAGATGATAATCTTTAATAATCTGCAAAGAGAGAAATCAAATTGAGTGGTTAAAGCTTGAAATGCTGCAAATATAAGTTGCAGTCTTAAGAAGGTATATGAAACTAGAATGTGTTGCAATTTTCGACAGACTGGACTCTTTTTGTTTCAAATTCTTAAGTTCCTCTGTTAATTACAAAAAAAAATAAAAGAAAAGAAAAAAGAAAAAACAAAACGGGAGAGTGAGAAACAGCCAGCCGTCAATACTTGTGAACATATAAAGCCATAGTAGCCTTTAATAATTTAGATAAATACACACTCGACTTGATCCCACTCCTATACGTTCTGTGACTTGGACCCTTAAATCTTTCTGCATGTTAGTTCTTCTGCCATCACTTATCAGAAGTCCGATTGATTTGGAACTTTAGATATTTGCCATTTTTGTGGCTCTCAGATATCTGATACTTTCTTTATCCCAAAAGGATTGCAATATTTGATTTACAATATTATGTGATAAAAGCAAGAAGCTTTTCATATTAAAATGCCTATATGCCTAATTGAAAAGTGGGATTGTTTTTGTTTAACATACAAGGTTATGATCAGTTCGGGATTTCAAGGAAAGGAACCGAAGATGTAGCTGATCAATGTTGCACCATTTTTTATGACAAGGAAAAGGTAATATAGTGTGTACTCATCTGATGAACTTTTATAATCTATTGCCTTTTTTCTAGCTTGTGATTTCTTTTTTTTTTTGGTCGTTTTTTTTTAATCAAAGGTGGAATTATTAGAAGGTGGAACATTTTGGTTGTCGGAATCTCCTTCTGTTCCTGGAAGCATGTCATGGGGGAGTGTAGTCCCGTGCATTGCCACATGGGCAATATCCTTGTCAAGCTTAGATGTAGTTATCATCAAATCTTGATAATATGCAATTGAAATTTCTTGTGTCATTGAGTTACTTGGATATGCCATGTGCCCATTCCAGGTTGAGTAAGGGGTTAAAGCTGGTTCAGCTTGAAATGGCCACCTGTAGTACAGCTCAAAATGGGTTTGATTTGGTTTTGTTGACCGGTAAACATTTTTTTGATAATATTGTATATGTAGTTATTGTGTAAATTATGAATCCATAAGCAATTTGGAACCATTTAGGAAGCTGCACACTTTAGAGATAGACTTTGTGCAGTTTTCAACCCCGATTGACAACAAACACATTTTAGCTAAGGTTTTCGGAAAATTCGGAAAATACACAACCAAAAGTGATCCATTTATAAGTAAATGGATCAAACTTACCAGCTTCAGTCACTATTGTTTCTTTAACAAAATCTGTACACATTTCAATTGAAAGGAATTGAGCCCCCAGGTTTTTCATTTCAAATAGTAAATACGAACATGGATGAGTTCAGTCCACGTGCCCGTAGGCGAAGTGCGTTGCTGACATGGCAGCACATTGCATCATTACCCCCTAGCTTGCCAGTTGTATATTGTGGAGGTTTTAATACACAAAAAGAGTCGACCACCGGACGCTTTCTTCTGGGAAGATCAAGGTAATTATACAAGTATTGATCTTTAAGCACCATATGTACTCTATATTTTCTCTTTGATGGAAAGGGCTTGGCTTGTTTTCAAAAAAAAAAAGAGATACAGTTTAACTTTGACCTAATTAAGTTTGACTAATTACTAGCTTTAAAAACGATTTTAATTTATCCAATTTTTTGAGAATCCATTAGAAACGACGTACTACTAGTATGGGTTTTATATATCTCTAGAATGTTCATATTAGCCTTTAGTTTGACCTTACATTGCAATTTTTCCAAATTATTCAGAGAGCACGGCGCTGTAGGTGATATGAGAGATGCATGGCCCAATGCTCGGTTGAGGAAGAATGTGTCTCTTATACGCACATATCATGGATTTAAAGGTATCTGTTTTAATAATTTGCACCGAACCCAAGTAAGCTAAACCTCTAAGGGTGTTATTACTTATTATAAAGTTCATTGTGACCCATTTTGTCCTGAGATCCAACCTACCCGACCTGCTCAGTTTACGGCTTCTAGTATATCTCCTTTTATTATTATTTATCTTTTTGTGTGGCTTTAGGTAACAAACAAGGAGCTGCTGAGTTCTTGAAGTTGATTTTCCGGGCACTTTGCCTGTGTTGGGATCGTCAAACCCAAGATTTGCACATAGACTGGATCCTGTTTAGAGGTCGGTCGCTAGTGCCTGTATCTTGTGAAGTGGTAAACGATAACATTGATGGTCATTATCCTTCATCTCATTATCCCATCTTTGCTGAATTTCTGCTTCCAAGAACAGTTCGATTGCTTGATCCACCACCCGTTGAAGATGAAACCTCCACAGATACTTGATGGTTACCTTATTATGACTTTCTTCGCCTTGTTAAGTTGTTTAATTTTCCATTTATATTCAGGTTTCTTGTTAGCAAAAGTCACAACCACCATCGCAAATTATATGCAATTCAATTAAATTTGTTCCATTTTATAACATTATTTGAATGACTATTTACTCAAAAGAATAATATATTTTTGTGAACTGTTATCGGAACACCGAACGCATATACACCAATTACCCAACCTGTCCATTTTTCCAACTCTAATTAACAAGATTTATGGGTGTTTCTTTCCAAAATCTAAACCAAACATATTACCTGTGTCATGTTAGCTAGTCATCAACAGATAATATATGATGTTCACTTGGATTGCATTATATGTCTCGAAACAAAGGCTCATAATCTAGTACCATCTGGTAACATCAACATGATATCAAAATTTCTATCACATTGGCAAAAAGGGCAGCTAGTCTAGTACGATCTTGTTAAAACTTGTGATTATACCAAAATATCAGTTTTAACAAGAAGCCTGAAAACTAAACCAGGAGGTTAATAAGATATAATTACATCGACATGAATGTAAAAAAGTTGATTGCATATATAAACAATCTTGCTAGCTACCATTAAACAAATAAACAACACTAATAATAAATTAACTAAATTAATACCCGATCAGTTACCGGGTTAAAAGATAAATTGATATATGCATCATACATTGCATAAAATATAAAGAGAAAAAAAAAAGTAACATATAGTTTAATTGTAAAAATGAATGTTTAGTTTTGTTCATTGATATTTTTATGAGTCTCACAAAATAATATTTTTTTTTTTGACATGTTTACTGATATGAAGTTTAATATGATAAATTGAATATAAAGTTCAGATAAAATTTTACACACGTGTAATTTTGGGTATATCAAGTTAAGGTTGTTAATTCTTAATCTAACCTTATACCCAATTTGAAGAAAACAATTTTAGGTCAGGTGTCTCAACCTGCCAACTCACCAATTTGATTTTTTTCAGGTTAGTCCGGGTTGGGTCCTTGGGTTGTCAGGTCCACCTAGTGGTGTACAAAAACCGATGTTTATTCAACCCTAATCGAACTCGAACGTGACCCATTTTTTTGGTCAATGGGAACAAAACCGGGTTTGACCTAATCCAACCAGGTTTGAATCCGGTTTTCGGTCAAACTTTGACTCGGTATTGACCAGGTTTGACCAGTTTTTTTTGACAAAAAACCAAGCCCGACCCGATCTCAACCCAGTTTCAACCCGATAAAAAAATCAAAAACCCAAACCGGTTAGTAACCACTGGGTTGGGTAAAACCCTGTTGTTGGCCAGTTTTGGGTTCAGGTTTCAACCCGATTTTTTGTACACCTCTAGGTCTACCTTCCAACCTAGAAATATTTTTATATTAGTTTATCTATAATTAATATCGATTTGTTTGACACAAAACCAACACATTTAACATTTCAACCCGTCAATCAATTTGTCTAGAAAATAACTCATTTGACTAAATTGATCGAATACCAATTAATTTAACCTAATAACCCGCAAACCTACAGATTGACCCGAGTTGGGTCTTGGTTGTAATTTTTGGTATGAAACTTTAATGGGTAGAGTTAAGGTTTAAGATTTTTGAGATGGTCCTAATTGATGAACGTATGTCATGTCATATATATGAAGTGAGTTTAATATATATATTTATATATATATATTTGTTTATAAAGTTTTCTATGAATCTTTATGTAGGCTAAAATAAACTCTTATTGATTAACAAAACGTAATTATAAATTTGAGAAAAATTATACACTATAAATAATTACAACTTCGGTATTTTTAAAGATTTTTTTTGAAAGGATGAGGATTTGTAAAAATCCCTCTTTTAAGATATTGTAAAATATTCTAAATATATAATTATGCATGAACAATAATGGTAGAGTACATAATCCCACTTCTTTGAAACAAACTTTTAAAAACCCTATGTTTAAAAATCTATACTCTCTTATAAAAGAAATGGACTCCTCCTTAAACTTTTAAAAAATTGATATGTCTAATTTACCCTTTATCTTAATACATCCCTATTTCTATTCTATATAATGTGACTAAAATCGCTTACAAAAATTTCAGACTTTATTAAAATTCTCTTTGTTCGTCAAATATTTTTTTGTTTGTTATATTCAAAAACTATCATACAAATAAAAGTTCTAATTAAAATATTTGATTTGAAATTAACATTGTCACAATACCTCGAATGCTGTCTATTTTTTCTGCTGCGACACACGGACACCCATCTAATATAATTACCAATATATTTGTTTTTTTTATTGAACTTCATTAATGAAAAGATCTTTCTATAAGTAAATGTCAATTCATTTTCAAAAATAGTCTCAACCAATAAAAACAGAAGAAAATAAAACCATCAGAATCAGAAGCGAAAAAATTAATTTTTTTTTTCTCAGTTCTACCGGCAATCTACCAATAAACTAAAACAACATTATAGCCTCTATTGAATGACACGTGGCTCTGTCTTAAAACGGAAAGTGTCCTTTTAATTATATACATTAAAAAAAAATTAATTTAATATTATAATTGTTTTCTTATCTATATCATTCTCTAACTTCTCCATAAAGTTTCTTTCCCTAGCTATTTCTATGTTTCCTTATTTATGTTGGTAGATAAGAATAATACACGTATGATACTAGAATAAATCTTTGCAATGCTTATATATACTGTCCCGTTTTTCCATTAGAAAATAATATTGATTTTTAAGGTTTCAAAGACGTAAAGTAATAAAGCCACAACTCTTCGATGAATTCTGAAAATCACTTATTCTTAAGATCCCAAAGAGGTATGTTAGGTCCAGTTTTGCTGAAGACTAGAGCCTCTCCAGTTAAACTGGAGAGCAGAAGAATTGCATGAAATATTTGAAGTCCAGTTGCAATATACAGTTTATGCAACTGAAGACTTCCTCCAGTTGAAGATTTGAAGATCACACCTGAAGACATTCCAGTTGAAGTCGAAGACATCAAGTGGAAGAGAGAGAATGGCAATGCCAGCGAAGCCTAGTTGTCATTCTATCAGATCAATGGACTGGAGACCATCAGTGTAAATGCACTTACAAAGCTTTACACTATTTACGAGGAGGACCTTTTACTTTACATCCTTTTACCCGGACAATAATCTTGTCTTTGGTTAAAAGAGCATAGATGTAAACTGGTTGAATAAAGTGATATTCTGTCTTACTTTATTTAGCATATATAAGAATTAAATATTAATTCTTTGTGTGCTGTCAACCATATTTGTACGTCGAAGTTGGGATCCCAATGCTCAACCTTCAACTATAAATAGAGGTCCTTGCACAACCAAGAATCAACCTTTGTAGATCTTACTTTGCAATATTTATAGTGAACTTGTGTAATATTCTCTCAATCGCTAAAAGGAACATTTCACAACTTTAAGTGTTTCGATTGTTTAAGAGAATTTCCAAGTATAGATCAATTGTATTTCATAGGTTGTTAGGATATTTACATTCGTGTATTATCTTGGTTCCGCAACAACCTTGTATTTTATTTAAAGTCAATAAATAAAATACACTTGAAAATTACATATCGTCTCACCATTTATTTACAAGTTATTTACATTATTGCATTGTTATTTACTTATTATATTGTCACCTAAATAAGTAAATCTTCCAGATAACCTGATACACTGTTCACTATAACTGGTCACGTCCAGATCTAGTGAACGTGTTGCAAAGTAATCTTACCATCGACATAGAGGTGTCTTCAGTACTCATTTATTATATAGTTGGGACTTACAAGGTAAATTATCGTACATATTTTGATATTAAATTATTATTGGTAGTCCAAGGGTAGGTTATTTATAGTACAAACATTTAAAAAAGTACAAGGATTTTTCTCTTCTTCTTTCGGATCTACGACCACCACCACCACCACCACCATGATCCTCCAGCGATGGCGACCATCTCCGGCGAGACTTACACATGTGTCAGGTTCTTTTTCGGGTAGATACGGTACGAGTTAGAGGCCCTCATCCATTCTAAGCTGACCGTCAAGAGACGCATATGGGAATTGTATGGATTTGATGGGCGGCGATCCAATAGATAGTGACGGTTTGCTACGGTACGGGCGAAACCCTTGCTGCCGGCGCCATGGTTGGGGTGGTCGGAGATGATGGTGGCTGGTGGTGGTTGTCCCGTGAAGGAAAAAACCTAGAAATTCTAAACCCTAAAATGCTAAAAAAGTTGTACTTACACATGTGTATGTCTCGTCGGAGATGGTCGCCGTCGCCGGAGGATCATGGTGGTGGTCGGAGATGATCATGGTGGTGGTGGTGGTGGTCGGAGATGGAAGGAAGAAGAAGGATAAAAAACCTTATACTTTTTGTAACATCCCAAACTTTTTATGTTTGACTAGTTGACCTTCCGTTAGTCAACGTTAAGTTTCGTTAAGTTTATATGCCCTTTATGGGATTACGTGATTAAATGCTTATGTGTTTAATATGATAGGATCGATATGTTGATTAATAAAAGTAATTGAAGTAAAGTTAAGTAATTAAGTGCTTGTTAGAATGTTAAGACTCCCGATAGAGGTTTAAGTTAAGAAAGTCAAGTTTAGAAGTTGAGGGTCCCAAAGTGCAAGGTTAGGAGTTGATGGCCAGGAGTTAAGGAGCAATTAGGTATCCCTAATTGTCACAAAATTCAGTCCTATACGGGAGAAAACCTCCAGTCTTTCCTCCCTCCCTCCCCAAAGCAAAGTTCCCTCCAAGATTTCATTGTTTCATGCCGTATTGATCAAGTTTTGTTAAGATCTTGAATCCCCTAAGTCATCTACAGGTAATATATGTAAATTCCCTTTGAAATCTGATCATATATGTTATGCAAGTGATTTCGATCGAGGCCATAGGGTTTGGGTTGGGTTAAATATTTGATTGATCGTTGATTTCATGTTTTCGGGTGATCAAACGATTGCTATATGTAAGCCAATGATTAAAGGATCAATTGATTGATTTGAGTCATCAATAGTATCATTAAAAAGGTCAATTTTATGTCCCTAGGTCGGGAGGGTTTGAGATCGAATGGGAATCGTTTAAAGCAAGTTTAAAAATTGAGTTGCTGGTCGGCACCCCAGGTGCGACGCACCACTGCCCAGAATCTGAGTTTTTAGTTGATTGGTGCGACGCACCACTAGGGAGGTGCGACGCACCTGATGTCCAGTTTGTACAAAACACTTCGATTAGCTTATATGTCGATCTTGTACTCATTCTAGGTAGTCGGGAGCACTTAGCAAGCACTGTAAGATTCTTATAACTGGTTGGTAAGCTGTACCGAGGTAAGATAACATCTTTTGTCACCTGGTGGTACAACAAAACAAGTTTTTCATAAGTAAAACCTTCCAAACGTTTATGTATGATTAAAAGTAAAGTAAAGGGGGTTATGGGAGGTTGATATAGGATATGATGCTTACCTTTCTATGATGAATAACATGTATATGCAGGTTGCAAAGACATAAGGTAAGTTCTCATATTATGGAATGATGATATGCTTATGAAATGTGAATATGATATGATGCCATGTTTATGTTATGTGATCATAATACGATGTTATGCTTAAGCTAAATAATCATGATGTAATGATATTCTTATGTAGAGTTAATATTTAATGATGACATGATTATGATAGGTGATTATGGAATGATGATATGATTATGTAATATGATCATGAAGTGATGATATGTTTATGATATGATTATATGTGTGGCTTGATCACCTAGTCACTAGTCCCATGAATCTGATAGTTGTAAAGCTAGTGCATACGTGGTCACTTGAGTTGCTCCTTGTGGCATAGTTATGTTTGTTTATTCCGGGTGGAGTAACTAACCACCAATGCATAAAGGCATAAACGGTTTATTCAGTTGGAAATGACTTTGTCTTTCCTAATGACGCCGATGGACTGCTTATTGGTTACCCATCATTTCAGGTCTGAGGACTCCCTGTATGGTCTATGACCGCCTACACACAACCCCACATCCCTAAGTATATGTGGCTTATGTCACATAGCCTACGTCTAGGCAAAAGAAAAGTAAAGAAATAAAGAAAGTAAAGAAAGATGAAAAGCAAAGCTTTATGATGATAGGCACATTTAGGACTACGATGAATTCCTAATGTGTTATGCTATACGATGCTTATGATGTTCATGATGTTTCTTATGTTTATGATGTTTATGATGCTCATGTGTTATTAACATATAACGATGATATGATTTTGTTAATATATCTAATTGGCAAATGTTTTCAAATATGTTATTCTTACTTAGCTAATTTATTAGCTAACACTTGCTCTTTGAAAATGTTGTGCCATCAGATTAGATGAGTTTGGAGCTAAAGAAAGGATAGCTTGTTGAAGATGGGTAGAGACATTAAAGACGATAGCATTTATGTTCTTGATGCTTAAACTACCCTTAATCTTTTGTTTGGCTACTTCATTTACGATATTATGATTAAAGACTATGTAATAATGCTTGGCATTTATGTTGGTGCCAAGACTTGGATTTTCTTTTATTATTTCGATGATGCATATAGTAACACCAAATGTTTTCAAATGTTTCATCTGGTTACGGATGGGCAGATTTATATGAGATCCTTTTCCGCTATTATTAAATGCCGTTTGGCGAAAGTTTTTTGAAAATCCAGGTTTTTAAATGACGAGTGTTACACTTTTCGTACTTTTTTAAATGTTTGTACTATAATTATCTTTCCTCGTTAGCCCAAAATTAATAATTATGATTGGATGTTTTGAAAAAAATACTACATATGTGATCATTGATTTAAAATATTTACTATTATTATTAATAGTAATGATTTTCTTGGTTATTATTATTCGTACAGTATATTGATTTTATATAATAGGTAAATTTGATAGAATGTAGGTTGTTGATATCTTCTGTTTGATGATAAGTAACTCTGGTACACAACAAGTGTCTAAGATTATTATGTAGGTTATTAAAACATAATAGTTTGATGATAATGTTGTCCATAAGCGAACAATATGAAAAATTAACATGTGAGTGTTTTTAACCAACTTGAGTGTGTAACAACATCATACTCACATTTACCATTTATCAAATACATATATAAAGGAAGGTGATATTAGTACCATATTATTCGATAAAATTACTACGTAGTAGTATATTGATTTGTAGTCTGGAGGAAACCATACACTTAGCAAAAGCTAAGTGTGGGGGAGTTCGAGAATCAAATTGCTGAAGAAATCAGACCTCGGAATACGTACAGGAGTCATGAGCGTCGCAAGAGACATTCCAGCGCCGCTGGGAATGCATCTGGTGTAAGTCCCTTGGGCATTGTACTCTTACCTAACCGAGATTGACTTAAGGATATGTTGAGGTGCGAAAATTCCTCGAGATAACCCACGGTTTATATATCAACCTTTAGATGATATATATATATCACTATATATATATATCTTTTTGCGAGATAGTAAACACTCTGGGAATGACTCTCCGGATTCATTTTACCAAACGCGTGGTAATCTAAATCTACGAGCCGTTTGGGGGGCCGGGTGTGTGTTTGCGGTTCGTGCACGAGACAAGTATTACCCACAAGAAAACCATAAGTGTTTGCGTATTCTTAAGTTCTCTATCTAGGATTTGCTCGTTTCCTTCTCTACACTCTTGTTCGGAACACGCATACACACACCCTCTATTTATAGGCAAAGACTAGGAAACACGCATATGGGCATATGTGTGTTTCTAAAGACGCAGGTCCAATGTCATTTGCGTGTTTCTTTGTCAACGTCCATTAGGGTTTTGGCCGTTTGCATGTTTCCCTGAACACACAAAACAGTTTGAGTGTTTTTGTGGTCAAGCATACTTTTGCTTGTTTCCACAAAAACTCTCAAACCATTTGAGAGTTCTTGAGAACAAGCATAGATTTGCTTGTTTCCTAGAAACTCTCAAATGACCATTTGCGTGTTCTTACTTGAACAAGCAAATCTTTTGCTTGTTCCTAGGAACCCTCAAATAACACTTAGGATATGGTGAGTAAATGTCTTTACTGCTGTCAAGACGCAGAATTGACATTAACTCAACTAATGCTTTAACTGCTGTAAATCTACGCAGAACTAGCATTAGCCTTCGACAACATTTCAACTGTTGTGAATACGCAGAAACAACGTCTTCTATATTACCTATTGGAAGTGTGTACTTAAGATAATGTTTATACTGCTGTAAATACGCAGAAACACAATTATCTTAACTTCCCTTTGGAAGTACATTAAGTTAATATCTCAACTGCTGTTAATACGCAGAAACAATATTAACTTAATGACTTTTTACATGTTATGTCTAAAACCTGCAAAATACAAATTATAAGCAAACATATAAACATAATTGGATCTCAATTGGCTCAACAAAATATGACAAGGTAATATTATGGACAAACGATAATTACAAGATAATTACAAGACTTGAACTTATAAATAAATATACTTCACATATCTATAATGCTCATGTCATTAAGAATCATGCACTAAAAGTCTCCCCCTTGACATCAACATCTAGATATGGCCTTTAAGTCTTCGTTTGTCATCCTAAGTGGTGGCCAAAAACCCTATTCAAAAACTTCAGGTGTTACACTAGCTGGACTCCCCCTCATCCTTTCAATCAACTTAGTAGTTCAAGACTGTTTTGAGTCTAACCCTCATTGATTGTCTATCTCAACCCTGCCTTTTGCGATGGTTGTTTGTAGAGATAGCTCATATGATCCCTTCTCCTTTGGATTAAGTAGGTCAAGTAATGCATTGACATATGCACACTTGCCTTTAGCTGAAGGGTCTATCGGTTCTTCAAATATGCTCTCGTACTCGTCAAAATTGAAGTATGCAGCAATGTCGTCCAGTAGCTCGCTCCCAACTTCTTCCTCAGTAGCTGGTCTGACCTGAGTACCGACTCCTACTCCTCCAGTCGGTTGTTCCTGGAAACCAACCATGTTTTGGTCAAAAATCACCTAAGATAATTTACGTCGAAGACTTAGATTAATTAAGTAACCAAACTTTCGTTCGTGAGGTTGTGTGCTTGTAAAATGTGTTGAGTTGCAAAGATGCGTTGTTAAGAAAGACTTTTGACAATAGATTATGTCGACTAAACAATAAAGAAGGTTATGATAATCGCAAACTAATGTAAATTATGCAAAATATGTTAAGATAAAGAAGATATCGAGAAAGAATCAAATAAGTAATGCGTAAAATAAAGAGTAAAGAGCAATAACACCGATATTTGTTGACAAGGAAAAGCCCTTAATCCTTAGAGGATCGCCGGCATAAAAACCCAGGAGGAAACAATCGATCCTGCCTTGTTCTTTATTGATTTGTATTGAAATGATTACAAAGGGTGGAAGTTGGTTGATCGATTTTTCTAAGTGTATAAGCAACGAAGAAAGTAATATGTAGTGTGTGTGAGTATAAGTGAATTATAGCAGATGATAGTAAGTGCTTAGGATCGATCAACCTCCTTCTATTTATAATGCAAGTGCTAAACTAACTATCCGTTATTGTAGGGATCTTCCATATCTTCAGTTCTTGAACATTGGTGAAGATCTTCCCTGGTCAAGTGACCGTTACTGTATTTCTCCTCATGCAGAATTCTACTTGAAGTCCGATTATGTTGGAGGACTAAGTCTTCTTTGCGTGTTGAAGAGATTCTTTGCGTGTATGCTTGATTTTATATCGTTAGAGGTATTTCCCATGTGTGATATTGATTATCTTTGATCCTGTATGTTTGACTCAAGAGGAAATAATAACATGTGTAACAATACGTTAGTATATCTTCCGAATGTTCTACTGTGTCAAGATCCTGAGATGTCAAGATCCTGGGCTTTCAAGATATTGGTACTTGAAATTTCAGGCATAACAATTGTCCCCAAAGTTATTTAATAAAATCATTTTTATTTGAATAACTTTGAAGTTTCTAGAGAAAGCTTTGACCGGAGTCAAATGGTAAAATTTCCAAAACCATTCCACGGATAAGACGCGTGTAAAAAGGTAAACAAGAGTCTTGACACGAAAAAAATAACTACTTGACGGTTCAATATTCTGTCTTTTACCCCTCTATATAAGTCAACACTTCTACTCATATGTAAATCATCAATAACTTATTTTTTTTTAAAAACACAAATCTTCATTATGTCTCTAAAATCGCTAGGAGAATTTCTACAAAAGGTGTGTTCAAACATTTTTCATTTGGTTTCTTTTTTCATTTTTGCTAATGTTTATTTCTTAACTTTATATTTCAGTCTCTTGCCGACCTCGAAGATCAACAAATCGCAAAGGACAAACTAAATGATGATATCATCAAGTCTTTAGAGAATCTGCTTAAATCACACAAAGAATGTTCGAAGACCGAACAAGAAATGTGTTCAGAGGTCAACAGGGGTTTGAAAGCAAGAATCGAGATATTGGACCACACTCTCGATGCCACACAAGAAGAGCTTAGAGTTGCTAGAGAAGAGATGGCAGGAGGTTTATTCTCGACGAGTTGAAGAGAATCAACCCTGATTTTACTGGGAAATTCATCTGTAGGGAATTTCTATGGGCGATGAAGGATATAATGCAAAGGCCGGAGCCCATACCCTTTTGATATTAGTAATAGGAATCGTTAGGGGTAGTGCTTCGTAGAGAAACAATGTACTAGGAGGGGCGAGATTGATCCAGAGTGATCAATCATGGTTGTAAAAAACTGCTTTTGAGTAGTTTGATGTAAATTTTTTTTTGAATGAACATTAGTCTTTCGATCCATTTTGATTTTTGTTTAAAAAACCAAAACTGTTAATGAGGGTAAAATAGTAAAATGAGTAATTAATATTACTGCACTGTTTGTTGGGTAATCATGATTTTTGACTTACTAGACAATAAATTCAGTAAGTAGTCAAATCAACACAGTGATTAAAGATAAGATATATGCACCTTGTGTGAGCGATTAAGATCCCACTTGGTGGCTATGATCTTTGCTCTGCAGTATGTTTAATAACTGTTGATTTCCACTTATGTTTGCATTAAAATAATACATAGGTGTGGAATCGAATAAGATCTTGGTAGGAATTAAAATTAAGAAGGGACATTCTCAATTTCAGTTTATTTCGTAAGAACACTGTTGTTCTAGATATTAAGGGTGTCTTAACATCTTGAAATTACTTAAGAGGCGTGGTTAGCCCATTTCGAATGTTCATTGGACAATGATGGTGTGGTTAGCCGAATCGGGAGATCAATGATAACATTGATAGCCAACATAATTAATTTCGATGCCTTGGAATTTAACCCTTCAACCATCTAATTAATTTGTGCGACCTGGGCGATTTAAGAAAGGTGTATGCCTTTAACCAATAGTTGGCGTTAGAGCCATCCAGTAGAAATTCCATAATGAAAAGGTGAAGACCTTTAACCAAATGTAGGCGTTAGAGCCGAACATTGTCGCATGTTCTTGTACATATGATTGTTGATATAGATTCGTGTAAGTCCCTTTGCCACCGGATCACACGAGATTAAGTATCTAATGTATAAATGCGGAAAATCTTATACACTAGCAATCAACACAATATATGAACACGAACACAAATATGAATAAACTGGAACCGTATATTACTTCAGTAAATGCAATTACAAGTAAATACCAAGTTCCTAAACACAAGAATACGAAAGAAACAAAAGCTAGAAGATTAACCTTAAACCTAAGGTTTAATCTCTATTTATACTAATATAAATGGACTTAAACGGACCTAGTATGTCATCGGCCAAGACCTTGACTCGACCTGGTCAAAGGTCGAGCTCGACCTAGTCAATGGTCGAGCTTGACTTGGTCAACAGTCAAGGTTGACTTTATTTAACACATGATTAACATTCGACTTTACATAAATGAAATATTCAAACTACTTTTCATGAATGTTGTTGTCACTAGGAAATGCACCAACAAACTTCCCCTTGACATCAGCATCTTAAAATCTTCAGCAGTCTTCAGAATCTTCAGCAGCAGCGATATTCCAATCTTCAAACAATCTTGGCATAAGACTTGTCTTTTAACAACTGCTTCACCATTAGTTCATACTGTTGAACTAATCTAACACTGCAACCCATAGTCTTCATTCTTTCCTTTCTTAACATCACAAGATCTTCCTTACACAGATTGGCTAGATGATATGGTTCATAGATTCTGAGAAGCTCATTTGAATCACCATCTTCAACCACAGCTTCAAAATATTTTACGTCCATTCTCCAAGATTTCATTTTTAACAAAATATTCGGCTCAAACTTCTTCATCGGAACTTCTTTTAAGCATTGAATGTCGTTAAAAACGATTTTACCTTTCGGCTTCTTAGTAACAGGGTCGACTTCATCTGGTTTAATCAACAGTTGACCCTTCTAAGGACGAAAATTCTTAAAATAACCAGTACTTACTTCATATTTCATCAGATCAACAAAATGATCAGCATGTGGACTTTTACCATAATTGAAGAAAGGAGCCTTTGCAACATAGCCAAAATCCCTTTTTGGTAGAGTACTCAATGCTATCTTACTTGATCTAAAATACATTACCCCATAAGTTCTTTTCACAACAAACGCATATATTTCATTATCCCAAAAGAAACTCAATATACGTCCACCAGTGTTCGGTAAAGAAGAATCTCTAAACTTGCTTATATAAAGAATCTTAGAAACTTTCTTAATCTTCTTTTCAAAACATTCTTTTTCTCCATCAGAAATTCCTTCACGAAAAACTTTCTTTCGTGCTTTTTTACTCAGAGAATCCTCAGTTGTCTTTATCGATTTAGATTTTTGATAGACAATTTCAACAACATCAGCATCAGCATCTTCAGTACCAACGATCTCATCATTAGAAATGATTTGATCTAAGTCTACTTCCTTATCAACAGGAAGGTCTTCAGATATACTTTCACTTCCTACTGCTTTAGAAGTCTCAACCTCATCATCAAGAATAACAACATGAGATTTTCCAGAGCTCCTTTTGCTTCTAGATGCATCAGACTCCCCCTGAGTGGTAGCAACACCTTGAGCATGAGATGTCGAGCACTTTGGCATCTCACCACCTCTAGATTCATTAGGATTATCATCTTTATCATTCGGTCGAACATTACCAGAAGAATCCCCAACCTTACAAGCATCAGAAGGGATCACTACTCTCCCCCTAGATGCCAAAGCCGCGAGTCAATCTTCAAAATACTTTATCCAGCTAGAAACCTTATCAAGTGTATCCCAATGATTGTTGATCGACTGCTGATGAGCAACAAGTGTGTCATTCAATTTACCGAGCAACGTCTTCGCATCTTTAACTCTATCATCCATAGAATTCTCAATATTATCAGCTTTATGAAGAAGTTGTGCCTAATTCTTATCAGAAGCCGCCAATTGTGTACTCAGATCTGTAATAGTCAAGGACAATCCATTAGCAAGAGTTTGCACATCACCAATCGTCCTGTCATGGTGAGCCTGCTGTTTCTCCATTGCATCAGCAAGATTACGAATTTGACCATCAGAATGTTCTTTCAAAGCAGCATTGGCAGATTCACTATCAGCCAGTTGCTTAAGCACCACTCCATAATCATGCTCATATAGACCTTGATAGTGATCAATGGTCAGATTCAGATTGTCATCGGAGAGAAAGAAGACGACTAAGGATTTTAAATCGCATGTCGTCTGGCTCTGAACAAGATGATTCTAATGATCCTGAAGATTCAGATTATTTACCTTAGTGTTAATGATTTCTGTACTTAGATAATGTTTATAAGATAAATATTAATGTTTTAAGTTGTTAAATTATATTTATGATATAACATTTGTATAACTTAAAATAGATAAAGATTATAAGATAAATATTGATGTATGATTACATTATATTTATGATATAGTATTATTTTTTTTAATTTGTTTTATGTATTTATACTAGTTATTTATGTCTTGACTTATAAGTTTTATGTTCTTTGTCTTTGTATATTTGAACTATTAAATTGCAGATAAGATCCAAATAGGCGCATTGGAAGGTATTGATGCTGTTGATGATGATTTAGATAGTATCAATGATGAAGATCTGGAAGAAGGAGAATTTGTTTCTGAAGCTAACAGAAAAAGGTTATTTGAAATACCTTATGACTTTGATCGAGTCTTTAATGAAGAATTACAAGTTGAACCTGTAGCTAAAGAAGAACGTCTCGTACTTAATCCGATCAGACATAGTCCAGATGATCCAAGGAATACTGCAAAGTTGATGTTCACTGTGGTTGCAAAGATAATTGATAGTGAAGGACATGAAAACTTTGTTGATCTATACTGGAAGATAGATGCTATGCGAGAGGTTAATCTTGAAAGATTTAATATACCTCCAGTAGAGCAAGATAATCAGTTTGTTATTAACAGATTGATTCCAGCTTATAGAGGACCTACTGGTATGCCGATAGGTGATACGTATAAGCCATCGATGTTTTGGGAGTTCATCTCAGACAAGGATGCACCAAAGTATTTTTCAGTGTTACAAAGTTGGTTCTACGATCATAGAATCGAATTATTTGTTATCAAGAGAAAAGAAGGATGCTAGTACGTGTCAAAGACATTTCCACTCTCTCAGTGATTCTGATTTGTTAGACTTGGGAAGAAGATGGTTCGTTAATCTTCAACAAAATGGACTTGCAGATTTCTACTGGAATAGATTCCGAGATGAAAGAATTTGGAATTTCAGTGATAGAGGTTTGAAGCCAGAAGATAGGTTGATTAAGCCTACACCAAAGAAGAAGATTAAGAATCCAGATGCCATATTTTAGTTTGTCCAGAGAAGGATAAAATGTGTTAAGAAGGTTCCCGCTATCAAATGGGATTAATATATGCTGACAACGATGACATTTTGGCAGATAGATATCAAGTCAGGCGAAGCACAAATGTTTGTTGATGATTCAAAGAAACAAATGTTGCTACGCATGTATGATCCGATGCAGGTTGTCAACTTGTCAAGAGGTGATCAGAGAAGACTTTTGAATACATCTTGTTTAGCAGTGGGATTTTGGAGAGTTGAAGAAAGGCGCTATCACAACATTCTTGCACATTGTTTACAAGAGAGAATTCATGCGGATAGCACAAGGCTTTTGTTTAATGGATAGCTTTGAAGTTCAAAGACTTTAAAGAAATCTAGTTGCAACTGTCAAGGGGGAGTCTATAGATGCAGATTTGTGTGACAATAGAAACATAGATTTGATTATCGTTTATGTTTTTAGGAACTTGTGTGTAATCATTTAAATAAGAACTTGTGTTGATATTTAATGATTACGTTTGAACTTCAATATTATATCTGTTTATGTTTTGTATTGTGTTTGTGTGTTATATATTGTTTTGCAGGTACAAGAACATAGAACCAAGGTTTATAAGTGTCGTAAAATACATAAACGATGGTTGGATGTTATGTATAAGTCCAACAAAGTCAAACAAAGAACCAAAGGGTCGAACCTCGTGCTGACCTCATCAGCATGTAGGACTGACCTTGTGCTGATATCAGCACGAGGTAGATTGGTTGGTTGATTAATCAGGCTTAATACTTTGATTAAGGCCGAAGCCCACACGAACCAAAACCTTATTAGTATAAATACAAACCTAACCTACGAAATTAGGTATTGATAGTTAACGAAATTATCACAAAATCACGAATTGAGTAGAAGTGTTGCTTGTGTGATCTTCTACACGAACCAACATCTTGTGTGTCTCCTTAGGTTGGTTAATTGATCATTAATCAGCAAAAGACAATAGTAATCTAGTAATCTCAAGAGGATTTCGCACCCTTGACTAACGAATCACATCTTATTACGATCCACACAAACATAGGAACCTACATAGATTCTAGTGATCGTTTTGGACTTTGCACAACTACTTGCTTGTTGAGGTGAGTTTCGTGGCCCTTTTTTATATTATTTCTTTGGAGGAAAACGATGCTCAAAACATTTTTATTTCTTTTCCTAGTTTTGTCAAAACTTGTTTGTTTTATTGGACAAATACGTGTAATTATGAAATGTGTATGCTAGCTTTCCTTGTGTTGATTTCAATGATGCAATAGATGTTTGTCGATATCTATTGAAGACTATTTACGGCAATAGATGTCTGTCGATATCTATTGAAGACTATTTACTGATAACAGTGATAGCTGTCTATGTCAATAGAAGTCTAGATTGTTTGGACTTATATTGTAATATGTCTTTGTCATGTGATTGTCATTAAAGAACTTTGTATTATGCATAAAATACTAGATTAAGTTTGAGTATTAAATGTGTAATAATATTCTGCTATGTGAAATACGACCTCGTAATTGCAGGGTCAAGTACGAGGTGGCTTATAGGAATACGACCTCGTATTTGCAGGGTAAAATACAAGGCCAATCACAGAATTCGACCTCGTATCTGTGACGGGTTGGGCTGGATTTGCGAGCTCGACTCGCTGAAGTCCAATCGGGTGTTTCCTATAAATACCAGAACCCTAACAGAGATTAGGGTCAAATATTTGTCGAATTATCAAGCATATTTGTGCAGGTTAATAGGTCAAAGGTCATTCCGCTAGCCCAAAGAAGATCTGCGAGACAGCAGGTGATCTAGGGGCTTTCGTTGTGAACCACCACGTTATAGAGAGGGATTCCGCACCTCTGGATAACGAGATCAAACTATTAACGATCCGCGTCAAGGGGACTTAAAAGTGGTATCAGAGCCTCTTGGTTTAATACCGGAAGGTTATAGTTTGTTGGTGATATACAATATCGATTTAGGGTCGTTTAGACATGATTCCTTCATGAGTTTACGACCGGAAATCTTGTTCGTGGTATATCATGGTGTTTGCAGCCGTCGTATGTGTGTTTTTGGCTTTTAGGGTTTCGAATTCAAGAGAATCATCGAACTAGCATCGTTTACGACCTCGCGGGCTCGTATTACCTCATCCAACTCGTATTTTCGTCTTGGATAACTAATTACGACCTCGCCAGTTCAATTGCGACCTCGTACCTCGTTTGTGACCTCGTGAGCTCAGTTACGACCTCACAGCTCAATTATGACCTCGAGTAGCTAATTGCGACCTCATATTCTTGGACCTCGTGAACTTTACGACCTCGTTTATTTTTAAGCAGTTCGTGAACTTTACTAGCTCGAAGAAAATGACGTCTCAGTTACCCGCAAATTACCAGGCTTTGTTGAATCAAATGATTCTGATGGACCATGAAACCAGAAAGGCCAACTCACCACCAAAGTTGATAAGCCTTGACAGATACATCAATTGGAAGGGCATATTCGAGTCATACTGCAGGCAGATGGATGTGAGGATGTGGATGTGTATTACCAAGGGTTATACTCCTCCAATAGTACCAGGTGAAATTCCAGGTTTGAGCACTGCTAGGCTTGCTTTATATGAGCAAATGGACGTCGATAAGAAGAAAGATTATGAAGCCGAAAGCAAGGCATTGGGCTCGCTTCGAATGGCTCTCCAAGGGGAACTTCTACATCTGATTGAAAAGTATGATACAGTAAAAGGCTTATGGGATGCACTCAAAGAGCATTGTGAAGGTGACGACGATCTCAAGAAAAGTAGAAAAGACTTGTTGAAGAAGCAGTATTATGTGTTCACTAGCTTCAAAGATGAAACTCTTGATGAGACACTGGTTCGTTACAGTCATCTGCTGGTTGAGCTTGCCTACTTTGGGTACAATCCAGATCGAGAAGTTGTTGGAGGCACTTCCTATCAAATGGGAATGATTTATCACTTTTATCCAACAAAATCCCGATTTCAGCAAATAGACACTGGAACAGATTATTCGAAAGCTGAGAAGCCAAGATATGAAAAGAAAGTCGAAGGAAGCAGGTAGTAGTGATTTTGTTCAGCGTCCTGAACTCTATCAGAGCAAGCAAAGCATTCCTTCCTCAAGATCTTCAAGTGGAGGGATTACTGCCTTCTACAGTGGAGATGATGAGAAAATAAAGAGGACGATGGATTCTGACAATAGCTTGTTGTATGTAAACTCTTCGGAATCAGCGATTGTTGTGCATAATGGTAATCAGAACAGTAGTTCTCCAAGCTCGGGTTTAACAGGTATGCCGATGAGCATAAGATTTGCAGAGGGACATCTAGGCATGCTAGTTTCTTTTGTGTCGGCTCATAAAAAGCTAATTGGAGGAAAATAGACTGATCCTAAACTGGTTAGGGAGGATTACAAGCAAGTTGATCCAGACGATCTAGAAGAAAATGACTTGAACTGGCAATTGGCTATGTTGACATTGAGAGTTCAACGTTTCACTGATAGAACTGGAAGGAAGGTGATTGATGGCAAAGTAGGGTTTGATAAAACCAAGGTGAAATGTTTCAACTATGATGGCTTTGGACATTTTGCACGTTAGTGTCAGAGGACAAGACGGGATAACAATTCAGCTATAGGTCGTCAGAACTTCAATCAAGGTGGTTCTAATGCTAGTCAGAATTCTGGGCGTCCATATGCTAATACTGGGAACCGTAGCTCAGGAGAGATCGACAACTCAAGAGCACTAGTGGTTCAGTCTGATGGTATATATAATTGGGGTTCGACTAGTGTTGATGATCAGAATCATGCATTCATGGCAGAAATTCAAGACTTTGATGGAGGGATGAACGATCTTGTTGATAATTCATTCGACTATACATTGTATGCCAGCACGGATGAACATGATATTTTTCATCAGAACCAGTAAGAGCAAGTAACAGTGCTGCTGAGACAGGGTTCATGGCACACTTGGAAGTCACTGAACAACCAGAATCACTATGGAAAACTACAGGGATGTGGTTTGTCGATATTGAATGTTCAAGACATATGACAGGAGATAAGAGATTGTTAACTGAATTCACTCCTGTTAGAGGTTCGTATGTCAGTTTTGCTGGTCCCAAGGGTGGTAATATCTCTGGCATTGGGAAAGTCATCAATGGGAAGATCAATATAGGCAGTGCAAGTTTAGTAGATACATCCACTGAAGAGAATCCCTTATGGAAGATGAGAAAGAAAACAAAGATGTGAAGATTGAGATACCTGAAAATCTAAGCACAAAAGAGCTAGTGAACTTTGTAGCTAATCTTGAAGCACCAGGAAAGCAGGTAAGTCTATCTTTACACACTCTCATATCCATATGTAAGCATAACATAGATTTGTCAGGTGAAAATACAGCGCTTAAATGGGAAATTGATTTCACAAAGGTCTGCTTAAATGATGTTGTTAGTTCCAAATACATTGATAAAGAAAATGACTTTAATACTCACCTCAAAAAGGATTATGTCCAAGTTATCTACTTTACACTTTTCGGTAGTGATAGTATCTTCTCAGAACTAGATGTAGCGGGGACAGGCACTCTACTTGAGTCTAGAATTGATAAGATTTGGTTTGTTGAAGAAAAGATCTGTAATCTAAACATATATGCGAGATCTTTTGAGTATATCTATAGCCGAAAAGAAGCTCTTGAGAAACTGAACTGGTTAGCTGGACTAAATGTAAGAGCTAGGGGTCCCGTGAGAAACTAAATGTAAGACCGCCGGTTTATGGTTTGTCAATAGCGGAAGCTCCAGGCACATTATGGAAGACAAGGGTCTAGTGACAGAATTTAACTCCTGTCAAAGGATCATATGTCTGTTGTGTAGATTTCAAAGGCGGAAATATTTCCGGGGTTGGAAGAGTTATTAAAGGAAGTATTTTAATTGACCATGTTAATTTTGTTGAAAAACAGGATCAAGACTCTTTACCTGGTGTACGGATGTCAGGGAAGGACTTAGAAAACGAAAAAGTCTATCTTACGCATTATACACTAAAGTGTGGTGATCGGGTTTTTACCGAGAGAGAATTTTCAAAAGACTGTTTTCCTTGGGTTTTGATTGACAAAGTGTGGAGTGTTGAGGTTAGCAAAGAGGATCGCAATCGTGCTTATCCTAAAATTGTACCTCTTGTGTTAACTCCTGAACAAGGAGAGATATGCAGATCTCATGAACAAACTGTGAAGGACTTTGAAGATCGGTTAGATGGACGAAAGAGAAAAATCCATGAAACTGATGATCATTGCTTCAAGAAAACATGCTCTAATTAGTTTTATTATTTGTTATGTTTTCTAAAGTTTGTGATAGATAATTTAGTATAGAAGATCATTTCTAGATGATGATATGTAGTACATATTTTATCTTGTAATGTCTGTTCGTTATTGGATATGCTAAATGTCTATTTAAGAATTGCACTAGTTTAATCACAGGGATGAAGAAATTGATGTTCTTAAGGAAGGAGACAGTCGTGGATGTCAATCTTCGAGGAGATATGGGAATACTTTTCAACAAGTGAATGCTTGTTCACAGGCTCAGATGCTTAAGGTTAGATATTCCTTTATGCTCTTGTAAAGAAGGACACTAAATCCACCATATTCATTACCAATAATCCTGTTAAGCACAGTAGGACTAAGCACAAAGACTTATGGTTTCATTTATATTTAAATACGAAAAGTTTTATGTGTCTTTAAAGCTTTAGATATCGAAATATAATTGTATATGTGAAAAGTGTAAAATATTGATTATTTAGGTCATATAGTTATGAAATTATTTTCATAAGAATATGAAGTTATAATCAATATGTTAAAATATATGAAATTTATATAATATAAAGAAATTTTGTATTATAAGAATTTCCACATGATTGTGAAATGTGTTTTATACCGTACATTTCATAATAGAGTGTTTTGCTCTGATAATACGAAACAAGACAGTAAGGTAATCAATACTGTTTGAAATTTGTATAATATAAAGAGATTTTATATTATAAGAATTTACGTTTCATAAAGGTATATTGCTTTGATAATTAATCATAGTTATGTATTGAGGGGGAGTACATAAGAATGATTAATTGTTCTATATAACATCATAGTTATGTAATCCAGTCATAAATTGAGGGGGGGGGGGACATAAGAATGATGGTAGTTATATTGATTGATCATAGTTATACTCCTAGTCATAAAGTTGAGGGGGAGTGTAAGAATGAAGAATCAATTTTACAACTATGAATATTTTGTGAAATTGTATGAATACGTTTGTTATGTCACAAGTGGTACAGATTAAATTTGCATGTGGATTATTTGCAAGTGGTACAGTAAGGGAAAGCTCGTTTCGAGATTGTTTAAGAAAGATTGATCATGGAAAAGTTAAAGAATTTTGTATAAGTTTATTAACTTTTCAGGTGTAAGACGAAGATTAGGGAAAATATGAATATTTAATGACCACAGGTTTGGTCATTTTAATTTTTCATGTTTCCAGGAAATTCGTAATAAACGTTGATCAATTATTCAGAAACTTTGACGAAAATTGAAGTTTAAAGTGTGCAGGAGGTGAGATTACGACCTCGTAATTGAAGATCGTAGAATACGACCTTGTAATTGGTGGGTCGGGTTGACCCAGACCCATTCGGGTCAATTGGGTATATAAACCAATTTTACCCAAACACGACCTCACATATTAAGAATCAAAATTAGAGCTTTTCGACCCTGAAAATCCACTTTGCTACCCCATTTGAGATTTGATGTACTCAATTAGATCGAGAGTTTGTTGTTGATATTTTTGTGTTCACATCGAAATTCTGAATCTAGGTATACTATCTAATCGTCTAATAGTTAACCATGCAACAATAAAATCAAGAAAATAGGGTTTGAAATTTTTGAACAAGTTTTTCCTAAGTTCTTCAATTTTGATGTTTTCTGAGTAAAACTAAGGGTTGGGGTATGTTTATCACTTGAATACGAACGTATAGATACAATTTTTACAAGTTTTGGTTGGGTAAATCGTGAAATCACGTTGGGGAAGATGAACAGTGCGACGACCTCGTATTTAGGGGTTTGCTAGCCAGAAAATACGACCTTGCAAATGTTAATTAATTTTGACTGGTTTGATTTCCAGAATACGATGCCGATTTACGACCTGGATAAATACGTGGCCAAATTGGAAAATAAGACCTCGTATTTTAGAGTTTGGTTGACCGTATTTTGACTATCAAATACGACCTCGTAGAGAGATACGACCTCGTATTTTGACTTAACCGATTTTCAAAAGTTTTATATTTATAAAATATTCGAAAATGAGTTAATTATTATTTTAACTTAATTACAGGGTTAATTTAAGTTATGTTAACAGATTTTCAAAAGTTTATCGTTATAAAGATTTGAAAATGAGTTAATTTTGTATAACTAAATTATCGGGATAATTTATTTATATTTGTTGATTGTAAATTACAGAGATAATTTATGATGGTTTAACTTAAATACAGAGATAATTATAGTTAATGATATTAACTAAATTACGGAGATAATTTATGTTAATTGTATTTGTTATAAATTACAAGGATAATTTATATGTTTGACTAGATTATAGAGATAATTCTAGTTGTGTAGATTATGCATGTAAATTTTGATGTCATTTTAGGTACTTAATGGTTTGTTATTGTTTACAGAAATGGCAAGAAAATTTACAGCAGGTCATAACTTTGTGATTAATCTAGACGAGAGTCAAGATGGGTCTGAGTATTATCATGAGATATTCAGATTCTTGAAGCAATCAAGAATTCATTACATTCTTACTCATTCACCGGCTTTGTATGAATCATACCTAGTAGAGTTCTGGAATAATGCAAGACATAAGAAAACTGCTACTCAGGAGATGATTGAGACAGTGGTTGCTGGCAAGACTATCACGTTCTTCGTTCACGATATTATTGACATATTAAAGTTAGGTACACTTAATCAAGAAGGAGGAGAGAACAGACCTACTACTTTCAGTAGAGAGGTTATTATTGGAGGATTTACAAGAATGGGTTATGCTGATGACTTGAATGTGGGAACTTTGAAGAAGCGCGGATTCTTTAGAAGGTGGAGATACTTAGCGCATGTATTATTGGTTAGTTTGTGTAACAAAAGAACCGGATGGGATACACTTAATCAAGAATCTCAAGCTCAGATGGTTGGTCTGGTATACAATAAACCGTATAGCTTTTCTAAGTATTTCTTCGACGAACTAAGGAAGCAAACAACTGCCAGACAGGGGCATAGGTTTATGATATATCCTAGATTCGTTATGATGATTATCAATCATCATATTCCAAATCTGTCGGCTACTAAGACAGTTCTGGAAGTGACATCCATGGTGGGAAGGGCATATGATGGGTTCAGGAATCGTTTTTCTAGGAGATCCTGGTGCTCAAGATGTACCCTTGTTTGGAGCTCTTGTGGATATAAACTTCAATCCATGTACTGCTGAAGAGTTTGCCAGATTCAGAACTGAGATTGTTCCACATCAGCCAGTAGCTAATCCAATTCCTCTACAGATGGTGATGCCAGATGAATCAATGCATGATATTGAGCAACAATATATTCAGAATACAGAAAGGGTGAGGGTTGAGAAGAATGATGTAGTTCTTGAAAAAGAAGCAGAAGCACATGAAGATCCTGTTGATCATGTTGCTAGTGCTACTGATGTTGCTTTGAGAGATAGACCATCTGATTCAGGTCTAAAAAGGAAAAGAACAGAATCTTCTAGGGATGTTGAGGTGCAGATGTTGAAGAAGTACCTGCTCCGAAGAAGAAAAATGTTATTAGATTGAAAGTGAGAGAGAAAGCTGTTGCTAGTGGAGTAAGTCTGATAAAGCTCCAGGAGCATCAAGCAGAGTCCCGAAACAGAGGTCTAGGAGATCAGTTAAATCACATGCAGAGACAGTGATACCAAGAAGATCTCAAAAGACGACTGTTAATCTTGAAAGACCGTCTACAACTCATAGAATGAGTGATTCAATACCTAATCCTGAACCAAGAACTGAAGCGACTGCACGTCAAGTTCCTATATTACCGCCAGTGTTTGGTATGGCTGACATGAAAGGGAAGATGACGGTGTTAAAGGATAGAGTTACGGGTTTGTTTGATGAGTTGGAGAAACAGAAGAGGAACCATGAGAAAGAGATGCAGAAAAAGCAAAAGGAAGTTGAGATGTTAAAGAAAGCTTTTGATGATGAAAAGAAGAGTCATCAAGATCTTATTAACACTCTCATGCCCAACTTTGACATGGTTCATCGTGAAGCTACAAAGGCTGAAAGTTCGGCTACTAGAGCGAACAAAGGAGTAGTTAGAGTAGCTGAACAAATGACAAAGATTGCTGATGTCATGCTAGATAGTGTGATGCAATCAAATTTGAATAAGCTGGTTGAGAAGTTTCTGGTTGAGAAGCAGTTATTATCGGATCTAGGCTGTAAGGGTGATGAGCTTTCGAAGAAGAAAGATGATGATTCAAGTCAAGACCCGGATGCAGCAAAGGATAGGGGTAATGCTAATAGAGAAGATCTGACCAAGGCAATAGAGTCATTGACTGAGATTGCAGCTGATATGGTAGGATCTTGTAAGACAACCGAAATAGAGAGGGAAACAGGAAAGATAATCTATGGTGATGAAGGTTGGATGGACAACGCAGAGATCGATGTGCCAGTTGCAGCTTCAAGGCTTGTGGATGAAGATGTGAAACGAAAAGGGTTCAGTATTGAGGACTTTCGAGCCAAACTAGATAGAATGGACACTTTTAATCAAGTCCAAGATCAAGAAGCTCAAGTTACTCAAGAACCAGTTGGCGTGAACCTTGATGAGCTACATGCAGAGCCAAATACTAACACTAAATCAGGATGGTGGTTGCATAGTAAGGTTGAGCTTGAGGCAATGCATAGACCTGTTAAGTATAAAGACAAGATTCAGGGTGAAAAAGTTGAAGCCTACGCTACCAATGCTATATCGAGAATCGTGAGTTTTCATTGGGATAACGAGATAAAATATCTGATTATTAGGAGAACCGATGTTGTATAGTATTTGGAGATGACCACAGAAGCCATCAACTCTCTCACTGATGTTGATTTCATGTGTTTGGCTATTTCAAATGATATTAAGATCAAGGATCCTGCTAAGAGAAAATATCATCCACAAGAGGGCAAAAGGGTCAAGGATAAGTTAAGGGTAGATCCGAAGACAAAAGAGCCCATGATTACTTTGAAGTACAAGCCTGCCAAGTTTCCAAAGAAGTTCTTTTAAAGAAGTTTGGAAAAGATTTGTTGGATAATATGGAGGGTTGGTACTTTGATAGTAAAACATATGAAGTTGTGATATATGATAGTAGTCATCATGAGATTTTGAGGATTTATGAGCCTTTGCATCTAGTGAACTTCTGTCAGAAAGATCTATTGAAGCTGAACAGTGTTAATATTTGGATTCCAAAAGATTTTCAGGGTCCAGCGTTGCGATATAGGAATGCACTGAGTTTGTGCTTGAAGATTGGCTTACACTCAGACTGTGATTTCTATAAGGCTGCATATGATTCAGAAGAAGTTCAGCAGAAGAAAAAGGCTGATAAACGAAAGCAGAAGAAGTAGATTGATGACAAAGACAAGACAAAGACTTTTATTTTAACGTCTAGATGTTATTGCCAAGGGGGAGTCTGTAAGTGCATGTCTATGTCAATAGCAGTCTAGATTGTTTGGACTTATATTGTAATATGTCTTAGTCATGTGATTGTCATTAATGAACTTTGTATTATGCATAGAATACTAGATTAAGCTTGAGTATTAAATGTGTAATAATATTCTGCTATGTGAAATATGACCTCGTAATTGCAGGGTCAATTACGAGGTGGCTTATAAGAATACGACCCCGTATTTGCAGGGTCAAATACGAGGCCAATCACAGACTACGACCTCGTATTAGTGACGGACTGGGCTGGATTTGCGAGCTCGACTCGCTGAAGTCCAATTGGGTGTTTCCTATAAATACCAAAACCCTAACAGAGATTAGGGTCGAACATTTTTCGAATTATCAAGCATATTTGTGCAGGTTAATAGGTCAAAGGTCGTTCCGCTAGCCCGAAGAAGATCTGCGAGACAGCAGGTGATCTAGGGGTTTTCGTTGTGAATCACCACGTTATAGAGAGGGATTCCGCATCTCTGGATAACGGGATCAAACTATTAATGATCCGCGTCAAGGAGACTTACAATAACTATTAACCAACTTTACACTCCAACTGGTAGTTTGTTGGTATACAATGTGTGATTAAGTTGTTGGTAGGCAATGTGTGATTGAGTTGTTGGCAGGAGTGATGAGGTTGTGTTGTTGGAAAACTATGATGGTATTGATCAGTATTTGGTATGCATACATGCTAATACATGTTTATATTTACACTATTGTCCAAACCTCATATATCATGCACAACAAATTCATTTGTATTACTTTAAACCTATGAACACACCAACATTATGTTGACATTTTCGAGCATTCATTTTCAGGTAATAACAACGTTTGAGGAGATAGAGAATAAGGACTTAGTGAGACCAATAACGAGATCCTTCATGGGTTTCTAGTATGCATTTGAACATTCATTTCTATTTGCTAGTTGTTACATCATTTGCTATTTATATGGGCATGTTGCCTAAGACTTATTCCGCTGTGGGAATTACATTTCTTTGAATTTCATTTAGTAAAAACTCTATTATAAATTCCATGTGTTATGTTATGTCTTTTCGTCATATCCTACGATTCCGCCTAAGGTGGGGTGTGACAAGTTATGAGTTTAATGTCTATTGGAAGAGAAAAACCAGTAAAAATGTAAACATAAACATGGATTTGATGTTATTGATGATCCAATCTCTTGCCTTAAGCTAAGGTATTGTCTAGATAATCATACTGGTTGATCATTGAGATGCCAAATATATCTCCATTTATATAAATTTAAGCTGCATAGAATTAGCAATAACTCTATATCTTATGAAAAATCGAATGTGTCATAAGTCAAGTCAAGGAAAGTTTCTATTTAAATGTTAGTTTGCTTGACGACAAGCAATGTTCAAGTGTGAGGGAATTTGATAACGCTCAAATTATACATATTTATTTGAGCGTTTTCGTGCTATTTAACGTATAAATATGACCCATTTGAATGTAGATTAATGTATTTTAGCTATTTATTATTTGCATAAGTGTTTTTGTAGGTTGCATTGGAAATTGATGGGGAAATGCGCTAAAAAAAAGAAAATAAAAAAGTCGTTGCACTGTTTTGGCCATAGTTTATTCATTTGGACTCCGATCGAGACAATTCAACTTTCTACGGATTCAGAAGATTACTATCTACAAGTTTCATGTTGATCATTTTCGATGAATTAGCCACCATGATCACGTTTTGGAAATTTGAAGCATGAAGATAAAACATGAAAGCGACATTAATCACCTCGGCCCCAATGAATTAATACATGCAGCTATGAATTGAAAAATTCACATTTCAATAAACACGTTTCGAATGCTATGACATAGTACACTAGCTTCTGAAGAACTATCACCCTATTATCGGAAGTAATTGATTGCACTCTTGGCTATAAATAGGCACTCGAAGAAGATCAAAGGGAGGTGTGCTCAGGTGCTCAGGAGAAGGTTCTCCACACTTTTTCGTTATATCTTGGGCACAATCACTTCACCAAAAAAAAAATAATTGTACTTTTGTGCATTAGTTTTAGTTTGTAAAATCAATTTGTTTACGTTAAACTCCTAAGTTATTCTCAAGTTCAAGTTTAGTTCATTCGGTTAATAATTGTGAGAAGATTGTTCGTTGAAGTTACTTTTAGAAGTTAAAAATAAATTCGGTTTCGATAAAAGTTATTGTGCGAAAAGTCTCATCAAGTTTAGTAAAAATTCACCAAACTTTAGTTTTAGTTATTGGTATTATTTGCAAGATACAATTGGGTAAATCACAAGGGTTTAGTGGAGTAGCCGTTGGGATCTTGATGACACACCCTGCCTGAGGTATGAAGCACGCTACGAAGGTTGTACGTAACGAAGGTCACATAGAAGATAAAAGAGGATAAGAATCGCTTCCCTACAAAGTCAGGATTTGTTCTTATCAAAGAAGCCGACAATTATGGAAATTATACTCTTAGGAAAACCCTAAATCTTGACTTATTTCCCAAGCCAAAGTCATCTCTATAAAAGGAGACCTCATGAAGGCATCAGAGGACATTCGGAATACATCCTAAATGTAATCAACCAGCCTAAAACTCATTCAACAGTACGATCACAATCGGTCATACGTTATATATACATCAATTGGCGTAAAGAGATTCACTCTACCTTTGGGGAATCGCCAACAAATAACCAAAAACACCCATCATTTCCCTTTCTTAACCTAATCTCGGTTTAGTGTACAATCATTTAGCGCCATCCGTGGGATGCTACTTAGAATCAAAAACCCAAGACAGAGATTTTTGTGCACTCACGCCACGAAAGATGATAAAAAAGAACAAAAATAGACCCCTAAAGGATAGGAGGGCAACCCTAGCGATCAGCCAAGGAATGGCCAGTCACCTAGATCGGCCAGTCACCTAGATCCAGTTCGGATCAAGCCAGGGGGTTTCTATTTTCCCTCTCTGGAAGAAGACGAACCATCCAACGACCCCCTTATTATCCAAACCGCGGTGTTTAATATCGAGGTGCAGAGGGTCTACCTAGATAGCGGGAGCGAGTATGATGTCATCTTTGAACACTGCTTCCTTAAGTTACCAGATGCCATACGAGCTAGGAAAATAGACTCCTGGGCCCGCTAGTTGGCTTTTCGGGAGAACATGTATGGACGCTGGGGAAATGGATATGGACGTCACTATCAGCGACGGGACACACGAAAGAACCGAGACCCTGGATCTCTCGATAGTACGATCCCCTTCGCCCTATAACATTCTCTTAGGGAGAACCGTGATACAGCGACTGAAATTGGTGCCCTCAGTAATCCACAGGCTCGTAAAGTTCCAATCCAAGACAGGAATAGGAACGATCCACTCCTCTTATGAAGCAGCAAAGCAAGTCAGCGACGTGAAAAGGGCTGAAGATAGAAGCTCGTCGGCCCCGAAGGATACACAGGAAGAGGAAAACACGATAAGGATCACGGTCAACCCAGATTACCCAAATCAGACGATCTCTATTGGTATACACCTTTCAGACGGATGCAAACATAAGCTCCGGAAATTGTTACAGTCGAACATGGATATTTTCGCATGGGAGTACAAAGACATGACCGAGGTACCTCGGGTCCTCACGTTGGAAGGAAAGCCTTTCGTGACGGAGAACCGGCTGAACGAGCGAAAGCACATAGAACCAGTTCACCAGAAAAAGCGCAGCCTCCCTGCCGACAGAGACGAAACCGCCAGAAGGAAGGTGGAAGAACTACTACAGGCCGGTATAATAAGAGATTCCACGTACCCGATTTGGATCGCTAATCCAGTGATGGTAAAGAAAGGAAACGGGGGATGGCGGATGTGTGTCGACTTCACGAATATAAATAAGGCTTGTCCCAAAGTCTGCTACCCCCTACCTGAGATCGATTGGAAGGTGGAATCGCTAACGGAGCACAAACTAAAGTGCTTCCTAGACGCATATAAAGGGTACCACCAGATACAAATGGCTGAAGAAGACGAAGATAAGACAACATTCTACACAAATAAGGGAACCTACTGCTATCGAAAAATGCCATTTGGTTTGAAGAATGTAGGAGCCACATACCAAAGGTTGGTTGACAAGGCCTTCGCGACGCAAATAGGAAGGAACCTAGAAGCATATGTGGATGACATGGTCATCAAAAGCAGAGATGAGGAAGGCCACATAGAGGATATCCTCGAGACCTTTGGGAACCTTCGTAGGTTAAACATGAAGCTCAACCCTAAAAAATACTCTTTCGGTGTGGAGGAAGGAAAATTTTTGGGATATTACATTAGCAATAAGGGGATCCATGCAAACCCCTCGAAAATAGACAAATTGAAAAAGATCCCGGCACCAAAGACAATCAAGGAAGTCCAAAGCTTAAACGGAAAACTCGCTGAACTCAGACGTTTCCTCTCTCGGGCGCAGATAGGTAGCTCCCTTTCTTCAAAATAGTGAAAGGTTGCACCAGCAACAAAGACTTCACGTGGACAGATGAAGCAAACAAGGCTCTATAACAAATGAAAGAGTACATCGCAGACCTACCGACACACACGGCTTCGAAACCAAAAAAAACTCTTTTCGTGTACCTGGCAGCCTCGCCCGAATGTGTAAGTGCGGTATTGGTGGCCGAAAGGGACAGACACCAAATCTCGATCTACTTTGTAAGCAGGGTCTTACATGGCGCAAAGGCCAACTACTTGGAATTAGAAAAACTTACCCTGGCATTAGTCCACGCAGCGCATATGTAGGGCTAACCTCATGCTGATTAGCGCAGAAGATAAAGAGTTCACTTATGCATTAAGGTTCGAGTTCGAAGTAACTAACAACGAGGCCGAATATGAAGCACTGTTAGCAGGACTGCGAATGGCAAAAGATATGAAGATCCGCAACATCCACGCGTATGTCGACTCCCAGCTAGTGGCATGCCAAGTAAAGGGGGAATATGATGCAAAGCAAGGTACAACAAAGTTGTACTTACAAAAGGTACGAGAGTTGATAGAATGTTTTAGCCAGTTTGAGATAGAACATATTCGGAGAAATCTGAACAAAAAAGCAAATGCCCTAAGCAAGTTAGCTTCGCTCACATTTGGACATTTAGGAAAGCAGGTATTAGTGGAAGTCCTGAAGGAAAGGTCAATCGAAGAAAAGCGAGTTTTGGACCTTGTAGAGAAAGAAGGGAGAATTGGATGACTCCCATTTATGAATTCTTAATAAGTGGGATACTCCCGGCCGACAAAGACGAAGCCCGAAAAATAAGAGTTAAAGCTCCACAATACAAAATCCTCGACAACAAATTATATAAAAAGGGGTTCGTCACGCCCTGGCTTCGGTGGGCAGGACCTAAGCAAGTAGAAATGATCATCAGAGAAATACATGAAGGAATCTGCGGAGCCCATTCGGGATCAAGGTCTGTCGCAACAAAGGCCATGAGACTAGGATATATTTAGCCAACTATGCACCAAGACTTGACAGCACTATTAAAGAAATGCGAGGCCTGTCAGCTACGAGCCAATGTCTCAAGACAACCAAAGAACGACATGACCTCAGTTATCTCAGCATGGCCCTTCATACAATGGGGAATTGACCTCGTAGGACCACTTCCCGAAGAGCGAAACAAGAAAAGATTCCTAGTGGTTGCAATTGACTATTTTACCAAATGGATCGAAGTAAAGCCGCTCGCTTCAACAAATGGAGATCAAATGAAAAAATTCGTATGGGAACACATTATATGTAGATTTGGGATACCACAAGTAATAGTATCCGATAATGGGCCACAGTTCGCAAAAGGAGTTTTCCCCAAGTTCTGTAAACAATTGCAGATCAAGCAATCATTTGCGTTAGTCTACCCCTCTCAAGGAAACGGACAAGTAGAAGCAACGGAGAAACCCCATTCAGCCTAGCGTTCGGAATAGAAGCCGTGGCTCCGGCAGAATTCCAAGTTTCCACCCATCGGATGTTGAATACAAAAGGAAACAGTGAAGAATTACGAATAGATTTGGATTTGCTCGAAGAACGAAGAGAAATAGCAGCCATCCAGGAAGCCGCTTTCAAAAAGAAAATTGAAGGGTACTACAACAAAAGGGTAAACCTCACAAGCTTTAAGACCGGAGACTACGTATTACGACTAAATAGTGCAAGCGAGAAAGAGTACACTGGAAAATTAGGACCAATGTGGGAGGGCCCATACAGAGTACATGCATCCTTTGGAAACGGGGCATACAAGCTTGAAACACCCGAAGGGGTTCCGGTTGACAGGACCTGGAATAGTTCGAATTCACGAAAATTTCACTGTTAAGTCTCCTTTCCCTATCACTAATATTCATGGAATATTGAATAATACAAAAAACACTTTCAAAGCACAAAATCTAACAACCATAACATATTAAGAAACTAATAGCCTTTCATGACTAACTAACACAAGGCTACGAGCCTCGAAACAAAAACCCCAAGAGGGACAATGCACCAAAAAAAAAGGGTATTTGTCTTAAATCTGATGGTCGCAGCCTCAAATGGGAACAAACTGACAGGGACGCCTGAACAGATAACCCAAAATATGGAATAAAATAAAGGACGATATAAGTCTAATACATAAACATTCCATAATAAAGTTTCACAACATATAAAACAACAAGTCTAGTCCAAACGAGGTTTTACAGCCAAAAAATCATGAACATCAAGATCAGACAGATGGGTAACATCATAAAAAAAATTACTCTGGTAGACAGCCAAGTTCCTGATAGCCGGATCAAATGACTCATTCATCTTCACATATCCAGGATCATGTTTAGAATAAGTAGCAGAAAGCACACCTTTTTTCTTCGAGGTATTCACCACGAGATCAACCAACTTCACCGCCTCAGGACCCGTCGCAAGTGTTTCACAGATATAGGGGATCACTCGGTTCACCAAACCATCCAGCTTTTTCAAAAGATCTCCATTCTCAAGATCTCTCTACAACAACTCATCATGTCGCTTCGCCAAACCACCACGCAATGCCCTAACCATCACATCTAGCTCCGATAAGCGCTTCTCCAGATCTGATATCCTGTCAAACAAATTTCCAACAACAAACTGTGATTCCTTCAACATATCTTGAGAATATTCATATTCCCGACACAAACCACTAATCAAAAGATTTTCCCGGTCACCAAGGTTTCTTGACAAAAGCTTCTCTTCCATAAATTTACGAGCAGTTGTCCCGGAAAAAGCAACAAGCGACACATCGGCAACACCTTTTCCCTTCTTCACAGTGGAATCAACAACATTGAAGGGAGAGCCAGAAGAACCAACATCAGCAACCTTCCTCTTTGAAGACATTATACCTTAATGATAGGACATCTGAAACATTAGAAAAAAAAAGAGAGGAACAGTAAACGGCGGCGGTAAAAAGAAAAGAGAGGGGACACTTATAGAGAGTAGATGGAAAAGTGGCAGAGAAAGTAATGAAGAAATTGACATAAAAGGAACTTTTATAGGTGGAGGGATAAAACCCTATCCGTCGATATAAAGACTTGGGACATGTGTGGGACTTTTTGGATTCCATCTATCACAACACGTCCCCACTAATTACCAAATTGATAACAATAGTCTGTACACCCAGTCAGGTCTTTCTTCATTGATGAACCCTGGTGGTTGATACACATACACCGTCTATTCTAATTCACTGTTCAAAAATGCACTGTTGACATCCATTTGATAGACTTTAAATTCATGATGTGTAGTAAAAGCTAAGAAATTTCTGATAGCTTCAAGTCTAGCAACTGGTGCAAAAGTCTCATCAAAATCTACTCCTTCTTCTTGAGAGTAACCCTTGGCAACAAGCCTTGCCTTGTTTTGAATGATATGACCATCTTCATCCATCTTATTTCTGAAGACCCATCTTGTCCCAATTGGTTCTTTCTTTAAATTACTGGGACAAGGAACAAGCTCCCAAACATTGTTCCTTTCAAACTGGTTGAGCTCATCTTGCATAGCCTCAACCCAGCTTGGCTCTGCCATAGCCTCGTTAATCTTCTTCGGTTCAATCAGTGATAAGAAGCTGACATATAAGCGTTGATCGCTAGTGGCTCTTCTGGTTTGAACCCCTCTAGTGGAATCACCAATGATTTGATTGATTGGATGAGCTTTTGTCCACCTAGAGTATTGACCAGGATGTACAAATATATCAGTGCAAAAGTTCCTCTGAGTAACTTTAGGAGGATCTTCAGAGAAGACTACTTCAGTCTCACTATCTTCATCTTCCTGGAGTTCATGATTCGCATCATGAAATTCTTCATAATGCGTTCTTTCAGTGGAAACTGATACTTGTGGGGGAGTGATACGTACATCTGCTCCAATAGTCAGTTCAGGTTCTGAACGGGGAATGTCACTAGGAGCAGTTACTACTGGTTCTAAATGGGGTTGTTCAGAAACTGGTTTTGGTGTCTGATCAGGTTCAGAAATGTGATCAGACGTACCAAAACTAATAGGACTTTCTAAGGGTGGTTCAGGAGATGGTTTATTGAAAATTGCAGAATTTGATTCATCAAACGTAACATGAATTGATTCATCAACCTTATCAAGTCTTTTGTTATAGACTTTGAAGGCTTTACGAATTGATGAATATCCTAAGAAGTAGCCTTCATCAGCTTTTGCATCAAACTTTCCAAGTTGACTGGTGTTGTTCAGAATATATATTGGACATCCAGATACATGGAAATATCCAATATTAGGCTTTCTTTTTCTGAGAAATTCATAGGCGGTCTTTTTGTGTCTTTTAATATACACAGATCGATTCTGAGTGTAACAAGCAGTTGATACAGCTTCAGCCCAAAAACATTTTGGAAGACCAAGTTCATTTAGCATACTTCTAGCAGCTTCAATCAGCGTTCTATTCTTTCTTTCTATAACACCATTTTGCTCTGGTGTGTGTGCTGAGGAGAAGTTCTAAGATATGCCAGTTTCAGTGCAGAAGGATTCCAGAGTTCAATTTCTGAATTCAGTGCCATTGTCACTTCTGAGCTGACAAACTTTTCGTTGATATTTGAGTTCAGTTAGTTTGATGAGAGAAATGATTTCAGCAGCAGCTTCACTCTTTGATCTGAGGAAAATCACCCAACAATATCTTGTGTATTCATCAACTATAACAAGGGTGTACTTCTTTCCTGCTCTTGTCTGAACATTCACAAGACCAAAGAGATCCATATGCAGCATGTGAAGAGGTTCAGTTATACTAAATTTTTGTTTAGTCTTGAATGTAGCTCTTGTCTGCTTACCTATTTCACAACCAGGACATGGCTTGTCTTTGTTAAAAGACAATGGAAGGATCCCATCAGCAAGTTGCTTTCTTGACAGCTTATTGATATTTTTGAAGTTCAGTTGGGATAACCTTTTGTGCCATAACCAGTTGATATCTTCATCAGCCTTTGTATAGAAACATTGTTCTAAGGGTGAGCTTTCCATGTCAATAACATAGATATTTCCCCTTCTTGGTGCAACTAACACTACCATCCAATCCCTGTTGAATATAGTGCCTTGAGAAATATCAAATAAAACCTTAAAGCCATCATCACAGAGTTGACTAACACTGATCAGGTTATATTTCAAACCATTCACGTATGCAACTTTGGTGAATTTGACTTGTCCATTATTCAAAACATCATATCCCTCAGTTTGTCCATTTCCATCATTCCCAAATGTTATCGAGGGCCCCTCTTGCACCCTAAATTCCTTTAGCAAGGTCTTGTTACCAGTCATGGTCCTGCAGTCAGCGCTGTCAAGGTACCATATATACTTTTTGCGGTCTCCCTGCACATACACAAAGATTAGTTCGACTTGGGAACCCATCTTTTGATGGGTTCATTGGACTCTCCCTTATATGTCTCAGATTTCTTTGGTACATGAGGAACAGTTGGTTTAAAAAGGGGTTCAACCTTTTTCTCTTCCTTTTTAACAGATTTATTCTTAAGTTTTTTGGAAAAAGGTTTTGCATTTTGTTGTGGTTTTAAAGGTGTTCCTTCAACATTTTTTAAACGGGCATTGCAACTTTGCATTTGCCTTGCTAACAATTGGAACTAACTTTCAAGCCTCGGCAAAATTGATTCTTCATTAGACACCTGAGCCTTACCAGAATCAGAGGTAGATGGCTCAGTGGGGGAGATAGATTAGGATGAAGATTGAGAGGATTGCTTCTTTTGTTTCTTTGGTTTAGCAATCTTTTCTAAAACAGTGGTCTGGGCTGCTTTAGATTTTCCCTCAGAGAGTTCTTGGGCCTGGTCAGTGTCAGTCTTCATTTGTTTTGGAAGAGCATCTACATCAGTGATTATAGATGCTAGATGAAGCTCACCAGATTCATATTCAATCTTTTGTTTATCAAGAGTGTTTTTAATTGCAGCATCTGGTCTGGGAGCATTCATCCAAGATTTAATTACTTTTTGTTCTTTTTCAAGAATATTTTCTAATTCCTCTTTTTCAATTTCCAGTTTGGCATCCAAAGACTAATAGCTTCTCAGGGACAACTGAACATCTTTCAGTTCTTTTAGCCTAGCCTAACTGGAGTTCAGTTCAGAAGTATTTATTTCAAACGTTTTTAAACTTTCTGAACTCACAGTCTCTACAAAAGAAATGTCGGCCTCTATAAGAACTAAAAGATCAAGTTTAAGTTCTTCATTACTTTCCTTACCAAAATTACTAACCTTTTTCATTATAATGTCCACCTAACGACCTAATTCGACATCAGACTTCACAACATGACCTTGATCTTCTCTTGCCATGAAACACATGTCCCTCACTTCTTTTTCATCATCTGACGACAAATCAGAATCTTCCCATTTCTCGGTGTTCACGATCATACAGCTATTTTTGGAAGAGTCTTGTGCCATGAGAGCTATGTGTGCCTTAAGTTTCTTGTATTTGGCCTTATACCCGTCATCAGATTTCAGAAAATTAGAGTGGTTAGGGGCAGATGATGATGAGGGTTGACTAAATCTGCATTCCTTCATGAAATGTCCTTTCTTTCCACACTTAAAGCATTCAAGATTGGACTTATGAAAAGAAGCACTAGATGCAAATTGTTTGCCAGATTGATTAGATTTAGCCTTAAAATGATTGAACATTTTAGCCAGCTGTAACAATCGTGATTCTTGACTCTTTGACTTCATGTACATTTTGACTAATTATTTAGTTAGTTATATATTGAGAACAATTTGGAGCTCAATTAAGTGCAATGTGTTCATATATATAGATCAATTTATTGTTCAATTTGGGACTTATGTGCTAGTCGGGGTCTTTTGTTAGTACTAGTCGGTTCTTACATTTTTTATGACACTTAGAATAAGACTACTTCCTAGAGTAATAGTCTAAAGTGGCAAAAATGAGAATTAGACAGAATAAGACTACTTCCTAGAGTAATAGTCTAAAAGTGGCAAAAATGAGAATTAGACAGAATAAGACTACTTCCCAAAGTAATAGTCTAAAGTGGCAAAAATGAGAATTAGACAGAATAAGACTACTTCTCAGAGTAATAGTCTAAAAGTGGCAAAAATGAGAATTAAACAGAATAAGACTACTTCCCAGAGTAATAGTCTAAAGTTGCTGGAAATCAAAAATAGACTACTGGAGACAGAGAGTTTTTACTTAGGGTAATAGTGTAGCATTTACCATTTTTACTTATGCCTCATCTACCCAATCCCTTACACTTTCTTATCCATTCATTCATATCATCTTATCTTTCTCTCTAAACCTCTCCAAGAACACACACACATATACACATCTCTCTCTCTAAATTCTTGGGTTATTAATGGTTGTTTCAAGATAGATTTACATAGGAATAATGATCTTTATCATCATCTTAGCAACATATCAAAATTTTGAAAAGTCAAAGTGCAAGAATTCTACCAATCTAGCTCAAATTTCGGACCAACAACTTGGAAGGGGTTTTAGTAAGTTACATTTCACTCAAATCAATCATTTTATGTTTATTAACATGTTTTTAGTCAAACCCAAATGATCTTGAGTCAAATTGCAAGTCAAAATCGAAGTGGGTCAAAAATTAGGGTTACAAAGTGGGTAAATTAGGTCAATTTTGAATCTAAGCTAAAAATTGATGTTTTGAATCCAGTTTTGAAGTGTTTTGTATCTAAATATGTTCATTTATGTCTAAAAATGAGTTTGAAAGAAGTTCCTAGTCGAATTTGAGGTCAAAACATATTGGGACGAATTTGGGTGTGTTTGGTTACTAGGTTTCAACTAGTCGAAAGTGTGCAGGTCTGTTTTTGGAAACACCGTAACTCGTTCGTTAGAGATCTTCAAGAGTTAAACCCTATATTTCTGAAAAGGTCTTTGAGCCCTCTACATTTTCTAAGAATTAAGTTTTGTCTCAATTGGTCATCTTGTGTACCGAAATTGGTCTACAAAACTGGAAGTAGACAAGGGAAAAATTGAAAGTAGTCTACAAAGAATCCTTTGAGCTTGTTGACTGTCCATGGTATTTGAGTCGACCCATACCTTCTTGTATACATTCTTTCGGGTCCATTGGTTTCTTGTTCGAATCTCTTGAGTCATTCATGGTTGGGAGTCATAAGTAGAACAAAGTGAGACTCTTAATATGTATTGTAATGTATATATTGATAGGTTGTGGACATTTGGCGGTCGTTGGACGTTTATAGCCTGACTTATACTTGTAATTGCTTGAGCCAAGGTGAGTTTTCGTAGCTTCCCTTACTCTTTAAGAGTTGGGCTGAAAAGTGTACTTTGTCCATGATGACAAATTGTGAATTACATGTTGCGTGAAGGTTTTGATGACGTGCAATTATGTGATTTGTTGTATGGTTACTTGTGTATGTATGATGAGTTGTTTTAGGATAGTTGGGTATATATGGAGGATGATAATGCCTTTGAAAGGTTGGAGATGTGGTGGGAAGGCTGCGGGTGACCCTATATATAAGCATTAAAGACCTTTCAAACGTAGTATCATAGGAAGTATATACACATGGTGTTTGGTTATGTGTGGACAATGATGGCCATGGATGATCAATTTACGTGAAATGAATGAAATGAGGGGTATGATGACAATACAAACGAGCACTTTTAGTGCTTGATGACATTATACGGGTACGATACGTACTTGATGATAATTATGGATGACATGAGGACAATTGAGGGACATTGTGTGCAAGTGTGAGATCATTTGTCATGTTAGATACTTAATGGATGTCTAAATTTTTGTTCTTTATGATTGTTTATGTGATGGATGACATTGGTACGTGTTCTTGTTCTCTCTTTCCTACGAACTCACCAACCTAGTGTTGACATTGTTTAGTACACTTTTCAGGTAACCAAGATAACCCAAGAGCTTGATTGCATTGCTAGAAGTTGGACTATGACCATGGATCCGTGATTCATTACCCATTGATGGACTTGCTTAGGATCATAAGCCATCTTTTGATATCATTTTTGTAAAACACTTGATGGTTGTATGCTCCTTGTGCTTTTGTAACTTGTAAACTAAATGTTGGGTTCACGGAATCCTTTTATTTTTCATATAGTCTCGTTCTACGATAATTCCATCTTGTGTCATGCTTTTCGGTGCATTTCGAGCCTAGTTCGGGGTGTTACAGAATGGCAACGAGATCATCATTGTCTTCCTCATAACATTCACGTGTTGCGTAATCAGTATATCAATTTTCATTAAATCAGCCACTATCTTCTTCACTGAGTCACTTTCGTCACTCTCAAATGATAGTAGGGCAGTTCCATATGGCTCAGAATACTGAACCATTGTAGTACTAGTAGAAGCATGATTTTTGGCATCTTGCTCACCCACAACTCTCTCGGCTTTGTTCTCTTCAGTATATCTGAAGGCTCCATATAAGGATGCTAGAGTGTGACTATGTAAGGTTTTTCCTTGTCTCAAAACCAAGATTAAGTTTTCCCATTTTGATGGTAAGATATCACAAAACTTTTCCAAAAGAATTTCTTTGTCTTTTTCAACACCTAAAGCCTTTAACTGATTAACTAGAATTTTAAATCTGACATAAGTTTGAGTTAAAGATTCATTTGGATAAGCAAAAAAAGCTTCATATTTCTTGTTTAAAGAAACCTTTCTTGTGACTACAGTCTCATTTGTGCCTTCAAACTGTGTCATCAGTTCCTCCCACATTAACTTAAAATTTTCAAGTAAAACCAAGGTAGGTCTGAGAGACTCAGGAACTGAAAAGAGAATCATATTCTGAAGCTTAGTATCAAGATCTACCAGCATTTGATCCTCCTCAGACCAATGATCCTTCTCCTTTGGTGTTAACCTAGGAGTCCCATCGGCATTTCTGACAACAATAGAAGCATTCATGGGGACAAAGGGACCATCTTTCAAAATGTCAGTTAGATGTCTTTCAACACCAGCAATATACTTAATCATGCAAGCTTTCCATGTTATAAAAGAGTCACTATCCCCACTGAATTTAGGGACAAGATTTACAGGAAAGTGAACATGAACATTGTGTTGTGGTATATTATTGTGGATGTTTAGGGGTGGGTTACCATTAGGGTTAGTTTCATTTGGGATTGGTCCACCATCTTGCTGTCCAGACATATCTGCAGATCAAAAAGTTAGAAAAAGCAGTTTATGTTATATAACTTTAACACTTCTCTGATACCAATTGTGAGTCCCGAATATATAGCAAGATATGACCCGGCTGGCAAGTACAATCAAATTGGAAGCCAACCAGTCTGATGTATGATCCAAATATGGATACAATAAAAGTGCAGAAAGTAAATAACTTATGGAACAAGTGCAGAAACTATATAAATACTAGATATAATCAAGTATGTAGCATTGAGACACTTAGTATTCTTTTCAATATATTTTCTTTATTGATATAAACAAAATACAAGGATTGTTGTGGAACAAAGAAAAACACAAGTGTGTAAATATCTAAACAATCCGGAAATACAAGTGATCTAATAACTTGGAAATACTCGTATGAATTACTTAGAGTACATCTCACAAATTGCAATGCAAGAGTTTCTAGCATTTTGCAAGTTGTGTGAAGTCTTGTATTTATAGGCCAAGATGCCTTGATGACATGGCAAATGGCCGTACAAATAAGGTTAGGTGCATTTATGGATTTGTAGGTTAAATCCATAACATGTTTATTTAAGGTAAAGTGTGTAAGTTTCTTTGATGTGACTTAATACACTTTATTCCCAACCTTTCACTCAAACTAGTACTTTACAAGGTATATAATGTTATTAACCGGGTAAAGGTCGTTAAAGTACTTCGAAAAGACTTCCACGTAATCAGTGTAAAAGTGTTGCAGGTACTTTTAAACTGAGCTGCTTCAGTTTTGTCTTTAGATAAAATCTTCTCTGAGCTCTCCTTCTGAGATGATTCTCTTCTTCAGTCTTCAGTCTTTGACTTTTGTCTGAATGTCTTCAGTGGTGTTGTTTCTGAAACTGAAGTGAAGCTTCAGTGAGCTTTATTCTGAAAGGCTTCAGAATCCTGAGTAAGCATCTTCACTGAACTTCAACTATTTTTGAACAAATCATACTTGGTCGATTTTCGACCCAACACTCACATATAAATAACAAACAAAAAAGAGAAATAATACCTTCTTCTAGCGGCTGTGATTTTAACGATTCATCCATCGTATTCTCGATACAACTGCTTCATCAAACAAGGTATGTAGCCTTTCCAACTCGATTTCTTCTTCTTGTGATGCGAATTGGATTATTCCATCCTCGTGGATTTCCTAATCGCCTTTGTTGACCAAAAATATGTGGGTTCATAGATCTGCCCTACCTCATATTTTCTTAGTTTCCCACTCGTAGATCCTTTGTTTCTCCGCCTTTATCCTATATTTCTCCGTTTTTTCTGTAATGTTTTTGGGGTTATCCTAATTAGATGGTGCCTATTTTCTGCTGATCCCCTCTTTGTTGTCATACTTGGCTCTGCTGTTATTGTTCCTCATTTTTGTGATTTTTCAACCCCGTATATTGTTTGCAGGATGGCTTTTAAGCAAATGATAAACAGGCAATCATTTCTTGCTCAGTTGGTTGTGAAGGTTGCGCCTTTTATTCCTGCTTCGGGGTCAAGGACCTCTGGTAGGGGTAGCGATCAGCCGACTGATGATCGAGCTGGGCTGGAGGCCATATACCATGCGGGTGAAGCCATTTCTCTTGAGGCTGCCTCGGTCGACCCTCTTGTTGTCGATGTTTCAGACTATCCTACAAGTGGGGAACAATATGACCAGCCCGAGGATGAGCAGGGTACTGTTGTCGGTCGCCTGAGAAGCAGAAAGAAGACTTCTTCAAGGCGATCCAACGTATCTTGCTCCAGAAAGAAGGCTTAGAGATCCGGAGAGGCAGGGGAGAGTTCAGGTAACCCTCTACCTTTAGAGGGATTGCTCTCGGTTTTTGAAGTTCTGCCTTATGTAGGTCGTCTTTTTGTTTATAGGTTTTAGTCCCTTGACCCAAGCTCCTTAGGGGCTGTCCTGCCACCGCAGCCTTAGCTCTATCGCTCCCCCTGAGTGGGTCTCAAAGCTGGCAAGTCTAAATGCTTCGCAGCTGTCTAAGTTTTTCAATCAGTCGTCTTTTTGCGCATCCCTTGTTGGTAGTGTTTTGGACTCAAGACTTCGCGAGCTTTCTAAGGATATAGGGACATCAGCCGAACAGGTTGAAAGTTTGAAGTCAGAGAAACTATCTTTGGAATTTAAGGTTTCTGACTTAGAAGTTAAATTGAGTGGGTTGACTACGGAACTTAATGTTGTTCGTGAGGGAGTTCGCTCAAAGAATAAGGAAGTTGTGTTGTTGAGAGATGACTTGTCTGCTAAGGATGCATTGCTTGTTAGTAATCGCGCTGCCCTTGTTGAGCTTAGAGGGAAGTATAAGCAGCTTATTACTGAAGTAATCCCGCATGCCTGCAAGGCGTTTCTAAATGGGTCTGAGGTGTGCGCGAGGATTTCAAGCCTTTGTAATGCGAACAGGGTGGACGCCGAGTCGGAGCTTATCCGTGTTCTTGTCCATAAAACTTGTTCGTGTCTTTGTTGGATTCTTCTTTCTTCATTTCCTTTCTTTTATAGGTTGTTCCTTCCGAATAATTTTATTAATTTAGCCTTATGTTTGTGGATTTATCTAATGGTATATACCTTTTCAAGATGTGGATCAGGCAATCTACTGGCTTTTACCTTTGCAAGACTTATTCCTTAAGGCCTTATTTGGACTTGCCTTGTTGATCTTTTTGTCGCGAAGGCTTTGTCCATGAACCGAGCTACTACAATTATATTTGGAGCTCGTATGTTGTCTTATGACAGTCGCCTTTTAACTAAATTGTTTTATGGCAGTCGTCTTATGACGTATTTTGTTTTATGGAAGTGTTGTCGGGCGTCCCCTAAACTCCTCATAAAGTCTTTTGTATACATGTATATATTGCGCATAGTACTCTGATCGATCTATTTGAAAGCAATTTTTATTAAGATAAATGGCAGAGGGCCTTTACACAGTAAGCTCTGTGCTGCTCTAGCTTTCACTGGCTACTTTCCGGTGATCCATAATTTTCTTTAACCTGCTTATGGAGGGCTCTGGGGACTGAGCATTGTCGGCCCTGTCTCCAGCTTCGTTAATGGGAGCCTGGTTTCCGAGTCTTGATGTGGATACCCCATTATTTGCTCATTCTCCGTCCTGTAGGAAGGTCAACCTATCCGTCTGTTTAGGTTTTTTGATTCTAGAACCTCCTTTTTACGAGGTTCTTTTTTTGAGGTTTACACCTTCTCGGTGGTCTCCTTCGGGCTCTGCATTTTCTCTATTCACGCTCCTTTCCAAGTGCCTTAGCTTTCCAGCGGTTATTGCGTCTTCGATGGCCCGTTGGAGATTCCGACATGAGTCCGTGTTATGCCCATAATCTTTGTGGAAGTCGCAGTATTTATTCTGATCCTTTTTCCTAGTTACTAACCTGGGTGAGGACGGGAACGTTTCTGCCACCTTTTCCGTTGCAAAGATTTGTTTTGGAGACTTTGTCAATCTCAACAATATTATCTACTTGCCTTCCCCCTCGATACCCGCTTTTTTAACGTTGCCTTGGTTTTCATCAATCCAGGCGTGAGCACCTATTACGAGCTCGTCGTATGTTTCTTGCAGAATTGTCGTAAGGTATTCTACTAATTCCAGTGCTCGAAGGCCATGGATGAGTCCCGATATTTTCTGGATTTTGGGTAACCCATTTATCTCCTAGTTTCGGATGTGTATCTGGCTATGAATTGTTTGAACGTTTCTTCCTTTCGCCGTTTTATACCGTGTGCCGCTATATGCGTCCTTTTATACTTCCTTTGTGTGCCGAATTGTAACACAAACTTCGCTTTGAGGTCTTCGACGTCACCTATCGACTTTACATTGTCGCTCCATTCCTTCGCCTTTCCGGTTAAGGAGTGAAAGAAGGCTCGGGAAATCGTTATCAGGTCCCATTTCCGAATTGCCGCAATTTTGGAAAAGTGGCTCAGGAAGTCAGTTGCCCCCCCCCCTCGCCGTTATAGTATATGTTTTCGATTGGCATTTTTTGTTCTTTCACCAGGTTTCCAGGTGTGCTCTTAATAGGCGGGTTGTTTTTATTTGTTTTACTTGTTGCGTGTGCATGTTCGGACGAAGTATCGTTTTCTTCTCGAAGGTTTTCTAGTTTTATGTCCATTTTCGAATAGTGTCCCTCCTGGGTTTGGCTACTGCTCGGAGGCACTGTTTGTCTTCCAGGCGCTTTTTCTAGGTCCCTTTCTTCGTGGTATCCTTCTATTATGGTCGGTGATTTATGTGTGAAGTTATCCCAGGTTATTTTGTTTTCTGCTCTGTCTTCATATGGGGAAACAGGTTCCAGCTCATAGACCTGGCCTATTTCTCTCAACCGTCTTATTATAGCTCATATGACATCGTAGTTGGCCTGTACATAAGCGTCAGTGATCCTCCTATCTATCAGTGCGGAAATCCTTTCTCCAGGTTTGTCCGCTACCATCGTGGATGGCGTGCTGACTAGAGTGCTGGGAATTCGAGACCCTTCATATCTTCAAAGGTGTGTCTCTGTTCACCCGGATTCGATTTCTTGGATTTTCCAGGTGGTGGGATGTCTTCGTTTTGCGGTGTCGCTTTTGCATAGTTTATTTGTCCGCTGGAGGTCATGCTTGGGTTCTGGCCTATAAATTATCTTGGGAGGTTATCTTGACCAGGGCATAAGGTGTTCAGCTCGGGTTTCCTTCGCTTCTGGCCCTGTGTCTTTGCGAAGAGCTTTTCCCTTTGGTGGTTTCCAATTTTTTCAATCTCCCTGTCCTGCCATGGTGAGGCATTTGTTACTTTTGTTAGATTTTTACTTTGCGGTGTTGGCCCAGGCCCCTTCAGCTTTGTATCTAGTGGCCGTTGGGCGAATCCATCATGGCTCTGGCTTCGTAAGGCACATCCCTGTTTTGGTTTTTCTCCTGCGGGCATGATATGGGCACCTTTTTTGGTGGGCTCTGGGATCTTGTAGCGGTCTTGATTTGGTCTTCTCCAGGTGTGTCTGGCATAGTCATGCCTTGGTGCTGACTTCTTAGTTCTGCAATGGGCGTGGTTCGTTTTTTGTCTGGTGGCCCGGACATAGGTGTATCTTGCTGTTTCGGGGCCGCCATCATTGGGCCCTTTGCGTTTATAGCGCCCATTCTATGTACTTTTCCTGTTGGGGTATTAAGGGAGTTCGGGGGTACCAGGGGTTCTTCGTGCGTTTATCCAAACTTTTGAATTCGGATGTACAAGCCAGAAGCCTTCTGTCCTCTTTGGTTTGGATCTTTTCGTACCGGTACATGATTCTCCCTTAACTGTTTCTGTGCTTCTAGCGTTTTCTTAACCACTAGTACTCTATCCTCGTAGGCGGTCTCCTGAAGATCTGACATACGTGGGTTTTCGTAGTGCCCTTTTTTTTATTTGGTTCTTGCGCGGCCTTCCTACGTTTCTGGATTCCGTTGAGCAATATACTTCCAGTTTAGTCGTCGTTACTGATTATTATGATAGTGAGTGGGCATTGTAGAGAGATAGTTTGGAGGTCTCACGGACGGCGCCAATTTGTTTGATCAAATAATCGCACTATGGCTCAACCGGATGTGTGAGTATGGTTGGGGAAGTTTTATTGGTGATTCCCTTACGGTCAGAGGGTCGGACACCGCTTTACGCTTATGATTTATTGATCCTAAGCCGTTCGTGTTCGACTTAGGGTTTTAAGGATTTGTTTAGGGTTTATTTGGAGGTCAAATAAACTATGAGTAAAGGTTTTGTATATGATTTGTATGATGTGTATGAATGCTTTGCCGTAAGGCTTCTTCCTCTATTTATACAGAGGGTACATGACTTGGAGAGGAGGGTAAGAAAGTTAGGGTAAATCTCTTCTTCCTTTGTGAATATCTTGTTTCCTTCTTGAGGAGATTTGTGGTAATCCTGTTACCAAACCGTGTCCGTGATGTTTGGACTTGATACATGTTTTAGTCGAATAGTTATGGAAAAGATCTTTATCCGCTCCTTCTTGTATATCTCCTTGGAGCTGGGTACTTGCTACCTTTAGGGCTCCGGGATATTCGTTTTGATCGGAGGTAAGCTCCGTTATGGACATATATATTTATTACCTGTACGAAGGTGTCTTCGTATTCTGCTTCTGCTTCGGGTATGGAGCTAGAGCTCCGTATGTGTATATCATCAATAGTTATCGGCGAGGTTGCCGTACCGCACACGTGCAATTTTGAATCGGCGAGAACTCTCTAATACCTGCCGCATTCACTAAATCCCAAAACCATGGAAATGATGCAGTGATATCTTCTACGATTTTCAGAAACAACCGGCTCGACATACGATATCTCGTACGGTAAACATCGTCTTCAAACATCGGCTCATGTACAAAGTACATGGACATCAATCTCTCATGAGCCGTGTGCCGATCTCTCCAAATAAATCTTCGCGTGTTTGTAGAAGAAGAAGATGTAGTGTCTTCTTCTAAGGCTGCATGAGCAACAGAAACCAAGAACTCGAAACTGCCAGAAGACGATGAAGAAGACGAGAAATCGGAACTTCCGAACTCAGGGATTATTGCTACAGGTAGTTATTCGTCGTCTGATATTTTGGCTAATAAAATTTGATAATATGATTAGTATGTTTGTTTTTTTATTGTATATTTGTTATTTGGTTGTTTGATTAAAATGTTTGTGTATGTATATATAGAAGTTGTAAAAAAGAATAAAAAATAAAATAAAAATTACAGCCGCTCCCAACGTTTACGTTTGCTAAAAACAAAAAACGTAACGGTCACAAAAGATGCTCCCAATGTTCATTAGCATCAGCCAAATGTAGCCGATCCAATTTTCCGATTAACCTTGCCAATAATAACCAATGCATATGTTACAGCCTTGCCAAAGAGTCGATATTAGTTGATCTAACTTGCCGACTACCTCTTTGCCCAAAAGAAGGAGGAGAAAACTTAGAGAGATATGATGAGCCCAGTGAGAATAACATTAAAGATGTATTTTAAAAAAGAAAAAAACTAAAGTCAAATTCATTCAATTGTTGTATATATTTGAACCCAATCCCTCAAAATTCTCCTAATTCTCTCAACCAAATACTCTATATTCAAAAACCCCCAGCTTTATTCTTTCTGTAATCAATACCCATATCCCAATTTGTCATAATTTCTATCATCTCTTAAATTCAGATCAACCCAATTCTCCCCTGTTTAATGGATTGGTCTAGGCCAGCTTCATAAAATGATCAAACCCTTTGACTCTTTTAGTGGGTTTTTCTTGACCTATGTTTTGTGTTGAATTTAGATAATTTAATTCATGGCGATTCAAAAAGATCGAGTGAGGTTGAATGTTGGTGGCAAGATCTTTGAAACCACATCAACAACTTTAGCAATTGCTGGAAGAGAATCATATTTCGGTGCGATGTTTGATGATAATTGGGAACTTCAATTGAATTCCACATGTGAAGAAGAACACTTTATTGATAGGAACCCAGATTGTTTTTTAATCCTTTTAGACTTGTTAAGAACAGGGGAGCTTTATATTCCATCAAATATACCAGAAAAATTAGTATATAGAGAAGCCTTATTTTATGGGCTCATGGACCATGTTCGATCAGCCAAATGGGGCCAATTTGATGGCAACCGTCTCCAGCACGCAAAGTCCGTAACGGGTCGGGCACCAGGGGATGGCACGGCTATTCGGGCCTCCCCTGATGGCGGTTGTTGTGTGGCCCATGGTAGTATGGTCCACATTTATGATTGGATGTTTGAAGAACATCCACCAATTAACCTTGATTACCAACGGGTCAACGATGCAGGCTGGCTTGGCCCGACCGGGCTTGTGATTAGTACTTGTGAGCGGCTCGGACGTGGTCAAGGAGGGATGGGTTTGTTTAATTCGACAACCGGAGAGTTAAAGTATAAGTTTAATGTGACACACGAAAACGTTGTTAAAAGCTATACCGCGGGTGCCTTGTGTTTTAACGAGGGGTATAAATTGTTTTCGAGTTGTAAAGGTCGGAGTAATGAGTATGGGATCGGTGTTTGGGACCAAAACACGGGTCAACAAGTCGATTTCTTTTACGAGCCACCCGGGTGGTCACTTGGAGATGCTGATAAGCTGCAATGGTTGAATGGGTCAAATTGTTTGTTGGTAGCCACTTTGTTTCCTAGAAAAGACAATTGTTACATTAGTTTGCTAGACTTTAGGTCAAAGTCAATGGTTTGGTCTTGGTCTGACATGTGGTCTACAGCCAACAGTGACGACAGACGGGTTCGAGACGCGATTGGTATGGAAGAAAATAGCTCGATATGCGTGGTCAACGAGTTTGAGGATTTAGGTTTTATGGACTTGAGGCGTGACCCGGGTTCTGTTAGATGGAGCTCAAGGAGTCGGTTAATGAAGGGAAAAATGCCCGATGAGCCATGTTACCCTAAACTAGCACTACACGAGGGGCAATTGTTTTCGTCTATGAACGATTGTATCTCGGTGTTCTGTGGATCGGATTGGGTTCTAACGTCGAGGCTTAGAAGGAGTTTTGGGGGATCGATATGTGATTTTTCGATAGCGGGCGATCGGCTTTTTGCTCTTCATAGTGAGGAAAACGTGTTTGATATTTGGGAAACTCCTCCTCCACCCATTGTGTGATTTTGTATGCTTAATTTGTTGTTGGTTTTATTTGGTATGCTTCCAGCATGTGTAGTTACTAGTTCTAATCATAGAGAAACTAAAAGACTAAAATCATTTTAAATTTAATGTTTTTAGTGTGTTTGTTTCAATTTACTTTTTCTGTACTTGAGATGCTCTTACAGAACAGTCCGTTATATGATTGTATATGACTTGTCCATAATGCATAGAGATTAGAGACTTATACATAAAGCAGTAGATTGTGGAAAAGGGGTATAGGTCTTTTTTGGAGCTTATCCAATTTCTTTTTGACTATTCACATTTACAAAAGGGATTCTTGGCCATGTGGTTGTTAAACTAACTCACAAAACTAACTCTTGTTGCATTGGTGACTGACTGTCTGCGAACATTGGCAGTTTTACATATGGGTCCTGGCGTCCTGCCACTTCACATTAATAACTGAATTGACAACTTTTTAAACACGCTATACAAGTTATTAAAATATGTGTTAATATATTTAGCAAAATATGTGATACAAATATTATTCTCCTTATACATTAAGGTATGGTGATCTATACAAGGTTTTATCGCCGTGAATTTATGATGAGAGTATTTTTGTCCATATATAGAGATGGAGGGCTTGGATTAGCCAGGACTGTCTCTGGCTTTATTGTTGTCCGTTAAAAAAAAGAGAAGTATAAAAACATATGTAGATTTGGGCATTGAATTATTTGAAAGGTACCGAAATTCAGAAATTTTTTTGTATATTATTTCAAAGGTACCGAAATTCAGAAATTTCTTTTGTATATTGTGCTATGTTTGCCTGTACACTGAGCTTTTTCCTTCGTTCTATTGATCAACCGAAGAGACCAATACCTTACCTTCTGTCATTTATGTTGCTGAGATTGAGAATTTGTCATGTGAAAGGTATTCAATAGATTTATATGATACAAAATTTAACGCAATTAGGAAGCCATTTTGCAGTAGATTTAGTTTTGTTATTTCTTTTCTGAAAGGGATTCTCTCAAGTTAAACTAACATGACTAGTCATATTAAGGTTAATCTTGGCCTTTAGATGAAAATCAATGATCAAGATTCAAAGATAATGATTGAATCTTAGCCCTTGATTTTTAATCAAGGGTCAAGATTTCTTCAACTTGACTCAAGTTATAAAAATAACTTGAGGGAATCCTCCTCCTTTTCCTACGTAAAATGACACAAGTTATAACAATGATAATATATACAAGGATTAATTGCAAAAATTATCCATGTGGTTAGTTGAAATTGCAATTTTCATCCCTCCGGTAAGTTTTTGGCCAAAATCATCCGGTTTGCACTTAGTCCCTGCTTCTGTTAAGTGCCCCCACATGCGTGTCACGTGAGGGGTATTTTTGTCCACCAGACCTAAATATACTTATTATATAAAGGAAAACCCCCGCCTTATTAAAGACGTGAGTCCCTACAACAAGATGCAATTCAAGTATATTAAGTAAACCCGACTGGCAAGCAACACTAAACTGGAAATTGACCGGTAGAGAGTGCGATCCAGATTATGAATATGAGACGATAAAGTACAAACACTGAAAGTAATTGCAAGAAACTAAACTGCTGAAACTATATAAATAATATATCTAATCAAGTATTTGACATTGAGACACGATGTACTTTTCAATGTATTTGATTTATTGATATAAACAAATACAAAGGTCGTTGCGGAACAAAGATAATCACAAGTGTGAAAATATCTAAACAACCTTGAAATACAAGTGATCTATTAACTTGGAAATACTCGTAAGAATTACTTTGAGTATATCTCACAAGTTGTACAAGTGTCTTCACTGAATTCTGTACGACTTTAGAATTCTGTACAAGTGTCTTCACTGAACTTCAACTATTTCTGAACAAATCACACTTGGTCGATTTTCGACCCAACAAAAGATAATAATAATAGGTTTTTCCCTCTTTTATTTCCCTAATAATTTCTCCCTCCGAAATTTTTCCTCCTTTTTCCCTCTTTCTCCCGCGTTAAAAAGTTTCACGACCGTGGGGAAACGTTTTTACGTGGGAGAAAGAGGGAAAGGGAGCGAGAAATTAGGAGGGAAAGAAAAGAGGGAAAAACTTATTATCAGTAATAAGGAAGAGTTTATTTTATATAAAATAAGTATATTTAGGTCTGGTGGACGAAAATACCCCTCACGTGACACGCATGTGAGACACTTAACAGAAGCAAGGATCAAGTGCAAACCACAGGAATGATTTTGGCCGGAATGTTAATAGATAGATGAAAAATGCAGTTTCGACAAACCACATGGATGATTTTTGCACTTAACCTTATATACAATATATTTCAATATCAATTCAATATAAAAAATAAAAAAAATAACTTTAATACTTAATTATTATTATTAAAAATAACACAATAGCATCCAACTTTTTTCGAATTTTCATAAAATATTAATAAAAATCGCAAATCATGACATGTGATTTCGCAACCCATGGTATTGCCATTTTGCAAAAATGGGTAAGCCGTTGTTTGTGATTTTGTAAAATTTCAAGCCATGGCTAACGAGTTTAGAATTGCAAGCTATGGTTTGTGATTTTGATAATTATTGTTTAAAAAATTATTGTAATGTATTTTCAGTGATATACAAGTATCTTGGTTATTATTTTTACCTCATACTAGTTTCAAACGAGTAGCTGCAACCACTATTGCTAAAAGTTCATGACCGATTCCATAGAATAAAGTTCATATCATTTCACTTTTGAAATGGTTAGTCTTTTTTCTAAAACCGAAATAAATACAGCTCAAGAAAACAACAATTTGAATCTCATGCATCAAAACTTATACACTTACTCTTTGAGAAAGAAAAAAAAAATGAGGTAACCTTTAAGGATCATGTGCTCCAATATTTAAATATGACAAAATGGTATATAAATGTAACAATTTATGATAAAATGGTTATGTAATGTAGTGATCTATTCGGGTGGCTATGTAATGTATGCACCTATGTTTTTTTGGTTATACAATGTAAAATGTGTACGGACCTTATATAGCATAGCAAAAAAAAAAAATACATAGGTCCTTATATTAATTGACCCAAATAAAAAGGTTTTTACATATTATAGCCAAAAAAACATAGATACATACTTTACATAGCCACCTAAATAGGTTACTACATTACATAACTATTTTGTCATAGGTCACATTCGTATGTCATTATCCCTCTAAATAAACATGTCTTGAGCTTCTAAAAATACTATTCTTTATGATGGCAAATCCAAAATTTAAAAATCCTAATAAATAAAACTTGCATAGTGGTCCATAAAAGGAGCCTTAGCCTTTAACATCATGTGCTTCAAAATTTAAGAATCTTGGGTTGCTCTAAAGCCTCCACAGCAGATGGAGTAAAACACTCACTTCACACACAGCCCATAACAGACACACCATCAAGATCATGACCCTTGTCTTACTCCACTTGAATCATGGTTTAAATTTCTAATGTACTAGTGTTCTATCTTGTCTTTTAAAACCGATAATTTGCGCAAAATAGGAACTGACTCTGCATGAATGATCGACTTTAGGAATCAAGTGTAAGAATTATTTAAAATAAAAGGCAACTTTTAATTATTCTTACTCTTGGTTTCTAGATTTTGATATTTTTACAAAATTCGTTGATATTATTAGCGGATAACTCATATAAAATAGTTATACAAACCATTAAAAATAGTTGTGGCATTGCCTTGTTTGACCAATTGTTACACAACATAAACCATCTATTTCTAATATAACTAAAAGAGAAATTGGGATACACTTGACATTCTAATCCATTTCCTTTAGCCTAATACTCCTTCTTTATTAATGCTCTATTTTTTTAATCTTTATTTAATAAAAAATGACCGATCTTTAATAAAAAAAATCTTATAAGCCAACACATATTAACCATCATCTACGACTCCGTGTTATGAACAACTCGATGAAAATCAGAATGTTCAAGATGGTATTTATTAATGAATTGTTATGTATGTTTCAAATTATATACTCTACACTTTTTATTTATCTTTTATTTTACTAAAGTTGAAAAAAAAGAGGTAAACTGAAATTAATATTTATATGGATTTAATTTTCATATGTTTCTTCTTTATCTTTCGTATGAATTAAGTTGTGATATTGATCATACACTTTTTATTTCTCTTTTTATTTAACTAAAGTTGAAAAGAAAGGATAAATTGGAATCAATATTTTATATGGAGTTAATTTTCATATGTTTCTTATTTAGCTTTCATTTTTGTTAAGTTGTAATATTGGTACGACACTTTTTGTTTTACAATTATTATAAGATTTATATATTTTGAGATTACCCGTCCAGACGGGTCTGAGCACTAGTTAATTAATACTCGTAACGGGATCACCGTGGACAAATTAACGTCGGTACGTAGCTAACACATAAATATGATTTGTTTAGTTCCGGTTTGCTAATCGAGGGTCATTTGTCAGTAAGATTTATGTGTATGTGCAAATTTATATATTTGAAAGGTTCTAGTCCCAACTAATACTGCCAGAAACATGAGATTTCATGAATTATTAATTAAGACCATTGCAGGCAGTAATGCATTATTATAATAAGTCCGGTTTTGTTGATCCAATTGACAAGAGGACCGATTTTTTTTTATCTTATTTCATTTTTTTTTTATCTGATCTAATTAAGGAATAGATCGACTTGGATGTGAACTACAAAGAAGCTTCTTACATAGGAACAAAACATAATGATATCTATCAAGTATTTATGAAAAAACATGATCAATTAAGTTTGATTCCGTATAATTAATGGTTCATTAGTGAGGTGACCCGTTCACGCATATAGAATTTTCGGTCTTGTCAACCAAACGACGATTTTAGAGGAAAATTGTATATATGTTTATATATTACACCTTTTTGAAATATATATTACACCTAGATGGCTGGAGGGTTAGATCAGATAGAAAACCCAATGCCAATGGCAATAGAGGTCAAGGTTTGATTCTTGCTCTCTGTAAAATGGTCGGATGTCCACTTGAAATAGTGTCTCTATCTTTAAGAAGGGGCAAAACTATCTACATCTTACCTCCCCACTCATGGAAGACAAGACTGTATTACTATTGATTACTTTATAATACATCTAGATCTACAGAAGGGGCCAAAATCATATTTTGTTACCGCAGAGATTTGTGATCGAGCTGATTGTTTATTAAGATTATTTCAGTGACAAACCGTAAAACATACCACGACACACGCTATCTTTTCCGTAGGTTTCTTTTGGGGTATATGGAGAAAATATATCAAGTTGTATTCATTATGCATACATTATGTAACAGAAGACTTAAAGTTGAACAAACAATCAAGTTGTGTAAGCATGGACATGTATATCAAATTTGGTGTAATTTTTTGTGCAATACTATAATTTTTGACATGTACACCAAATTTGTTGCAACACCGAACATCACACTTAATTTCGAAAGTTATTATTGTTAGTATGTGATCACGTAAAATGAACGTATGTCCGGAAATTATTTAAGCCTACGGGGTCACACATCTCGATTCAAATATAGTTAATATTAATTGATTTATTAATTAATATGGATCACGAATAAGTAAACGAACAGTCGTTAATATTTAACGGTTACTAGCTAACGATCGTTAAAGTAAGGAGATAATTGTAATTAAATAGAATTTTCCTCAAGCAAATCCAGAATTAAAGAAAAAGCATTCCTTGGCAATGAAGCTATAGAAACAATTACGAGTATCAAAAAGAAGCCACACCAAGCATGTCAAATGACAAAAAGTTGAGTGAAGCAGTTTTAATCTTAAATGAAAACCCGAAATGTTTGACTACACCTGAACAATCCGCAAGCCTCGATAACACAACTAAGAAAAAGTGAAACAAATGAGCCTATCACAATCATTCTACTCCAACGAACTTACTTTTGGGGTTGAATATATATGAAGAATCACTCATAGCTCGGTCTTGATGTATACTATTTTACCATAGGCTTGAACTAGGATCATAGCTCCACCGACGTGGCGTAAGCACCAAGTACATCATCAAAATAGGCATAAAGGACGGTTGTATAATTAGGCTAAGGCTATATATAATAGATATTTACAATGGAGTATGGGAAATTTAGGTTAGTGAAGAAGGAAAGTAATCACACCCGTACCATTGATTGCCAACAAACCACTAACCCATAAAATGTTACCCGCGAACACTCCTCGAAAGTAGCCAAGCAAAACCCGATACCATTGTGGTGTATCAACTTCAAACAACTTATAATCAACCAAATCTTCCAAACTTCCTCGGCCCAAAATGTACAACAATTTTTCTAGACATATAAAATTTGAGAAATACCCACTGGTAGCCCAATTTCTTTCCCCACATTTTTTTAAATAAATTTTTTTTTATATCTCTTTATTCTGAACCATTTTTACTCTATTAGTAAGCACCCTCTTACAATGATAAACAATGCCTATAACAAGTTACTTTCTTTGAACAATCCGAGATAATCCTCAATACTTTGACTAATTGACGTATTCCCATAGACAAGAATATTCCACTAGACAATCCACTGAAGCTCTCCCAAACCGCCCAAACAAAAACAATGAAAATCAATGGCCCCCTCATATTTAGACTATCGGTATAGTAAGGTATAATTTGTGTAAAGTTGAGTGGATATATACAATGGAAAAGGCTAAGTTAATAAGGGATGTATAAGTGTATAATTGCAAAGGTGTACAAAGAAAGAAAGAATGTATGTATATGCCAGTGTATGAAAGTATGTATAGTAAAGGTATGTGTATACAAAAAGAAAAAGTGAAAAGAAAGTATAGGTCAAACCTAAATGCCAATTCGTCATCCGATATAATTATATCACAAAAGTGATCTCACTGCGGTCTCGTCACGATCACCAGGCCAAGTTCTAGAATCAACACATCACCGGCACACTCATATTAAAAGAAGAACCCGGAAATGGAATGGATTAACCTCAAACACGCACATCTTAGTGCAGGGCATCGAAATGGAAAACCAAATGGAAAACCAAATGGAAACCCTTACTCCCGAATAAATCCAAGAGCCTAAGAGAGGGACATATTTACTAGGCAATAAAACCAAAACTGTTACACCTAACACAACTATATATGAAATGATGAAATCTTACAATTTGGGTGTTTTGGATATATTTGAGTATGCAAGTAATGTTATCGATCTCGAAGGACTAGCCAAACAACCGTTTAGAACACATTTCACTGCTTAAAATTTTGCCAAGGAAAAATTTTGTAGTAAAGTTGCTTATTAAGTTATCATAAATTAAGTGACAAAAGCAATTTACCACAAGGACAAACTAAACACAAAATTCAGATCATATCATCTTCCATCATCCTACCAAATCGAAACCACAATCTCGAACATATACATCATAGTTCAGAGTTCAAAATAGAAACCCTTACCCTTGGATAAAATCCAAAAGCCTATGAGAGGGACACATCCACAAGACCGGTAGAATTTTCAATGGCAAACAACAAAAAAGATATATCTGATTGCTTAAACCTATTTGCCACCCCCACACTTACGATGGACAATGCCCTCAATGTCCCTATTCGGTCAAATAAAGGTAAATAGGGGTAAGAAAGATAGAAAGAAAAACTAGAGCACATACCGAAACAAGGTCACATTCCGTTTTAAAACAAGTTAGTCGACCCCGCGTCACAAATGGCGCTTCCTAAAAAGGAAGAACACTTTGCTTGGCGGGAGAAACAAACTTGTAACAAAACGGAAGGTGCGAGAGTTGTGTGTGCATCAAACATACCAATAACAAAAATGCGCTGAACTTACTGCCAGCATATGCACACGATTACACAATCAACAAATTGATGCCACAGAATATAGATGAGAAGAGAAGCCAACGGGTTTTCCCCCACACTTGGGTTGCACAATGGCCATCAAATGTTTAAAACCTGTTTCAATTGCATCAACAAACAAAACCACATTCCCAAGCAAAATCATATTATCTAATGTGTTCATGCTGAAAAAAAAAAAACAAAACAAAACAAAAGAAAGAAAATAAACGAGTACAATATTTCATCACCCCGTAGGGTGGATACCAACAGAAATAATAAAGAGTACAGTAATCCAAATACCACAATCATCACAAATCAACCAACATATGACTCTATCCCACGGGAACGGATGGGAAACATCATCATCTCACTGAAGCTGTCCATGATAACCATATGGGAGACCGGGTGGACATAAAGGTCTGTAACCCAGTTGCGCTCCCCTCTTGACCTGAACCAGAGCTTCCATCATCTCCACCTGCATGTCCACCCGTAAAACCTCCAGATCCGCCAGCATCGCCTCTAGCATAACTAGAACTAGAACCTGCAACAAAATCAGGAACAACAGAGGAGGAACCACTAGCATCATGTCCACCCTGATAGAACCCAAACTGCACTGGCCGTCTAGGAGTACCTCCTAAATCATGGGGCCGTGGTGACATGTTCCCTGGGGCATTCATAAGAAAGAACGACTGACCACCTTGGCGATAAGTGGGGACATGAATAGGTGGTGGTCTAAACTTAGGGACTGGATCGGGTCTAACAAACTCCCAACCGAGATACTGGGCATTCCACAAAGGCTGATAATAATCCAATGTATAGCTCGTGTAGACTTGCTGTGAATCAACCCATGTCATATCCTGATCCATCCTCCGCTAGTACTCATTAAATGCCCGACAGCTCTGCTGCTGCTCCTCGTACATATTCTGAACTGTTCGTCCCAAAAGTGTAACATCAAAGGGGCTCGGGACAGGGATGCTACGACCAAGCATCCTAGGTGGTTCCTGTGGAGCATCAGCCATCTCCACATCGGCTTCCAAGTCTGGAGGTGGACCCTCAACAACTCCCTCGTCATCCATCAGTCTGTTAGGCACACTCCCCGGCCCCTTCTTCACAATCTTTGCCTTAATCAACTCTTTAACATGGTAATCCTCCTGATTAACTTGTGAAGACAGATGGGTCTGGCACTCCTAAGTATTAAATACACCCATCCTCTTGTAAATCCGGGTGATGAAATGCCCAAAAACCAACTCTGAGTCAGAATGATTACACATGCGATCAATCACAACCATCGGGGCCAATGCAAACTTCCTAGGAGCCCCCTCTGAAAACAGCTTTAGAAACCACAAATTGGTCTGGTATGCCTTGCCCCAGTGAGTAGACCTCTGAACCAAAAATGTAACTATCATCCTGTAAAGCAACCGAAGCTTAACACAGTGGATCTTAGACACACTAACCGTCCCACCAGAACGCCAAGCCTCTCCTCCAGAAATCCGACCCCAATACTGTGGAATGGACTCGCCATCACCCAAATTACCTTTGACATAAAAACCATGTCTCAAAAGTTACCTAAAGTCCTGGTTATCCAACTCTTGCCTAGAATACATACAAGTATAAAACCCAAATTCAGCTATAGACAGCCTCCTCTGTTGTCCCCCACAGAAAAACAAAACAACCCTTTCTTCAAAAATATCCATGATCTTATTCAATTCCTTAGTCAATTTCAAACTAGAATAAAACTGAAGGCATAACTCACGATAGACAGGTTCCCTGTTAAGAAAAATCTGTTGCTACATATCACTGATGTGTATTTTCTAGTCTTATATTTATGAGCACGAAATACCTAGCTACTGACTACTACACACTAGCGGGCAGTGAACCCGTTCGTATGCAGTATAGTTGACTTGGTAAACCGAGGTCGAACACAAGGACTTAATAAGTAATTGTTACAATAAAATGATTCAGATTAAAAGGGGGGTTTTGTGACCGAATTGTTACGTTGCAAAAGTTAGTGAAGAAAGTCAGTAATCCCGTGGGATTAATCACAAAAGAATATTTGATGGTTGAATCTTAACACTGATTTAAAAGGAACACCTACTTGGATCAGCTCACATGCCAATCATCGGGTATAAATATTACTTGCATTTGTTGAACGACTCAAAATGTAGACAAGATGAACTCCCGTTATACTTGAAACTTTATTTGCTCAAAACATAATTATTGCTCCCGCACTTAATTTCTACTCTAAACAGTTAAGCATTAAATACCTGAGTTGATATTATGATTTAATCTTTTAAAAGCTTTCTCCCGAACTGCTTATTCGCCTAATCAGATCCCTCTATCATAAGCGTTTACACATTCAAAATTGAATTTAATTGTTCTTAATCTTTATCGTTGATTTCTCCCGAACTCCAACGATTTTAGGTTAATTATAGACCGATTAACAATTACATAAATCAATTGACAATGACATCGATTTCTCCCGAACTTTTAATTACATTTGTCAATCAATTAATATAAAAGTTGAAAACAATATTTAAATCTAAATAAATGTGGATCTTCGATTAAACATATAAACCTTGTCCAACATTTACAAGCAATATTAATTCGACCCTATGACATGCTTACTACCCAAGCGGGTGCTAAGGATTTAGCTACTCATATTAAAAACACAAGAACAAACAAATAGAGAAGAAATCATATTATACCAAATAATTGACGAAAATCCGGTAGCAATGATGATTACAATCCAAGGCTGAAAAAATGTAACACCCCAACCACTTGTTTGCTCCAAAGTGTTAAAAACTATATGAGAACTATGAAAATTATGCCAAGAAATCGTCACAAGTGAAGAACCCTAACTGAACCTTTATACAAAATACGCGTGTAATGGCCGTTAGTGGGCTAACTGCCGTTACACTTGTACTAGATCACTAACGGGCGTTACTGGAGTAACGGCCGTTACTCGCTAGTTAATTACTAACGGCCGTTTGTGAAGTAACTGCCAGTTACAGGAGAAACCACAAACTCCCTCTATAACGGCCGTTACTCTAGTAACGGCCGTTACAACTTCCAGAATTCGTTTTCTTCGTATTTCGCTTGATTTCAACCGAGTCCTTCTCTCATTTCTTCCATAACTCATCAAAATCGACCAATTCATTCGTCTAATCAATTTCCAACCTGAAAACACTTAACAAACCTTCAAAGCATCGAAAGTTCGATATAAAATTATTAAAATTACGAATGATTGGTTCTAAAATCACGTGGGAAATGGTATAAAATATGACACATCAAATCCCCCCACACTTAAGCTTTGCTTGTCCTCAAGCAAATCGAAATTGAAAATCATAAAACTCCTTGGCACATCATGGAACCACATTTCAGTAATCAAAAAGAAACTCAACCACAATCAAGAATGAGAATAAATGGTTAGGCAGTTTTCATCTTAAATGAAAACCGGAATGTTTGACAATATTTGACCGATACACAAGCCTTAATAACACGACTAAGCACAAATGAAACGAATAAGTGACAAATCGCCTATCCTACTCCAACTAACTTACTCTTGGGGTTGAATATTTGAATAATCACTCAATGCCAAGTCGTGATGCATAATCTTTTAACCATAGGCTTGTACAAGGATCGTTCCTAAGTCGCCAAGGCGCATGCGCCCTATAACGTCTATCAGAAGAGGACTTTAAGGGAGGTAACATTTTAAGGCTAAACAGGGCATTTAAACAAGGCAAAGGAATTTGGTAAAACAATTTGTGTTAACAAAGAACTAACACAACACTTAACAATTTTTTACAAATAGTCTAGTCCAAACAAACCCGTGTCATTAGTTGCCAACGGTCCACATCCCAAAAAGTTCTCCATCAAACAACTTATCAACCAAATCTAATCAATGTTGACTTCAAACAACTTGCCAACTTCAAACATTCTAACCATATACGTATTAAACTTCAGCACACTTTGTTGGTTATAATGACGACCAACTTACATAAAAATGATTTGACAAAAGGAGAAATACCAACTGACAGCCCAAGCTCAAATTTTTCATTTTTTCTATTTTTTTTTTTCCAATTCTTTTATTCTTTTTATTCATTTTTTTTTTTGTGAGCTACTTTTACTCTGACTAATTGGTATTTTCTTACATAATTTAAGAAATAGTGACAAATCATCACAAAAGATGCTAAGATGAACGATTTAGACTTTATCCAAGAACCATGACGAAATCAAACTACCCCCAACTGATGAGAATATCCCGACCCGACATAATAAGGCAAAACCCAAACCATCCAATCTAGCAAAGGCAACCAATGACCCACCAGGATTTCGACTATCAGTATGGCGAAGAAAGGTTTATATTTAGGTAGATTTAACAAAGAACAGGCTAGTGACAACATGTTTTCTATTGTTTTTTGCACTAAAAGTGAGTGCAACATACGGGTTTCCAACGGGTGGTTCACTAACCAGTGTAGTTAGCTACTAAGCACATCACAAAACATGCACATAACAGATTTTTACGAAACAAAAGGTGAATGAATCAAAGAATAAAGGTATTAATCTAGATTTGCCTCTTCATCATATAGCAAAATAACGGAACGATCAACAAGGACAAGTTCTAGAATCAACGCAATCACCGGCACACTCATAGCAAATGCAATATTCTAGAAATGGAAAACCAACCTCAAACTTGCACATCAAAGTTCAGAGCTCTAAAAGAAACCCTTACTTCCGGATAAATCCAAAAGCCTATGAGAGGGACAAATTTACAAGGCTAATAGTTCCAAAACTGTAACACCTATCATATCTAGCAATGAATCAATAATATCTCACAACTTTGGTGTTTTGGTGCTATAAGCATGCTAGTAATGTTATTAATCCAGAAGAGATGCCACGTTAATCAGTCAAAACATATTCCACATATTAAAATTTTGCCAAGGGTGTAGTTACATTGCTCAATTATATGTATAATTAGGTGACAAAAGCAATTAACTACAAGGACAAGCAAGCAAAAGTTCAAAATTCCTCTAAAATACCCGACTTTTTCCTATTTACCATCCCCCCCCCCCACACTTAAGTTGGACAATGTCCAATAAACTAAGTCAATCTGAGGGAAATAGGGAAAAGTAAACTAAGAAGCAAAAATAAGGAAAAAGAAAAACTTGCCGGGTATGAAAGGTGTTCCATGCGTGAATGATGCCAACAAGAAACATGAGCGCTGAACTTACTGCCAGCATATGCATATGACAATCAACGTGCTATCACCATGAACACACAATAAAATGTTAACGAATACATAAAAATAAGCCCTGCAATGTAGAATTCTACTCAATCAAACCAACATAAAAGGGAAGGAAACAAGTCACATCACCTCACTAAGGTGGTTACAAACAAATAAACACACATCAAAAGATAGACTGAAAATGTAAAAATGTAAAAATGTTCCAATAATAATAACCAAAACCATCAATGATCAAAACTCAGGAGGAGGAAAAGCTGAAGGAGCGCCATCACCGTCACCATCACGTCTCTCCCCAAATATACCATAGAAATCAAAGGCATTACCAGAGTACCTATCACCACTGTAGGTGGCGCAGTGGGACTGCGTGGTCCTTACTGCGGCACACTAAGGCATATATCACGTTCAGGTCACAAGCCGGCCACTGCAGCGCAGTGGCAACATATACACCACCACTACGGCACAGTGGCATGAATATCTGGGTAGGTTCATGCTTTCATCACGACAGGCAACCAAAAATTAGGGGTAATTAATCATTCCATCAACAACAACAAACAATAATCACCACATAACCAAACATTAATCCCCCCCATACTTATTCATCCATAAATCCCTAATTTTTTCAAAACCCTAACTTTAATTTCAAAGTCAAATTCGGATGAACAAGTGTTTGTATTGAGAAGTTAACCACCCCATTAGCATCAATAGCCCTTAAACAACAAAACCCATGAATTAATTTGCCATTTCAAAACCCTAAAAATTAAAAATCAAAAATAAAGAAAAATAAAAAGAAAAGAATCAAGAAAACTTACATCTCTTCCCATGATAATAGTATTTAGTTGATAATCTACGAGAAAAAAGGAAAAATACAAGCTTGAATGTGAAATTAGGGATGATTTTTAGAGCAAGGGGGGGTGTTGGAAGATGTTTTTTTGTTTCAAATAGAAGAGAAAAGGAGATAAAAATTTTGTGGATAAAAAACAATAACTCCCCCCTTTTTACTGGCAATAAAGCACGCTCCCCTGGTTGACTAGTCAAACCGCCCACTGCGGCGCAGTGGGGCTTTTTACACCGGAGGGATAGTATTTTGGGACTGTGGCGCAGTGACCCAAATTCTTCCCCACTGCCGCAGTGGGGATTCACTGTTCCGAATCTCCATTTTTTCCTTAGAAAAATTTTGTATGACAAAATCAAAATACACATACTTGAACCCACTTCACATCAAATTTACACCTGCACTTTCTTAACAAAACAAAATCAAAACTAACTAATGAAAAGAAAATAAAATGCGATAAACTAACACGGGTTGCCTCCCGAGAAGCGCTTAAGTTATTAATGACTCTTTAGCTAGACTCAACCAACTTTCAAGTTTCGGATTCAAAAATGGGGATCTCCTCGATTATCCCCTCAACTTGCTCTTCTTCCAAGTACAACTTAAGCCTATGACCATTGACAATGAACGACCCGTCACCATTACGCTTAAAAACTCAACATAACCTGACGGATACACATGCTTAATCACAAAAGGTCCAATCCATCGAGAAGTTAGCTTAGGTTGCTTGATCTTAAACTTAGACAAGAACAACAAAACTTTTGCTCCAACCTTAAACTCCTTTCTACGGATCCTTTTGTCATGCCAAATATTGGTCCTTTCCTTGTAAAGCCTAGAATTCTCATAAGCACCTAGCCTAAGCTCATCAAGCTCATGAAGTTGCAACATTCTAAGTTCACTAGCTTCCATTATATCCAAATTCAAATTCTTCAACACCCAATACGCCTCTTGCTCTAACTTAACAGGTAAATGACAAGTCTTACCATAAAGCAACCGGTATGGCATGGTGCCAATCGGCGTCTTAAAACCCGTCCTAAACGCCCACAAGGCGTCATTTAACTTCTTTGACCATACCTTGGGGTTATCTCCAACAGTTTTCTCCAATATTCTTTTCAAAGCCCTATTCGTGTTTTCTACTTGACCACTAGTTTGTGGGTGATAAGAAGTAGAAACATAATGCACAACACCATATCTTTTCATGACCTTAGCTAGTTGATGATTTGCAAAGTGGGTTCTTCGGTCACTAATCAAAGCTCTAGGGCATCCAAATCGACAAAATAACTATTTTAAGAAATCAATGATTAACCTCGCGTCATTCGTGGGCAAAGCCTTGGCTTCAGCCCACTTAGACACGTAGTCAACGGCGACAAGAATATATTGAAACTTATTAGACGGTGGGAATGGTCCCATGAAGTCTATACCCCAAATATCAAAAACCTCACATACCTGAATGCTTTGTTGAGGCATCTCTACCAAAGTTTGAGCCTCCTTGAAAAATGTAGGACAATAGAACCCTGCATCAAACACTTTCTTACCAGTAACTGAGGGACCGTAATGACCTCCAATTGGACCATAGTGACAAACATCAAGAATCTCCCTCATCTCAGTTCCAGCTACACATCTCCTTACCATACCATCTGCACAAACACGAAACAAGTATGGACTACCCCAAAAATAGTGCTTAGCATCCGATATGAGCTTCTTCTTTTGCCGGGACATGAAATCATTTGGTATCTCACCTGCGACCAAATAATTAGCAATATCTGCAAACCAAGGAACTTCATCAGAGTTAGAAATAAACATTAAAGATTCATCGGGGAAGTGATCATTAATCTCCCCATCTCGAAGTTCCTCCCAGTTTGGGTCCTCCAATCGACTTAAATGATCAGTCGCCAAATTTTCAGCCCCTTTCTTATCCTTGATCTCAATATCAAACTCTTGTAACAACAAAATCCATCAGATAAGCCTAGGTTTAACATCTTGATTCGAGAACAAGTACTTAAGGGCTGAATGGTCGGTGAAAACAATGGTCTTACTCAACACCAAATAAGATCTAAACTTATCAAAAACAGAGACCACGGTAAGCAACTCCATCTTAGTAGTGGTGTAGTTTTGCTGAGCGGGGTTCAAGGTCTTACTAGCAAAGTAAATTGGCTTGAAATGCTTATCAACCCGTTGCCCAATCACGACTCCCACATCATAGTCACTTGCATCACACATCAATTCAAATGGCAAATCCCCATCCGGACCAACCATGATAGGAGAATTAGTCAACTTCTCCTTCAAATCCTGAAAAGTACTTAAACAAGCATCATCAAATACAAAAGGGACGTCCTTCTCCAGCAAGTGGGTCATAGGACAAGTAATCTTAGAAAAAATCCTTAATAAATCGGCGGTAAAAACCGGCATGTCCAAGAAAACTCCTGATGTGCTAAATCGAGTTTTAAAAAATTATAAACTAGAATCACCTAAAAACTCACTACTACACACTATCGGGCAGTGGACCCGACCGTTTGCAATACAGTTAAAAGGTAAGACCGTGTTAGTTATCGGGGATTGATTTAGACTAGTTGTTTGGTAAAATGATTTGGAAAAAGGGTGTTGCTTCAATTCTCTCTTGACAATTAAATAAAAAGAAATTAAAAAAAAACAATTTGCATAAAAGTAAAGAAAAACTTCAGATAATAATAATAAAGATCATCCACCTTGAATTCACTAGACTTTAAACATGATTGCATTCAATTAAGGACAAATTCATTTGAGTTGAAAAGATAATCGTGAAAAAATTAAGGTGTTCACGTTGTACCACCAACCGTGAACAAATTACCCGATCACCTAAATTGCTAGTTAAATTACCCAAGCCGGTACCACCAATGCCTAGACAATCTTACCGACATTTAATTTGTTTGATTATCGAATTAACAATTGTAACTATGTGAGGAATAACGTGCTACCACCAACCGTTATAAAACACGTTGACAACATATTCCTTTCATTAAAATGATATTCACTATCATACCATGAACTAGTAATAATTGCTTATAGACAAACAACCATTTGAAAATCACAAATGCATTCAACTAGTACCACTAACGAAGAACACACATGCCACCAATATCAAAGTAATATATAAAGAGGAATTAAATCATCAAGATCTCGACACAATGATAATTAAAATCAACTCTTTGAATTAAAAATATAGCAATCACATCATTCGTCTAGTTTCATCAAGGTGGATGACTAAACGTTTAGCCACTCATTATCAATTCAAAATAATAATTAAAATAAAAGAGAAACATGATGTACCAATCGTTTGAGAAATTGAAATTGCAAGACAATAAAAGTAGATACGATCTAGATGGGTGCTCGTGAATCTTCAATGAATCGATGGAAGAAATCCTTGCTTTGATCCTTGAAATAACTCCTTGTAGAGTAGCTCATAGAAAGAATTTTGATAAGTTGGGAATTAGGCACAGTGGGATGTGCATTCCCTCACTTTGGCGCAGTGAGGATCCACGGTCAAATTTCTTCTTTGGGTGATTGCGGCGCATTGGGCTCATGCTTCCCCTACTACGGCGCAGTCCTATTCCTCGGTCTCATTTGTCACTAATGTGACTGCGGCGCAGTGGTCTCATGCTTTCCCCACTGCGGCATAGTCCTGACCTGATGATCACAAACATTCTCTTTACTTGTGACTTTACTCCAACTTTCTATCTTTTCAACCTTAAACAACTCTCGAACTCACAAATCAACTTCTTGGCCTCAGAAATCATCCGAAAATGTGCCAAATGATCACGTAACCTGTTTAGCGCCTGAAAACACGAACAAACACCATAAACGCGCCAAATGCACATAAAATCCACTTAAATCACTTAATAAAATGGCCAATAATGATGTGGGCGATAGGTATAAGTTGGTCACATCTAATCCCCGCATACTTGAGCATTGCTTGTCCTCAAACAAATCCGGAATTCAAGAAAAAGTATCCCTTGACAATGAAGCTATCAAAAAAAGTTACGAGTATCAAAAAGAAACAACACCAAACATATCAATGATGAATGTTGAGTGAAGCAGTTTTAATCTTAAATGAAAACCCGAAATGTTTTACAATACCTGAACAATCTGCAAGCCTCGATAACACAACTAAGCACAAGTGAAACAAATGACCTATCAATATCATGCTACTCCAACGAACTTACTTTTGGGTCGAATATATGAATAATCACTCATAGCTCGGTCGTGATGTATAATATCTTACCATAGGCTTGAACAAGGATCATTGCTTCACCGACACGGTGCAAGCACCAAGTATATCGTTAAAATAGGCATAAAGGACGGTTGTATAGTTAGGCTAAGGCTATATATATATGGATATGTACAATGGGATATGGGAATTTAGGTTAATGAAAGGGAATACTCACAAGTATAAGGTATATATGAAATATGTACAAAATAGTCTAATCAAACCCATACCATTGATTGCCAACAAACCACCACCACATAAGATGTCATCCCGCGAACACACCTCCAAAGTAACCAAGCAAAAACTCGACACCATTTTGGTGTATCAACTTCAAACAACTCATTAACAACCAAATCTACCATAATTAATGATAATACAAAACCTTTAGACATTTAAAACTAAAAAGTACCCACTAGTAGCCCAAGTTCTCTTTCTCTTTTATTTTTCTGTTTTTCATCTTTTTATTATTTTTGAACCATTTTTACTCTAATAGCAGGTACCCTCTTACATTGATGAACATGTCTATCTCATTTATTTGTTTAGACAATCTAAGATAATCCTCAATGACTTGACCCATTGACGTATTCCCATAGACAAGAATATTCCACTAGACAATCCACTGAAGCTCTCCTAAACCATCCAAACAAACCAATGACAATCAATGGCCCCCCAGGTTATACTATCGGTATAGTAAGGTATAATTAGGTAAAATATTCATATATGAGTGGATTTATACAAGGGTAGAGGCTAAGTTAAAGGGATGTATATGTGTATAATTGCACTAAGGTATACAAAGAAAGGAAGAATGTATGTATATGGGTATGTATAGTAGAAAGAAAGAAAAAGAAAAAGCATGGTCAAAACTAAATCCCAATTCGTCATCCGATGTAGTCGTCACGATCACCAAGCCAAGTTCTAGAATCAACACATCACCAGCATACTCTTATCGAGAGAAGAAACCGGAAATGGAATAGATTTACCTCAAACACGCACATCCTAGTGCAGGGCATCGAAAAGGGAAACCTTACTCCCGAATAAATCCAAGAGCCTAAGAGAGGGACGCATTTACTACGCAATCAAACCAAAACCGTCAACTGACACAACTATACATGAAATGATGAAATCTCACATTTGGGTGTTTTGGATATATATGAGTATGCAAGTAATGTTATCAATCCCGAAGGACTAGCCAAATAACCGTTCAGAACACATTTCGCCTATTAAAAATTTTACCAAAGAAAAAATTTTTGTAGTAGAATTGCTTATTAAGTTATCATAAATTAGATGACAAAAACAATTTACCACAAGGACAAGTTCAACTCAAGTTTAAAAACCATATCCACTTCTATCATCCCACCAAATTGAAAGCACCAGTTTCAAACATGCACATCGCAGTGAAGAGCTGGAAATGAAGACTCCTAACCTTAGATAGAATCTAAAGGCCTACGAGAGGGACACATCAATAAAACCGGTAGAAATCTCAATGGTAAAACAACAAAAGAGGTAAACCCGGTAGCTTAAACCTATTTGCCACCCCCTACACTTAAGATGGACAATGCCCTCAATGTCCATATTCGGTCAAATAAAGGTAAATAGGGGTAAGAAACATAGAAAAATAAGAGCACATACCGGAACAAGGACACATTCCGTTTGAAAACAAGTTAGTCGACCCCGTGTCACCAATTGCGCTTTCTATAAAGGTAGAACACTTTGCTTGGCGGGAGAAACAACTTGTGACAAAACGGAAGGTGCGAGAGTTGTGTGTGCATCAAACAAACTAAAAACAATAAAGTGGCGCTGAACTTACTGCCAACATATGCACACCATCACACAATCAATCAATTGATGCCATAGAGTATAGATGAAAAGAGAATCCATGGGTTTCCCCCCACACTTGTGTTCCACAATGGCTATCATAAAACCTGCTGAATTTGCATCATAAAACAAAAATTCCCAACACAATAATAGTTCCTACAGTTTTATGCAAAAAGTAAAGAAAAGGAAAATCAAAGAATACAATGTTTCATCACCCAATAGGGTGGATACCAAATATAAATATGTAATGAAGTACAGTAATCTAAATAATCAATGATATCAAATCACCATATGATTCCATCCCACGGGACTGGATGGGAATCATTATCATTGTCTACTGGAATTGGCCGTGATATCCATGTGGGAGACCGGGTGGACCAAACAGACTGTCCACCCAGCTGGTAGTCTCCTCCGGTGCATCTCCTGTACCTGAGCCACCTGCATCACCAACTACCTGTCCAGAACCACCAGCAAAGCCTCTTGAGCCACTAGCAAAATCAGCAAAACCAGAGCCGGTACCTACAATAAAACCAGAAGAAGAACCACCAGCATTCGGAACACCTCCCTGAAAAGTGCCAAACTGCACTGGCCCACGCGGAGATCCTCCCAAGTCATGGGGCCTAGGAGACGTGTTCCCTAGGGAAGAAAGAACCACCGCCCTGACGATACGTGGGAACATGGATAGGTGGTGGGCTAAAAGGAGGAACCGAATCCGGTCGGACAAACTCCTGTCCAAGATACTGGGCGTTCCACATGGGCTAACGTGTAGTTTGTATAAGCCTGCTGTGAACCAATCCAGGTCATATCCTGGTCCATCCGCCGCTGATAGTCATCAAATGCTTGGCGGGTCTGCTGATGCTCCTCATAAATGTTCTGGATAGTCTGTCCAAGAAGTGAGAGATCAAAGGAGCCCGGGACAGGAATGCTACGCCCCCGCCTAAGTGGCTCGGGTGGAGCATCACCCATCTCAACATCAGTAGGCTCTACATCTGGAGGTGGCGCTCCAATAACACCAGTGTCATCCATTAACCTGGCAGGTTGGCCCCCCGATCCCTTCTTAACAATCTTCGCCCGGATCAATTCTTTTTCGGTCAAGCTCTCTTGATTAACCGGGGGGGGGGGGGGAGATCGATATGGCACTCATGAGAGTCAAATATACCCATCCGGCTATAAATCCGGGTAATAAAGTGCCCCAACACCAACTCCGAATCAGAATGATTACACTTACGATCAAGTACAACCATAGGGGCCAATGCAAATTTCCTGGGCGCCCCCTCAGAGAATACCTTGATCAACCATAAATCCAATTAGTACGCCTTGTCCCAATGTGTGGACCTCTGTACCAAAAATGTAACAATCATCCTGTGCAACAACCTTAATCTAACACTCCTTATCTTCGACAAACTAACTGATCCACCAGTAGGCCAAGCTTCTCCTCCAGAAATCCGAGTCCAATACTGTGCTATGGACTCACCATCACCCAAATCGGCTTTCACATACAAACCTTGTCTCAACAGTTGCCTGATTTCCCGGTTATCCAACTCCTCCCTCGAATACATACCAGTATAATACCCAAACTCAGCTATAGATAGCTTCCTTTAAGTTCCCCCACAGAAAAACAACACACATCTTTCCTCAAAGATATCCTTGACCTTGTGCAACTCCTTAGTAAATTTCAAAGTGGAGTAAAACTCTAAGCACAACTCACGATAAACCTGTTCTCTATTCAGGAAAATGTTTTGCCACATATCACTATGAACAACCCTACCACCAACTAGTACCTTGGGGGGCAAACAACATGCTTATGAAGAGAAAACAACTTATTCAGGTAGTTGTTCTTGTGTGGTTGCCTGATTCCCTCAAACGCTAGCCATGTGTGCTTCTCATTCAGCTGACCCAGCCAGAAAATAAGAGTAGGCGCTTCAGGTGCTTGCCTAGTCGTCTTAGCGGGGACTTCGGCAGTCTTGCTAGCTTGACCGACTTCTGTCTATTTCCTCTTGTCAACCCCGGTAGCATCATGCAATCACAAACATTAAGGTAAACAATTATGAGTAGTAGTAGGAATGCAAAAATGAAATCATGCTAAACAAACGACCATTTTTGGCAGGGAAGTCACCTCACTGCGGCGCAGTGGGCATGAGCACCCCTCACTGCGGCGCAGTGAGGCAAAAGGACAAATAGGTCGAGGATTACCACTGCGGCGCAGTGGGCAAGATCCTCCACCACTGCGGCGCAGTGACTTGAATAACTGGGCAAGTTCACCCATTGTTCTTCACGAATTACTAAGAAAAGGGGTGTGACAAATCACTTCAACAACCATCTTTCAACAATTAACATTACACAATCAAAGATTAACCTCCCCCCACACTTGTTCATCAAAAAGCCCCAAATTTTTCAAAACCCTAGCTTTAGTTTCAACTCAAATTCGGATGAATAAGCATTATAGATGGGAAATTAAACACCCCATTAGCTTCAATACCATGTAACCAACAAAACCCTCTAATTAATTCGGAATTTGCAACCCTAAAAATTAAAAACCAAAAATCAAGAATTATACAAAGAAAGTAAACAAGAAAACTTACTCCTCTTCCCATGATGATAGTAGATAGATGATAAACTAGAAGAAAAGAGGAAGAAAATGCAAGATTAATGTGAATAATATTTAGAAATCGGGTGCTTTTGGAGGGTTTTTGAAAGGGGTTTTTTCAGTTTGTAGGCAAGAAGGAAAAAGAGATATCAGTTTTTGTGGATAAAAATACCCTATCCTCTTTTTCTGGCTTATTACCCCGCTCTCCTTGACCAGTCAACTCGCCCACTACGGCGCAGTGGGCTTTTAACACCCGAGGTTTGTGAAATTAGACTGCGGCGCAGTTACTACGTTATAACCCCACTGCGGCGCAGTGGGGAAAAATGCTCCAGATGGCCGTGAATATAGACTGCAACGCAGTCCCAAATAAACCCCCCACTGCGGCGCAATGGGGATTCACGGTTCCAAATTCCATCTTTTTCCTTAGAAAAACTTTTTATCACAAACTTACCTCAATCCGCTTCACACCAAGTCTGTACCTGCACTTTCTTGACAAAACAAAATTAAATCTAAAGAGTAAAAAGAAAATAAAATTCAACAAAATTAAACACGGGTTGCCTCCCGAGAAGCGCTGAAGTTATTTACGAGTCGTTAGCTAGACTCGACCAACTTTCAAGTTTCGAGTTCAAAAATGGGGATCTCCTCAATCATCCCCTCATCTTGTTCTTCTTCCAAATACAACTTAAGCCTATGGCCATTTACAATGAAAGAACCGTCTCCATTTCTCTTACACAGTTCAACATAACCGGACGGATAAACATGCTTAATTACAAAAGGTCCTATCCACCTAGAAGTAAGCTTAGGTTGTTTAATTTTAAACTTAGACAAGAATAACAACACCTTAGCTCCAACTTTAAATTCCTTCCTACGTATCCTTTTGTCATGGTAAATCTTGGTTTTCTCCTTGTAAAGCCTAGAATTTTAATATGCACCCAACCTAAGCTCATCAAGCTCATGAAGTTGCAACATTCTAAGTTCTCTAGCCTCCATCATATCCAAGTTCAAGTTTCTCAATGCCCAATACGCCTTATGCTCCATCTCAATGGGTAAATGACAAGTCTTCCCATAGAGCAACCGGTATGGCGTTGTGCCAATCGGCGTCTTAAAAGATGTCCTAAACGCCCACAAGGCGTCATCTAACTTCTTTGACCAAACCTTGGGGTTATCCCCAACTGTTTTCTCCAAAATTTTTTATAAAGCCCTATTGGTGTTTTCCACTTGACCACTGGTCTGTGGGTGATATGAAGTAGAAAAGTAATGAACAACACCATATCTCTTCATGACCTTAGCTAATTGATGATTTGCAAAATGGGTTCCACGGTCAGTAATTAAGGCTCTAGGGCAACCAAATCTACAAAATAGCTGTTTCAGGAAATCAATGACTACCCTTGCGTCATTCGTAGGCAAAGCCTTGGCTTCGGCCCACTTAGACACGTAGTCAACGGCAACAAGAATATATTGGAATTTATTAGACGGTGGGAATGGTCCCAAGAAGTCTATACCCTAAATATCAAATACCTCGCATACCTGAATGCTTTGCTGAGGCATCTTTGTCCCGCTTAGTGATGCTCCCGTGTGTCTGACTTATGTCACAAGTCTCTACCAAGGTTTGAGCCTCCTTGAAGATTGTAGGCCAAAAGAAACTTGCATCAAAAACTTTCTTACCAGTAACCGAAGGACCATAATGGCCTCCAGTTGGTCCGTAGTGACAAGCATCAAGAATCTCCCGAGTCTCGGCTCCCGCTACACATCTCCTCACCATGCCATCTGCACAAGAATGAAACAAATATGGACTATCCCAAAAGTAGTGCTTAGCATCCGATATGAGCTTCTTCTTTTGCTGGTGTGTGAAATCATTCGGTATTTCACATGCAACCAAATAATTAGCAATATCTGCAAACCAAGGAACTTCATCAGAATTAGAAATGAACATTAAAAATTCATCGGGGAAGTGATCATTAATCTCCCCATCTCGAAGTTCCTCCCGGTTCGGGTCTTCCAATCGGCTCAAATGGTCGGCTGCACCTTTCTTATCCTTAATTTCAATATCAAATTCTTGCAACAACAAAATCCAACGGATAAATCTAGGTTTAGCACCTTGTTTCGAGAACAAGTACTTTAAAGCTGAATGGTCAGTGAAAATAATAGTCTTACTCAATACTAAATAGGACCTAAACTTATCAAATGCAAAAACCACGGCAAGCAACTTCTTCTTTGTGGTGGTGTAATTTTGTTGAGCGGGGTTCAAACTCATACTAGCAAAGTAAATGGGCTTGAAATGCTTATCAACCCTTTGCCCGAGCACAACTCCCACAACATAGTCACTTGCATCACACATCAACTCGAAGGGCAACTCCCAATCCGGACCAACCATGATAGGAGAGTTAGTCAACTTCTCCTTTAGAACCTGAAAAGCACTCAAACAAGCATCATAAAAAGCAAAAGGGACGTCCTTCTCCAACAAGTGGGTCATCGGACGAGTAATCTTAGAAAAATCTTTAATGAAACGGCGGTAAAAACCGGAAACTCCTTACCCCTTTCACATTGGAAGGCGGGCTTTTACATTGGAAGGCGGGGGTTGTTGAGTCTTGGATTCGCTGACAAGACTTGCTCGCTGACGTATGTCGTCAGCGAGTGTTCAGCGAGTCCAGTGACTCTCTTCAGCGGGTTGGATGCTGCCCAAATGTTTGTCATGGCAGGAAGAATTCAAACCAGATGAAGACAAGAGTCACATGGTGGTTCTTCCAACTGTAATTTGACTTGTATGGCTAAGGTACAGTTGGGACCAATTCAAGGGTTCTCTCTCATACCCAATTTGGTAAAGAAGACAAGGGCTACTGCATGGAAGTACTAGGAGCCAATGGGATGTCGACAACCACCATCTATCACCATCAAAGGAAGGTTGTGTTGCCCTAATTCTTCCTCTATATAAAGCAACACAGCCGCATTGTATCAAGTGTGTTTGTCACCTTTAAAGTGTGTGTCACTTGTAATTGTTCTAGTTTATAGTGTGTCTAGACTTAGCAATTACCTTGTTCATTTGTATTCTTGTAAGTCAAGTTTGTAAGATCGACCATGTATTCATCGTTTAATCAATGATACATATGATTATACTTGCATTAATTTATTACAATTGAACTTGTCATTGTTTGTAACACCCCAACTAAGACGGAACAATGAGATGTACAGAAAGTCGAGTATTCAAAACAAAGGATTATAAATAACATTCACCATAACTTTATTTGATAAAAAGAATTTACAATGTACAAACATGTGAACCAATTTCCAAGTACAAATGCGTCCACCATACTTGGACATTAAGTCCACGAACCAAATAACAAGCACATGAAATAGTAAACTACAATGATCAAGGCGGATTCCATTGCCTATCACAAGGTTTGATCTTTGACTCCAAAGTGCAATGCAAATAATCATGAAGCATATAAATCCTCAATGCGTAAGCTTATTTCCTGAAAAGCATGAAAAAAAGTGTCAAATATAAAAACGTAGTTGGTGAGTGCATAGGTTTTTATATAAATCTTGGTACATCACCGTTTTAATACTTAGAAAACCGATTACTATTACATTTCGAAATATCCAAACCATATGATCGACAAAATTTTCATATCATGTTATCAAGTTTCCAAATACCATAATGTCATATCAAGACTTGGAAAAATCCATAGTAAAATTTCAGGTTCTCATTTGTCAAATCATCATGAGAGAAAAAGTATATAAATCGATTAATCGTATATCATACCAAAATCATTCGGTTACCAAAATCAATTTAATATCACCAATTTCAACGTCTTTCAAGATATCATATGAGGGACGATACCCAATTCGTATGTTCAAACAATTTCCAATTATCAACAATATTAATATCAATTTCACTTAGCCACAAGGGCATAATTAAATATCAATTTCATTTAGCCACAAAGGCATAATTTACATAATTTTGATGAGTAAATGCTTGAGCCACTACTACTACCATTTTATCAAGTCCAACAATATATATATATTTCATTTCATGGCACAAGCTGTCAATTAAGTGCCGTATTAATAATAATAGGGTCGTGCCATGGAGATGACCATTTAAATATAAGGTAGCTAGAGCACCACTATGGTCGGACTGGAAGTGAGGGTCGTCACAAAGGCAACCAACCTTCCACCGTTACACTTATGGGTGGGTGGACGAAACCTAGTTGCGCAACTCTCTAACTACAGGCCTCCACTTTCGGAGTAAATAGTAGTGTACCGAAAGAAAACGGGTTGACAGAACTCAAGCTCATCATAAAATATTTATCACATTGAACATACGAAACAATTTCATTTCATAATCATTATATCAAAAATCATTATATATATATATGTATATAAAAGCAATTTCATTTACATATCATGCTTTTCACCCCGATAGTTAAACACATAAAATAGTTTGAAAGGGGGGCTATGACTCACCTTGATATGCCGCATATTATACTCATCTATCCAAAATGTGTATTCCCCATCTATAGCTTCCTTGACCATATATCCATTATGTTCCTCCATCATATTTCAAACCAAGACTATCCCTACGATAGGACTAATATACGTAAGTTCCTATCTTAAGCCATCACTTAGAAATGCCATTTTCATTATGTTGCTATCAATTGTGGGATCCAAGTATATTGGTAACACTCCCATCGTTTTGGTTGTAGAGATTGATGGTGTAAAAGGTTACTTTCATTACATGCGTAGTTATAAGTTGTTAGGTTCTCGGTAACTTGGCTTCATTTGTGGTTTCACTTGGCATATTAGGTTATCATATAGAAATACCATATTAAGTTATGTTATCCTTATTCATCATTTGTTGTGTAACCGATTTTAGCGCGAATAAGCATTTGTGATATCAATATATAGATTGGTTAACATAATTACTTATGCCTATGTCACTCAATTATCTTTGTTTTATTTTGATTACACTTATCTCATAAAATTCGTTTAAGTATTATGAGCCATTATCATTTGGGCCAAAATGTGATGGGTTTTTAAGTGACTTGGGCTTAATTTAGTTATTGAGCTTAACCTTATTTGGGTTATGTGCTTAATGGGTTGTATTGGTTATTAGACTTTATGGTTTGTTGGGCCAAGTGGGCCTACTGATTTATGGTTCTATGGGTTTAGTATTTGGGCCGGGTTAGCCCATTATGGTCTTTAGTGCATCTTTTAGTCCATTATACAAGTGGTTAGTTTCCTTCCAAATTTCATGTTTTTAATTCAGATTTTTATAAAATGTTGGCTACTATTTTGGGGTCAAGCCGAATTATTTGGACCTTCATGATTTTTACACAGTGACTTATATGTATCTAGTATTTTTGTGAATTTTCGGTGAATTTTTAGATGATGTTTGGTGTCCTGAAAAATTATCCAAACACAAACTGTCCCGAATGGGCACTGCTTCCGACATCAGAAGTTTTATAAACGTTCTTGATGTTCTGATTGTTAGAAAAATCCCATGACTTTATTTTACGTTCAAAACACATTGAAATTACTTTCCACCAAGTATGACCTCCTGGAGCCTTTTGGTTTAGGAGATAAAAATTGTCAAAGTTTTTAAAATATTCAGACAAAATAACAGCTTTGACCAGTTTCAGTAGAAAATTCATATCTTTCGTTCTGTTCAGTATTTTTGAGTAATTCCGGTTGGAGGTTAATCTTATCTCATTTGTCTATAACTTTTATTTTGATACTTTTGCTTGAAAATGCCCTCACATGTTCAGTTCACCCGATTTAATATAGAAAATTATTTCTATCAGAATGTTCTTGATTATATCAACACATCAATGACCTTTCTAGCTTAATTAACACTTAAATCCATCACTACAAGATTAATACTTCTCTTTGTATCACTTTAACATCAATATTCACTGATTTCAAACATATACAAGATCATTCTTCATCATATTAAACTGATTTTATACAAAACTTATTCAACAAACCTAGTTCTTGCAAAATCATCCAAAAAGGTGATTGCATGTAACCATCTAGCCATTTTATGAACAAATCTCCTAACAAGTCTTCCATAAAACATAAAAATATGTTTATTCTTGAAAATCTCAAAAATATATTAATGAATATATGAAAATATATATTCATTTTTCAAGGAAAAAGTCACTTTTACTAGATAATAACATAACACAACACTTTTGGGTCTTTAACTTGTTGAATCCTAAAATCATTCTTCTAGATCTTGACATGCATGAGCATGAGGAAGAAGATTCTATCAACTTGCCCTCATCAAGTGTGTTTTTCAAAGAAAACAAGAATAAAACATAAACTTTTGATAAAAATCCTTGAATATATACAAGAACAAGATAGATTAAACTAAGAGATGATGAGTTATACCTTTGATGAACTCGAAATGGAGGCTGTTTTGGACAGCCAAACCCACGACCATATGACCCCAAAATGGACTCCTTAGCTTGCTTTAAAATACCCTTGAATGATCTAGCATGATCCCTTATTATTATAGTTGATTCACTTAAGATTTTTGAGCTCTAATTTGTGTTGTATGAATCAAAAATGAGAAGAAGAGAAGGAGAGAAAAGTGCAGAAAATTTGAGAGGAAAAGAGAGAGTTTTTGGAGATGTGTGTGTTTGAAATGAAAAGTGAGAGTGTAGAGGGGAGGGAGCACGAAAATTAGAGGGTTGTGGGGTGTTAGAGACTTGTTAATTGGTTGAGTTGAGTGATGGAGAGGTGGCCATTGGTTAGTAAAAGGTTGGTGGTGTAGATTTTGAATGTTGTAATGTATTTGGATGCATAAATGACTAGATTCAATATACATGTATAGGTGTATGTATATGTGAGTGTAAGACATGCAGGAGAGTGTAAGAATAAGTGGGTTAGTTGTATGTTGATTGGTGGAGTTTATAAGAGTTTATATTTATAATAAGTTTAAGTTATATGCATATCTTTTAGTTGGAAGACTTATTCAAATGTTGCAATATATTTATGTACTTATTATTATTCAAGCTTACTATTATGTACATAATAATTTATAAATCTATTTTCAAGATGGTCATTATACTTTTGTGCTCAAATGTACTTTAATTAGCTTTGTGTTTGAATTGTTGGACATTTATAGGGATTTTTGGTTATTATCACAACTTGTGAGTCTTGTATAATTATTTATGTAACTCAACTTCTCGAAATAAAATTTTGGTTCATTGACATTTCACCAAGTTTGATTAGAACTAATTTATAGCTTGAGATCGTATTGAATGATTATAGTTATTGTTTATGGTATTTCTAAGGCATTTCATTGTACTAGGGGGCAATTATCGCTATGCTTTGAATGTCTAGAAGGTCGATTCTCTTAATAAACCTCTAGGGATAAGGACCTAGATAAGTCCAAATAAATTATCCTAATTAGAAATTGAGGGTAGTTACATTGTTCTTGTTGTTTGTCTTCTTATTTACTTTCTTGTCTAGCTTAACTATAACATAAGTTGTGCATTCGTGGACTTTCAAGTTGTATCAAAGCCACCGTTCCTAAATCATTGGAACAAATCTGTTTGCCTTCTTGTGTTTACATTAATTCTCTGTTATTTTCTCTTGTTAAAATCTTTTTTTTTTAAAACAAGAACATGTCGTTTATTCCCAGACTTGTAAACACACGTGACTTTGGTTATGTGTCTACACCTCCTAAATTCGAGCCTAAAGATTTTGGGTCTTAGAAAGAGAGAATGCTTCTTCACACCGCTGGTGTGGAGCCCTATTTAATGACTATATTAACTGAGGGTCCATACATACCGATGTACGTCCAAAGACCTCCAGGAACAACACCTGAAGCTCCTGAGATAGTGACTGACCTGGTAAAAACAGAGGTCCAGTGGACGGATGAAGAGCGTAAGCTGGTAAATCTTGATGCCAGGCTCAAAAACATGATTATTGTCACTCTTCCTACAGAAATCATGAAGCTGGTCATCAAGTATCCCTCTTCCAAAGAAGTATGGGATTGACTGGTCAGCACCTATGAAGGTTCTGCTCACCTTATTAAAATCAAGAAAATTGATTTAAAACTTGCTTATGAAAACTTCTTCTCTCTTCCTGATGAAAGTCTTGAGGGCACCTATACGCGTTTTAAAGGGTTGCTCAATGATATGACTAATGTTGGCATTACTCATAATAATTTTGAAGTATGCCAAAAATTCATCGACTCTCTTCCTCTTAAGTGGCAAAACTTAAGACAAACTCTCCGTACCACAAAGAAAATTCAAGATTTTGATCTTGAAGAACTCTTTGGCACTCTTCAATTTGAAGAAAGAGCTTTGGCTCAAAACATTCGAGCCTCTGCTGATGCCATGAGACATGCTGGCCCTTCTTCTTCTACTGTCAACATGTCTTCTCATCCTATCACAGACCCTCTTGCACTTATCTCTGATGAGCCCATCAATCTCAATGATGGTGCCAACCCCTCTAACCTTCCTAGTCCTATCCAATCTCTTGTTGATAAGCTTGATGCTGATGAAAAACAAGAAATGTTTAGTGACTTCATGGGCTTTGCTCTTATTGCTGGAAAGAAATGTTCCAGAAAATGGAACAACCGTAAGTCGGTTGCTCCTTACAAGCCTCCTGTTGACAAATCACAGGAAGAATGCTGGAGGTGTGGCAGAAAAGGCCACTACCAAAAGGAGTGCAGGGTTGCTATTCCCACTCCAGCAACCCCTAAATCTAATTCTTCTAAGTTTGCTGATGAGTACAGGAATAAATACTATCAGCTTAAGGCAAAGATGACTGAAACAGAAGAGGCCAAAACTCCAGCAAAAGGACTTGTTGCTGAAGAACATGATTGGGCTGACTCAGATGAGTCAGACGATGATGATTATGTTGATACCATGTGCCTGATGGCACTTGCTGACGGTGATACACTGACAAAGGATCAAGTCTCCTCCAGTCAGTGGGTAAATATCACGGTTAAAAAGGTACACTCTCTTCTTTCTTCCTCTGAAACTGACAAGACTAAAATCATTAAGTCATTGTCTTGTGATCTTCAGTTCGTAGAAACTCTACGTGCTGAACTTCAAGCCAAACTCAACTCTGCTGGCGTAGAGTTAAATGAAAAGTATGAAAAACTCTTAAAATTGAAAAATGTTCATGTCGAACTTTAATCTCATGAGTTAATGACTCAAAAACTCCAACTTAAGAATGAAAATCTGAAGATTGAAGTCTCAAATCTTAAGAAGATTGTGACCTCTTGGTCAAAAGCTTCTAGATTTCATCATTAGTGCTTAAGTGAACAAGTTCCTGGTCAAGTACAAGTAGTGATTGGTGGCAATTTTGATGTTGCTGCCTCACTTGCTGACTCGTTCAAAGATGATTTTAAGCCAGAAATCATGATGTTAAGCCAGAAATCTCTATTCCTCCCTCTTCTTCAGCTTCCATCTCTCCTGAGGAGATGAAAAAGTGGTACTTTGTCAAGGGACAAAGTGACTACCATGCTGAAATGAATACTGGTGCTACTTCTTCCTCCACCAGTGTATCCTCTTCTTTCCCCAATGTTTAAGGTACTGGTTCTACAACCAGCACCAATAACATGTTTTCTCATCTCCCTATTGTTGGCATGATGCCACATGAAGGGAGGATTCAATTCTCTCTCAAGAACTTTTAAAGGGATATTTCAAGTGATGGGTACATATCCATTGCTCCTCAGCAACTATCCAGAAAGTCTGCTGAACCCTTTAAGAGGAGTACTGTTGCTGCGCCATACGACTATAGCACTCCTCAGCGAGTGGAACCAGTCATTCAACAACCTTCTTGTGCTCAATCTTCTTCTTCTACTCAGCAGGAACCTACTCACGCTGGTAATAAGGGTGATCAGCATGATCGCCTTATGAAAAGACGTTTTAGGTTCGCTCATGCTAGATATCAGCAAATACCTCCCATAAAAGATGTACCTGCTGATGTTCAAACCTATATGGCACCTCAAACTATGCCAGCTTGATCAAATTCGAGGTATAACACTCCTCAGAGAGGAAGAATACCTTCTCCAAATAGGCCTATTACTCCTCAGTGAGAACACTTGCCACATCAGCAAGTGAGGTCTATAACTCCTCAGCGGGGACATTTGCCACATTAGCAAATGAGAACCACTACCCCACAAAGAGGAAAAATGCCAAATCAGCATGTTCATTCCTCATTGTCAAATAGGGAGTACTTACCTCATAGGCAAATGAGGCCAGTTACTCCAAATCGTCAGTCTAGACCTATCACTCCAAGTAGATTGACTCAACCTCAGCAGGGTCCATCTTCTCACCCTGCTAATAGACAAGCATGGACCATGATTAGAGGATCACAAAATCCTCAAAATCACTATAGTGAGTCCATCCTTGGTCCTGTTCCTCAGGTAACAGATTTAAGCAAAAGAATAAATCAAAATCTAAACAAAAGGGTAAGGCTTCTACCTCTAACCCTCAAATCAATGAACTCACTCAGTGAGTAAATGATCTCTCTTCTTAGCTGAAGGACTTTCTTATCCATAGTCAAAAAGGCAACCCCTCTGACAAACAATGCTACCTTTGTAGTAGCAGAGGACATGTTGCTTCCAAATGTGATAATTTGAGTTCAAGAGAAGCTCTAGAGGTTGTTATACAATCTAAATCCTCTATGTTTGCTGGAGCTTCTTCTTCTTCTACCAGGATCAGTGAGAACCCTTCTCCTGAACCTACCACCAGTGACACCACTTTTGTCACTGAAGCAGATGTTGCTGAGTACATCTCCTCTCAGCATATTGAATTCCCTCACTCTCAAAGGGTCATATATAACACTTGGGGACAACCAGCAATGCTGGTTGAATATAGTGCTCCTAATCTATGTATATCTCCAAAGTAATGGGACAAACATAATGCCCAATGATGAGGATGATGATGGGGGTGACTTTCCCACTCTTGTGGATACTCTCTCAGTAGAGCCAACTGTTACCTCTAATGAACCCTTTTCTAACCCTACTGAAAGGGTTATTGGTGAATCTCAAAGTGAAGCCTAAATCCTTCTTACATCCATGCAGGGCTTGCTGGGAAAAGGAGTGTGGTATTTGGACAACGGCTGTTCAAAACACATGACTGGCTCTAAGTTCCTGCTTAAAAATAACTATATACAGAGGCACCTGGTCCTACTGTAGTGTTTGGTGATAACTCCACTGGACAAACTGAAGGGTATGGTCTTCTTGCAAATGATCTTATAAAATTCTCCAAAGTTGCTTATGTAAATGGATTAAAACATAATCTCATAAGCATTAGTCAACTTTGTGATGCTGACTACAAAGTGATTCTTGATAAGCATCAAGGTACTATTGTAAATGTTAACAAGGAATTCGTCTTGGTAGCACCAAGAAAAAGAGATGTATATCTTGTAGACTTCACTCCTATCAAAACTGATAGTGAGACTTGTTTCTTTGCAAAGTCAGCATCTGAATTAAATTGGTTATGACACAAGTGTATGTCGCATGTGAATATTTAAAACCATCAACTCACTGGCCAAAAAGAACCTTGTTTGTGGCCTTCCCCCCTCTCTCTTTTGAAAAAGATAGACTCTGTGGTGCTTGTGAAAAAGGTAAAAGCCATAGATCTACCTTTAAAACAAAACAAGGCAACTCTATCAAGAGTTGTTTTCATCTTCTTCACATGGACCTTTTTGGTCCAGTAAATGTCCAAAGCCTAAAGGGTAGCAGATACACTTTAGTCATTGTAGATGAATATTCACGATATACTTGGACCATCTTTCTTCATTCTAAGAGTGATGTTGCTGATGAGATCATTAAATTCATCAAGAAAATGGAAAATCTCAACAACATAAGGGTTAAAGAACTCAGAAGCGACCATGGCACTGAGTTTAGAAACCACACTCTTGAATCTTTTTGTGCTGATCAAGGCATCTCACAAAATTTCTTTTCTACTAGAACCCCTGAGCAAAATGGTGTTGCTGAAAGGAGAAACCGAACTCTCATTGAGGCAGCACGTACCATGCTTAGCGAGTCTTCTCTGCCCAGTAGGTTTTGGGCAGAAGCTGTCAGCACTGCATGTCATACTCAAAATCGTTGTCTCATTGTCAAAAGACATGACAAGAAAGCATATGAAGTTTTGAGAGGCAAGAAACCTCAAATCAAATACTTTCATGTATTTGCTTGTCCTGTCTTTATTCTTAATAACAAGGATCATCTTGGTAAATTTGATCCTAAAGCTGATGATGGCTACTTTGTTGGATATTCTGCCATCAACAAGGCTTTCAGAGTATTCAATACTCGTCTTCAAAAAGTGGATCAATCCATTCATGTCACTTTTGATGAAAGCTCCTCAGCTCTTAAAGATATCAAATCTTCTTCTACTGAAGAGATATTCAATGAGTTCATTACTCCTCCTATGGAGGATGCTGACTCATTTGTTGATGCCTCTTGCTCGCTGCCTCTTGAAAATCAGCATCTCACTGAGGATAGTTCAGCAGATGCTGAACTGGAGCAAGTTGCTGCTCATATCTATTCGATTGAGCCAGTTGAGCCCATTTTATGATCAATCCATGATGCATCAGCCAAATCTAGATCTCTGGTTGGTGATTTGCCAATTGATGACTCTGCTGTTGATGAGTTTCATGATGCTTCAACTATTACTGAAGATATGGAGTCTGCTGATGACCCCATCGTCATTGATAACTCTAATCAGTCAAATGGCTCCTGTGATCGAAGTCCTAATGAACCAACTCTAACAATTGATCTCTCTTCTTATAGTCCTCCTGCTGAACCGATTCCCCAAACTTCTGCCGCCCCTCTACTTGGTTCATCAAGTGTTCCTGCACTAAAATGGACATCTAGTCATCCTTCCCATCAAGTAATTGGTGATCCTCAGCAGGGTATTTTGACTCGATCAGCGACCAGAAATTCATGTCTATATGTTAATTTCTTATCAATGATCACTCCCAAAAATATTGGAGAGGCAATTGTTGACCCTTCATGGGTTGCTGCCATGCAAGAGGAACTTACCCAATTTCAAAGAAAATGTGTCTGGTTTTTGGTACCTCTTCCTCCTGGTAAAGAACCCATTGGTACAAAATGGGTTTATAGGAATAAAATGGACGAAGATGGTGTTATTATACGTAACAAGGCTAGACGAAGAATAAGGAGACCTTTGCTCCAGTGGCCCGAATAGAAGCCATACGCTTATTCTTGGCACATGCTGCTTATCGAAACTTCATAGTCTATCAAATGGATGTAAAGAGTGTCTTCCTAAATGGAAAACTCGAAGAAGAAGTTTATGCGGAGCAGCCACCTGGTTTTGAAGATCCAACCAAGCCACACCATGTGTATCGTCTTTACAAGGCCTTATATGGTCTTAAACAAGCTCCCAGAGCTTGGTATGATACTCTCTCTGAATTCCTTCTCTCTAACGACTTTCAGCGAGGATCCATTGATCGCACTCTTTTCATGTATAGAAAAGGTGTTCATGTCCTATATGTCCAAATATATGTAGATGACATTATCTTTGGATCCTCCAGCAAGAAACTTTGTAAAAGGTTTAGCTCACTGATGTCATCTCACTTTGAGATGAGTATGATGGGTGAACTAACCTTCTTTCTTGGCATACAAATTCGTCAACTCCCAACTGGAATTTTTATAAACCAAGAAAAGTATATTAGGGATATGCTGGCTAAGTTTGATATGACGAATATCACTCCTAAACCCACGCCTATGTCTCCTCCAAAGAATCTCCATGCTGACCCAAATGGAAAGCATGTGAACCCCACTCACTATCGTGGGATGATTGGCTTGCTGATGTATCTCACAGCGAGTCAACCTGACATTATGTTTGCTACCTGCCTTTGTGTAAGATATCAAGCGTCACCAAGGGAGTCTCACTTACTTGCTATCAAGAGAATTTTTAAATATCTCAAAGGGACTTCCTCTCTAGGTCTTTGGTATCCCAAAGATTCTAACTTTGACTTAGTTACATACTCTGACTCTGACTATGCTGGATGCATGTTAGATAGGAAAAGTACCAGTGGTGGATGTCAACTGTTGGGGGGGAGGCTGACTAGTTGGTCTAGTAAGAAACAGCATACAGTTTCCATCTCCACTGCTGAAGCTGAGTATGTATCAGCAGCGAGTTGTTGCGCTCAAGTCCTCTGGATGAAAAATCAACTCGCTGACTATGACTTAGATTTCTCTAAGATCACCATAATGTGTGACAATACAAGTGCTATTGCCATTACACATAATCCTGTTCAACATTCAAAAACAAAACACATAGATATTAGGTATCACTTTACTCGTGACCATGTCATGAAGGGGGATGTCGAAATCTACTTCATCCCTACTGATGATCAACTTGCTGACATTTTCACTAAACCTTTAGATGAAAAAAGATTCAAGGATCTTGTCAGTAGGTTGGGAATGCTGAATGGTGAATCTGCTACTTAGCTTACACGCCGTTTGTAGGTTAACTCTTGACTTGTCAAGATTATATCAGCGAGTTCAAGTGTGTCTTACTCACTGAACTCAAAAGTAATAGGGTGCTGAAAGTCCCTATCTAGTCTAGCAGCAAATGGCTGCTGGTAAAGACATCTAAAATCCGTTGATCCCTGATGCTTTGGGAAAAAGCATAACAAAAGTAATAGGGTGTTGAAAGTCCCTATCTAGTCCAGCAGCAAACGGCTGCTGGTAAAAACATCTAAAATCCGTTGATCCCTGATGCTTTGGGAAAAAGCATCACAAAAAGTAATAGGGTGCTGAAAGTCCCTATCTAGTCCAGCAGCAAACGGCTGCTGGCAAAGACATCTAAAATCCGTATGGCTGACAATTTGCCAAAAATTGTATAAAGTTAGTCAGGAACCACCTATCCTTTATGTTGCTAATTAAAAACTTGGTAACCATCTTTTTAATAAAACTGTGACTCTTCAGTGGATACCTCTATTTATCCGAGTGTATTCCACTACGTATTTTTGTTAATATTTTATTATATATATCTCAAACGATTACCTCGATTTTCTCCCAAATGGGCAACTTGTACACTGTACGCGCCGTATGTACTCGAGTACAGTTGAAATCGTGGTTCATATAGTCACATCATACAACCTACATACGTACATATATGCAGTGTTCTTTAATTTAATATAATACTTTATATGCCACGTATGAAAGAGAGTATGTGTGACGATTCACTTTTTACAGTTATGGGATCCATATTCATGCCATATATATACAAATCTATTCCACTTCTTCTTCTCTTACGTTCATTTCTTTCTCTCAAACTTTCAAAATCTCTCAAACTCTCTCAAATCTTTTTCATTTTCTCAATATATCCTTTTTTAATTCTCATTCATATCATCTTCTTAATCTTTACTCTCATCTCTAATGGCTTCATCATCTGAAAACGTTCCTGAACAACACTCGGAAAATCTCTTCTATCTCACATCTAAGGTTTATGATAAAGAAGGCATTAGTCCTTCTAATCAAGTATCTTTCCAAGCAGCCAAACTGGTCATCAAGGCCAACAATTACATTGGCTCTACAGAAATCCCGTCCAAAATCAAGGGATACTTCTCCATGCTCGATTTCATAATGGGATGCCCAGCTAGAAAGGCGATTTATAGTGATCCCAAGGAAATAGTTGTCCACCTCCTAAGGGAGTTTTGGTGGACATGTGATTACAAGGTTGCAAGTAGCACCATTACTGGTACCGTCATGAATGGGACACGTACCATATCCATCTCAGTGGATCTACTGAGACAAGTTCTTCGGCTTCCCAATCAAACAGAAGAACGACCATTTGTTGGACTTGTGGAAACAAGTGTTTGGAAGGAATGGCTACTGTCCATTGGGTACGAAACTAATACTGTTCCACCCACACCAATCCACAGCAACCCTCAAAAGAAGTTCTTGCCTGGGGTTTGGAGGTTGCTGTTCACTCATGTTATTCAGTGCCTTGGAGGAAACAGTGGCTCATTTGATCAAGCCACTGTTGCTCAAATGCAGGTTATCTATGCACTGGCTAATGGTCGAAACATAGACTTTGCCAGTGTCATTTTTGAAGACCTAAAGGGAAAGGTCACAATAAGGAACAGGTCGAGCTCAGTGCCATTTGCCAGATTTCTCTCTCTAATATTCAAGCATGAGCTAAAGGGAGAATATCTTCTTGAAGGTGCTCACTTTCTCCTCTCTCCAAGGGTTGCAAGCTCTGTATATAAAATCCTTGCTTGCGACCCTGAGCAGTTTGATTCCAAGTATGTTGTGCTCTCTCCAGCAATGAAACAGGTACTATACTCTACTTACCCTGATATATAGAAACCAAACCCTGCTAGAGCTGGTATGCTGATAATCCCCCCAGCAACCTCCAAAGCTCCCAAGAAAACCAAGAAAACACTTGTTTCATCTTCTTCCACTTCACCTCCTGCTGTTGTCCCAAAACAGCAGCAACAAGTACCAAAGGGCCAACCCACTAAGGTTAAGAAGTCCTCATTGCCCATGGACACTAGAAACCCAGCCAGCCCGTCAGCAATCTCCCAACAGACTGTTGACGAGAAAAAGGGTAACCGCAAGCAGCCGCCTCAATCTTCTGTAGGAGAGGTTGGTGAAGATCAAGGGCCACCCCAACCCACTAGAGTTGAGTCAACCAAACTATTAATTCCCTCTTCTTCTCAACCCTCTGAGTCATTGTCAGCAGCCATATCACATGTGATGCTAGAGACAACAAAATCTATGGCCGATGATGTTTTGGTGACACGACACACTGAAGCTGAGGCACCCGGTTCCCCTACCCCTCTAAATTTTTCAGTTGAAGAAAGGATGGGTGCTGACTTTGAGAATACTGAGGATGTTGTATGTGGAGGTGAAGGAAATATTGCTATTGAAGTTGATGTTGATGATGAGGAGAGTGATTTGGATCTGGGTGAGTTTGTGGCTGATGAATTCCAGCTGGATTCCTCCAACCAGGTTGATGAATTAGAAGCAAGTGATATGGAGGTTGATGCTGAAGATGAAACTACTGAAAATGAAAATCTAGCAGCAATCATGATTGAAAATATTGAAGTAGCTGCTGATGATGATAATGCAACATTAAATGTTGAAGAAACTGAGGTGCTGACTCTTTCTGCCAGACCTCAAACTCCACCCATGCAACCAGTGAACACCATGCTCTCCCTTGGCATGCCTTCTTCTTTTCAAAGTGTTCCTGGCTGCTCAACTGCTGCCAAGCCTATTGACTCTCAAACTGCCAAAGAGTTGGGTATCTCTTACTCCACTAACTCTTCTGATAGGCTGGCCAGGGTGGAGCACCAGCTGAATGATCTCACCAAAGCTGCTACACTTGCTGTTCAAATCAAAGAAAATGAAAATAACAAATTGGTGAAGATATTAGAAAGCTGGTATAAAAAGCAAAATGACAACACTGCCAGCATCGAGACGCTTAAAGCAAATTTAGTTTCAATGGCTGCTAATCAAGATAAGCTGCGCACTTACACTAAAATCATCAAAAGAGATCAGCAGGTCATCAGAGGTTTAACTCGATTGCTATGCAAAATTGGAAACAATGTTCGCTACTCAGCGAAGAGAGCAGCCAACAGCAGTTACTCTGCTGCTGCTGAAGTCAAGAAAGTTGCTGACATGGTTTCTCCTCTCATCTTCCAGGTCGAGAGTAGCACCAAAGCTATCAATGCCATAGAGACCACTGTGGCTAGTCTTCCTCCTCATGTCTCTTTCACTGAGGAAGATCGTAAGCGCCAAATGCACTTAGAACAAGAAGTTGGGGACATAAAGTATATGCTATCCCAACTTCTTCAGCAGCAGGCAGCCCCAGCAGCAACGATGGAGGTGGTTATTAATGATACAACCTTCAAGTGGGAGAAAGTGGACGCTGCAATAATGAATCTTGTCACTGAGGCAGCAAACAAAGTTGTAGGTGATATCTATAAGGCCTCTGCTGACAAGGTTCTTGATGATACTGCTGCAGCCACCAAAACTACAAATGATGAATTGGCAATGGTGGTTGTAAATACAAGTGAAGCTCCCCCTGCTGGTGCTGAGGGAGAGACCAAAATGAAAGAAGCCGCTGATGTTCCCCCTGTTGGTGTTGAGGGGGAGACAGTTGAAGGTGCAGGTGCTTAGGGGGAGTAACAATTGATAGTTGCTGAAGCTCCCCGTAAAAGAATTCATGATGAAGAGGAAGAGGAAATGAGTCCACGTGCAGTCAGAGCAGCATGGGAAGTTGGGTTTGCACAAGAAATGGCCAGGGACAGATCCAAGGAAGTACTTAATATTTTCCATCCTCGCTTCCTTGGAAATGCTAAAGTCTCTCAAATAACTGCAGCATAAAGAAAGCAGTTGACTGATGCTGGCTTTTTCAAAAGACCTTCCTCGTCTCTCTCAGCTCAAAATGTTTCCATTACTTCCCCAACAGGTAATCACTTCCAATATATTGATATCCTTTCTCTTACTGCTGAGGGAAAAACTCAAGAAGAGGCCCTAGAGGAGCTGGACAGACTGAAAGCAAACAAGGATAATGAAAAGAAGAACTTGGAATATATCAAATAGCTGGCTCTCTTGGAGAATGATGAGATGGATGGAGAACAAAGAATGCTGCTGACCACTGGTGGGCCTGAAACTCTCTACAGGCAGAAGCAGGCTGATGTAGAGCAGCTACTGAAGAAAAAAAAAGAAAAAAATTTGAAGTTGAGAAGGCCAAGTGGTTGAAGATCATGGAAGATAGGAAAAGGCCTGAAAGAATAACAGCCGTTGAAACTCATAAAGCTGCCATGGGAACAAAAACCAATCTGAAGTTCCTAAGGGAAGGACAAAGTGCTCCAACCAAAATTGAAGATGTAAAGCTGACCAAGTTGGGGGCTTCAGAATGGTATGAAATTTATATGCTAATCAAAGATAAAAAGGCTGCCAGCTATGAACAACTTCAGGGGATGCTGAAAAGCTATTTTGATAAGTAACTGAGGTTTGAAACCAAGTTCAAGGTAGACCTACCCATGCTGAGGGCAGTCTTTGGCTCTCCAACAGCTGTTTCTTCTTCAGCAGGCAAGCGTACTCAGAAAAGAAAGCAAAATCATGCAACCCTTACCTGCTGACCTTCCACCTATCTCAAGTGATGCTAGATTAAATCTGAGGCTTCCTCCCATGTGTTTCTTTGAAGAAGGGAGAGTACTTGAAAACCCTGCTGGCATATTCTTCCAAAATTTCCGAAATGATCAACTCTTCTTTAGGCTGGCAGAAATTGAACAAGCATCCACTGGTTTTTTGATCAGCATCAGAAGAAGATTTGCTAAGATGATTAGTGCTAGATCAGTCATCAGTAAGATTGATGAAGAACTGATGAAGCCAGCTAGAAGAGAAGGTCCAGTGCTGAGAATTGCCAAGCAGGAAGACGCTTGGGAGATTGAAGCTGCTAATCTTTAGATGTCTTACTGTGTAAAAGATTTATGCTTCAGCTTGTAATTTGCTTTGTTGATATAAAAGACATCTTTCCTTCATACTACATTATTTTCCAAGTCTCATTTACTCAGCAAGTCTATTGAGCGAATAGGGGGAGAATGTTAAGTCTTGGATTTGCTGACAAAACTTGCTCGCTGACGTATGTCGCCAGCGAGTGTTTAGCGAGTCTAGTGACTCTCTTCAGCGGGTTAGATGCTGCCCAAATGTTTGTCATGGCGGGAAGAATTCAAACCAGATGAAGACAAGAGTCACATGGTGGTTCTTCAAACTGTAACTTGACTTGTATGGCTAAGGTACAGTTGGGACCAATTCAAGGGTTCTCTCTCATACCCGATTTGGTAAAGAAGACAAGGGCTACTACATGGAAGTACTAGGAGCCAATGGGATGTCGACAACCACCATCTATCACCATCAAAGAAAGGCTGTGTTGCCCTAATTCTTCCTCTATATAAAGTAACACAGCCGCATTATATCAAGTGTGTTTGTCACCTTTAAAGTGTGTCTCACTTGTAATTGTTCAAGTTTATAGTGTGTCTAGACTTATCAATTAACTTGTTCATTTGTATTCTTGTAAGTCAAGTTTGTAAGATCGACCATGTATTCATCGTTTAATCAATGATACATATGATTATACTTGCATTGATTTATTACAATTGAACTTGTCATTGTTCTTGTTATTTATCTTGTTATTTACTTTCTTGTCTAATTTAAATATAACATAAGTTGTGCATTGGAGGACCATCAATGTTAGAGGTGAAAAAAAGTGTAAATTAAGCAAGAAAGTCTATTGGTGAATTGATATAAGCAAGAACAATCTAAAAAAATTGATTTTCTGTCTTGGAACGGATAAACTGAAGATGTGACAACATTTTCAAGCAAAACTTTCAACACATCCTTTCTAAATTATTCAAGAAGGTATGAAAAGAGTCCCCAAAAACCCAGAAATCATCCATGAAGTCCTCCACGGAGGTTTCAAGCATGCCCTGAAGAATAACAATCATGCACCTTTGGAAGGTGCCCGGGGGCATTATACAAACCAAAAGGCATACTCTCGTAAGCAAAAGTACCAAATGGGCATGTGAAGGTAGTCTTCTCTTGGTCTTTGGGATCAATGGGCATTTGGAAGTACCCTGAGAACCCATCCAAGAATCAAAAATATTCGTTACGTGCAACTCTCTTTAACATTTGATCAATGAAAGGAAGGGGAAAGTGATCCTTATGGGCGGCATCATTAAGCTTACAGTAATCATTGCAAATCCGCCAACCTGTTATAGTCCTCGTGGCCAAAAGTTCCTTATTTTCATTTTCATTCACTTTCATGCCCCTCTTTTTGGGCATACAGTGGACAGGACTTACCCAAGCACTATCAGCAATAGGGAAAATGATCCCTACATCTAACAATTTAATAACTTCTATCTTAACAACCTCCTTCACGTTAGGATTAAGCCGCCTTTGTCTCTGGACAACGGGCTTAACATCATCAACAAAATTTATCTTATGTTGGCAAAAATTTTGATTAATACCTGGAAGAGGAATATCTGTGGTCTTCCAAGCAAAAGCCCACTTATGGGCTTAAAGCACAGACAAAAGAGAATCTTTCTCGTCACTCGAGAGTGAGGACGAGATAATAACGGGCAAAGAAGATTCACCTGACAGATAAGCATACTCCAAATGGGTCGGTAATGGCTTAAGCTCCAAGTTAGTGGGTGGTACATCAACAGAATTCGGTACCCTTGAGCTTCCATCAGCAACAACCTCCTCAAAACTCTCATCCAATGGAGGTGTATCATCCAAGCTAAGTGCCATAACCTCTGTAAACAATTCCTCATCATCAACATTTCCATCTCCTAAGCAAGTGATCTCCTCAATTTCCATGTCAGTCTCCATGAGTTCCAGAAATTCTCGGTCTAAAGCATCATCAATCACATCTATCCTGAAACAAGACTTGTTAGTAGAATAAGCATGCTTAATAGACCTTTCAACATTAAAAATAATTCTATTCATACCCACACCCAAAGAAATTTCATTATCTTTCACACGGATGATAGCATCTGCAGTGTTCAAGAATGGTCGTCCAAGAATAAGGGGTACCTTCGTATCTTCCTCCATTTCGAGGATAACGAAGTCAACAAGAAACACAATATGGCCCACCCGGACAGTCATATTTTCAGCAATCCTGATGGGATACTGAAAAGAACGGTCAGCTAGTCTAATACTCATATGGGTGGGTCTCAATACACCTGAAGCCAACTTACTCCAAATCGAGTAAGACATCAAATTAATACTTGCACCTAAATCAGCAAGTGCCTTACAAGTCAGGGTGCGAATAGAACAAGTGATAAGGAAACTCCCTAGATCTTCAAGCTTTGGTGGAATTTGGTTCTGCAAGATAGCAGAACACTCTACATTGAGATATGTTGCCTTCACCTCATCCATCTTTCCTTCATCAGTCACGAGTTCCTTTATGAACTTGGCATAGTTAGGCATCCCCTGAATCAGATCAACTAAAGGCACATTAATGTGAACATTCTTGATCATGTTTCGAACTTGTCATACTGCTCCTTCAACTTCGCCTTCTTGAACCTTTGTGGAAACGGTACCTTTGGCTTATAAGGTTTAGCCTTAGGAAACACAGCTGGTTTTGGTGGATTAACCAGAGTCTTCACGGTCGAATCATCTTCCATCTCAATCTCCTCATCAACTTCAACATCATCATTACCTGAATCCTGCACATATGAAGCAACAACATTAGGCATAGGAGGAGGGTCATAAGATCTACCTGTACGAGTAGTAATAGCCTTTGCTTACTCTTGAGGAACTGGAGGTGGTGTGTACTTTTGTCCATTATTAGGACCTTCATTCTGCCCTGACTGAACTGAGGCATGAGATTCTGCTGAGTATTACTAGGCAAAGTACCTTGAGGCCTAGTAAGTGCAGCCATCCTGCTCTCGAGATCCATAAGTACCATGAGATTCTTCATGTTGATCTCCACCTTACCATTAATTATGTCCAACCTCTCACTCAATGCATTGGTGTCATCCCTTATACTTATGTTAGAACTTGTGTCAGCTTGATTGCTCATCAACTGCTTCATCATCTCTCTCAACTCGGCATTTGGATCGGTAGTAGAAGAGGAAGAACCTAATCCTTGGCCTTTCTGAGTCTCTTGTTGTGGCTGATTTTGATAGTTGTTCCTTTGCCACCTAGTACCTGAAAAACGAGCATTATTAGCAGGAAAAGAATAGTTATAAGAAGTATAGAATGGGGACAAATGTAATTTGTATAGGAAGTATATAAAGCCCCCTACAAAGCTTTGAATAGTAACTTTGATCACATTTCATGCTATCCAATCTTTCCATTCTCTCACCCTCTCTCTCTTGGCACATACACACATTAATACATACACAACCTCCATTGACACACACTAAAACACATAGTAAAGCTCAATTACATTCATTACATTTGGTAATAGAGCAAAATCAGTCAATCTGAACGATCTAGAATCGAAATATAAGCTGAATTTTTTCTTAATTTTGGAGTTTTTGAGCTGTTCATAAACTTCCTGTTTTGCCGAGATTACTGTTTGATTAATTTCAGCAAAATTAGTGTGTTTTACTTCCAAGTTTGTTCACCGATCATCTAGGATTTTGATTAGCATCATTTCTGTATCAAAATTAGAGTTTAATTCAATCAGAAAGTAAGATTTGATCTAAGCTCGGCAAAAGCATAGATTAGTGGGTTTGAATTTTGTTTGATTTTTAAGTTTAACTTGTTTAAGGATTTGTTCACACTTAGATTCTGAGCATTTTGGTACAAATTTGGAGTTTCAATTCCCAGTATTGAAGAAGAAAATGGAGAATTCCAGTTAGCTCGGCATTTCAAGGGTTGCTAGACGAAGAAGACGACTGAAATTCGACTATTTTGTCGTCTTGTGAAATCTGGTGTTGCAGAGGTTATTGATCTTGATTTGTTCTCTGTGCAGAGCTTCTTGCTCGGCAAATTTAAGCATAAAACAAAGAGTGGAGATATTGATTTATTTGCAGAGTTGTTAACTCAGAAAATATTTGAGATTATACATCTTGGATTTCTTGGTTAAGTATTGGAAGAAATTGTTCAGTTTGCAGAGATATTTTCTCGGCAAACAAGTAAAGTTGAGAAATTTGGTGAAGTGTTGGTGATCTGTTAGTGATTGTACTAGTTGCCGAAGTACAACATTGGTACTTAGTTAAAGTTGACCTTAATCAAAACACTTTGTTTATATACCGAGATATTTGCTCCGCATCCTTCACAACTCTACTTTTGTCAAAGAAAACTTCTTCTAGTTGCCGAAGTATAAGCTCGACATTCTTAAGAAATCCAATTTCAAAAACTTAATTTTTTTTTTTTGTTTTTGTTCTCAAATCTGTTAGTATGGCTGCAAGAGAGGCTTTGGCTCTTGGTTCAGATGGAAGACCTCCAGTATTGTTGAGGATCTTATCCTCTATGGAAGAAAAGATTTCTGAATTGGATTGATCGCCAAAAGAATGCCAAGAACATCAGAAAGTCTTTGAAAGAAGGTCCTGAAATTCCCAAGAACCCTGTGAACAATGAACCACTTCTAGAAGAAAGCTGGAATGCTGAGCAGAAAAATCATGTTGAAGCTGATCAAATGTCTATTGCTTCTCTCTATCAAGCACTCCTAGATGATATATATTGCAATGTAGACTCATATGAGACTGGAAAGGAGATTTGGGATGAGGTTGAGAAACAAATGGAACGTTCTGATGTTTCTAACACTATAAGGCTGTCAACTGTTCTGAACATGTATGAAACCTTCAAACAGCAAAAAGGAGAACCTCTCAATGTTGTCTACATCAGATTTTGCAATATCATCAATGAACTGAGGAAAAATGATGTAAAAAGGACAAACATGGAGCTGAATATCAAGTTCATCAAGAATATTGAAGAAGAGTGGCAAGTGTATGGAACTCAGCTGAACTAACAAGCAGACTTTGGAAACTTGACAATTCATACTTTGTTTGAGAAACTCACATTGAGCAATGATCAAGTCCTAAAGACACAGAAGATGAAAGAGGAAGCTGTTCATTCTGATCCACTGGCACTTGTTGGTGAGAAGAAGTCTTCTAAAGGTTCAAGGAAATGCAGAATTGAACTTGAAACTGATTCAGAGGTGAGTGATGTAAGTGATCTAGAACTAGATGAAAAGGATCTTGAAATGTATAAAGAGTTGGCTTACTTCACCGAAGCTTTCAAGAAGAAATTCTTCAAAAAGAAACCTACCAACAATCAGCTTCGGTCTTCCTCAGTTTCATCATATGCCAAGCATTCAAGTACTCCTAAATTTGAGACTTTCAAGGAACCAGTTGCAGAAAAGAAGTATGACAGTGAGAAAAGGTTTGAGAGGAAAGTCTTGGAGAAAAAGAATGGAGAAAGAAAATGCTATAATTGTGGAATTCTTGGTCATATTGCCACAGAGTGTACCAAACCCAGAAAGAAGAATTCAGAGTACTACAAGTACAAACTCATGTTGGCAAAACAAGAAGAGAGTGGAATTGCCCTTTTGGCTGAAGATGACAAGTGGCTTCACCTCACTGATGATGAGACTGATGAATTGGCAGCGAATGTGTGCTTCATGCCAAAGATCAAAAAGTCAAAGAAGCTAAATGATGAAGCTGCAGATTCTACTGAAGAAGATGATGAGGTAATCACAATTTCCAAGAAACTGTTAGGTTTTTATATGGATAAAAGTGAAGCAGCTATTCTAGAAGGGAAAAAAGAAAAACAAAGAGATTTCAAAAATAAACAATAATTTGAAAGAAAAAGACCAAACTTTGCTCAATTTTCAAGATAAGTTTGATTTCCTTCAAAAAGAATATGAAAATTTGAAATCTGAAAAAGCTGCAGTCACTTTTACTCCAAATTCAAAACTTCATCTTGAGAAACAAGAACTTTAAACCAAAGTTCTTGAATTAACTAAGCTCATGACACAATTGGAAGTTGAAAAGACCAATGAGATGCTTCGGGCAAATGCTTTGGCATAAGACATAGAGTCATTAAATATCAAACTGAATGCATCTACCTCTGAGTTGAAAGAATTGGAAGATCAAATTTCTAACCTAAAATATAATTGTTGTATAAAAGATTCTCTTTACCAACAACTTGAAAAGACAAATGAAGAACTCAAAACTAAAATCGATTTTTATCAAGAAAAGTTGTACAAGATAAATCGAACTTATCAACAAATCTATTTGAATAGGCCAAGAAATTCAAAAACTCAATTCAACTCCGGGTTAAGGTATGTCAATCCAGAACATTTGCTCAAAGCACAAGAAGAGGTTCCTTCACTGTAGAAGGAATCTCATATGAAAAGTGGGATGACCGACCAATTTGTGAGACCAAGTCATGGTGATATTGAGGAAGATGTTTTTCTAAAGAAGGGTGCAAATGTTTACTTTAATTATGAATTAATTGATTAGTCATTTGATTTTTTAACTCGCCCAGTGTGTCAAAGTAATAAGAATAATCATGAGGTGGAGTTTCCTGAAATACTTGAGTGTCTTAAAAAAAAACCTTAGGATGATTCAACTTCATTTCCAAAACCTGAATTTGTCAGACCTTATATACCACAAAGTGTTTTGGAAAAATAAATTGATGATTTGAAGAAGTCTCTTGATGAAAAACATGCACTCATAGAAAATCTGAAGACTCAAAATCACTGTGACAACAAAAGAAACCTAACAAAGACAAATACTTCAATCTGTGACCAACCACGATGTTCTGTTTGTGAAATCATTAATGAACCTGAGCAAGACAATTCTGAAAACATGAAAACTTCAAATCAGTCTACTTGTTCTATCTGTGAATTTTTGAATGCATCTGTTCAAACTGATCTTGAAGTTGTAAATGTTTCTGTTCAAATTGACGGTGCTCAAAATGAATGTGATGCTGTTTCTGTTGATTCAAATGATATTTATTTTGATACATCAATTCCTAAGTTTTCTGAGGACACTCAAACTTATTTTAATGAATTTAATGATGTGATCAAAAAGTTTGAAAAAGAAAAGGATCAAAGAATTAAAGTGGTTGAAGAACTCAACAAAGTCAAAGTGGAATTGACTTTGACAAAATTGAAACTTCAATCATCTTTGGAAAAAGAAAAAGCATCACAATCATTTAAGCAATGTTCAAGTCCAACTGTAACACCCCGCTAAAGCGGAATATACGGGATGCACAGATAAGTACAATTGCACACAGTACATATTCCAACACAACCATTATCATTAACAAGGACAGAAGTACGGTAGTTATTATAGAACATAAGATGTACTCAAAAATGTCAATAATCATAAGACAGAACAATTGTCTTTAAGAGCTAGTACTTGAACTGATTAGCAAGGGAAAGATCTTCACAACTCCCGATCTTGGATGCTCGAACAATCTCCAAAGGATGAGTTTAAGAGAAGAAGACTCCTATGCTACAAGATCTACTTAGCCTAGCCTGAAAAGCATGTAAGTTCAAAAGGTCAACTACAAAAGTAGTTGGTGAGATTTACATAAAGTACGTTTAGTTTACATATAAGTATATATGTATAATAAGAACAGGATCACAAGAACAAGATCATAAGTTTTGTACGTTGAACCAAAGTACTTTTGTAATAATAAGAACTAGGTCAAGATTTGCACGTTGAACGTAAGTACGTTATAATAATAAGAACTAGGTCAAGATCTGCACGTTGAACGTAAGTACTTATAATAATAAGAACTAGGTCAAGAACATATAATGAACTTTAGATATGAATTGTTACTGCTAATCTGATTGGCCAGAACTGAACTGTAATGTAATAACACGCTCATATAGTTCAAGTACGTCAAATAAGGTCTAGATCAGAGCAAGAACAAGGACAAGTACAAGTACGTGTACGAGGGTGGGCCTACCCTAAACAGCGCTGTCCATAATTACCTACGTTTCATTCCCTGAACTGTGGGATATGAATTGATAGCAGTGAACAAGAACTGAACAAGTACGTGTACGAACTAGAACATGATAAAGATCAAGTACATTAATATAGATGTATTTAAGACCCTGCCCATTCAAGACTTAAATACTCTTTTAAACAGTTTAAGAATCATTTCATAAGTAGCTCAAGATCATAGTATAGTACGTAAGGTAGTTCAAGAACATATGTACAAGTACAAAATAGTTTTCATGCTTTTCAGTCCCCGATAAAGAACTTGAACAAAATGTACGAAAAGGGGATTAGTGAACTCACAGTGATCTGGTATAAGCATAGTAGTAGTAGCACAGAGATCAAACACAGGGATACATAAGTTATATCTATCAAAATCCAAGCACGTCTTGATGGAAGCCTAAGTACATGTCATTGATCATAAATAAGTACATATATTAGTTTATGTGATTAATTAATCACTGATATGTCCTTGATGAACTGATGCTTTGGTCCTTTGAAGATCTTTGAACGTTTTGACTCAAAAGAGTTTAGATGAACTTTAAGTACATGAACTGGACTCGAACTGAACGTCTTAGAACTCATACATAAGTACTTATCGTATTAATGGGTTGAACGTGTCTTTAATAATGAACTTTAGCCTTAAGAACTCAATTTAGTTGTTCATAGAACTCATACTTTAATAATTAAGATAGGACATGCCTTTAGTGTACTCAATTAGGGTTTGCACAATGTACGTTGTTTTAGATCGATTCATGAACTAGCTTTGATGTTAATAAGTATCCTTTGGTGTGATTGATCGAGCGATATTGAAATTATGAATTGGTTTGGTGATCAAGTACATGTTTAGATTGTTTAAGGTTCAAGTACATGGAGTTATAGATCAAGTTCGTCTAGGGTTTTGGTACAAGATCATCCCACTAGACTTGGCAAGATCATTTTGGCTGACTAAAGTTCAAGATCGCCCTGGTATATGAGGTGCATGATCGTCTTAAGTTCCACCTTGGTCAAGATTGTTTTGTATATGAGGTTTCAAGATCGTGTCATATTTATGATAGCTCAAGATCGTCTCAAGGTTAGAGCTCAAGATCGTTCTAAGGACATTAGCCAAAGTCGTCCCATTCCAAGGACAAGAACTAGTGTACACGATCATTTCATGAACAAGTATTTGAGCAAAACCGATCTAAAAGATCAGTTACCCATTAAACGAATCAACAACATAACAACACCACACAAGATTGAACGAACAAGCTCAAAGTACCAATAGGCTGCCTAGGACGATCTTGGGACAATATCGTCTCATTCCAGAATCGTCCCACTGCCCAAACAGGCTGAAACAAGAACAGGAACACTATACGAAGGTCTAGATCGATTCCAGGACTTGTTAGCACCTAGAACTTAGTACATATATGCACAATAACATTAACCCTTAACACTTTTAACGATTTCAAGACCATCTATAACATGAACAAGGCGTGGCACATCAAGAACAAGTTTTCCTTCACTTTCAAAAATGGGTTTTGTAAACTAAAGCATGTTATGACCCAAATTTGTTCACATAAATGTTATTAAACACATTTAGACACAAACCCATTAATCATTAACACGATTTTCAATCAAAATTGGACCAAATCATCAAGAACATGAACTTAAAAAAGTACACTTTTAATTTGATCAAAAACTCATAATTTGTTGTTGTTACCTGAGATTTGATTTCAGAAATATGTTTTGATTATCACAAGGATGCTAAAAGTACAAACGATTTTTGGTTTAACAACCCAAAATCAAAAGATGATTTTTGTGGGTCTGAATGTGGCTGCAACTATGTGTTTTAGAGAAAGCGAGGGATGGAAGGAAGAAGATGAATAGTATGATTTTCCCTCTCTAGGGTTCTCCATCCTTTCTTTATATACATTTCCATAATAAATGAACTCGATAAATGCAATGACCATTTACGAACATTTTGGACTAGAACTTTTATGAACACGAACGTTTATGAACCGAACTTCAATATTTCATTGTACATAATCATGAACTCGTCACATAAATCAAGATTTAAGATCAAATTGACCTTCATATAAGCACATAATTTAGGTCTACAGCACGTCAAGAACTTAGATAAATTGAACTGTCTAGCCGCTCTAATGGCAAATGTACGTTTTCAAGAACTTATTTAGAACATTTCTAAGATGGTTGTTACATTCTCCCCCACTTGGAGGATTTCGTCCTCGAAATTAAGAGTCTTGCCGATCAAAAAGATGAGGGTACTTCTTCTTAATGAAGTCTCGCATTCCCAGGTATCATTATACCTGTGTCTAGCACTCCAACGTACATAAACTAGTGGTACACGGCTCTGTCTAGTCTGTTTAGCATCTCTGTCAATGATCTCGACGGGCTTTTCAGTGAACTCGAGCCCTTCGTCTATATGAACATCCTTAATAGGAATGACGGTCGGGTCATCAGCCATGCACTTCTTTAGATTGGACACATGATATGTGTCATGAACGTTGCCAAGTTCTAGAGGTAGTTCCAGTTTGTACGCTACTGGTCCCACACGTTTAATGATCTTATAAGGTCCGATGTACCGAGGCGCCAATTTGCCTTTCTTGCCGAACCGGGCTGTACCTTTCCATAGGGAAACTTTTAATAGAACTTTATCGCCTACCTTGAACTCTAAAGGTTTACGGCGTTTGTCAGCGTAGGACTTTTGTCTGTGTTGAGCAGCTTTAAGCTTTTCTTTGATAACAGCTATTTTGTCTATAGTGAATTGTACAATCGGGAGCTTCATCCAGCTTCTTTCACCGGCGTCTAGCCAGCAAAGTGGTGATGTGCACTTACGGCCATATAAAGCCTCGAACGACGCACACTGAATACTAGTGTGATAGCTGCTATTGTACGAGAACTCGATCAACGGAAGATGTTTATCCCAACTTCCTCTGAACTCTAATGCACAAGAACGGAGCATGTCGTCCAAAGTCTGAATAGTACGTTCGCTTTGCCCGTCCGTCTGTGGGTGATAAGCGGTGCTCAAGTTAAGTCTAGTACCTAACGCTTCTTGAAGTGATTACCAAAAGTCGGACGTGAAGAAAGGATCTCGATCAGATACAATCGATAAAGGGACACCGTACTTGGTCACAATATCATCTATATAGATCTCAGTGAGTCTCTCCAGTGAGTAGTCATCACGAATTGGAAGAAAACGAGCTGATTTAGTCAGTCTGTCTACGATAATCCAAATAGAATTATGGTTGTCTTTTGTACGAGGCAGTTTGATAATGAAATCCATGGTAATATCTTCCCACTTCCACACCGGGACTTCCAATTGCTTCAGCAAACCGGAAGGTTTCTAGTGTTCGATCTTGACTTTAGAACATGTCAGACGTCTGCTGACGTACTCAAAGATCTCTCCCTTCATGCCAGGCCACCAGTAGTCTTGTTTCAAGTTCTTGTACATTTTGTCTGTGCCTGGATGAATCGAGTACCTTGAACTGTGAGCTTCCTGCATGATGATCTCTCGAACACCATTAACAGCAGGGATCCAAACTCGGTTCTTGAACTTCCTGACCCCTTCGTCATCAATTTCTAGCTCTTGAGCGATTGGGCCTAACCGTTCTGCCTTTATGTTGTCTTTTGACCTCAAGCCGATCTCTTGACTTGCAATCACAAGTTTTCTTAAGTCTGTACGATCTGCTTCCTTGATACATAAGATCTTGACTCGTTCTTTTCTGCTTAAAGCATCAGCTACAACATTCGCCTTCCCGGGATGGTACTTGATGTCATAATCGTAGTCACTTAGTAATTCCACCCAACGCCTTTGTCTCATGTTCAAATCTTTCAGGTTGTACACGTGTTACAAGCTCTAATGGTCAGTGAAGATGGGAATATGATCATATTTCAGACCATAATCAGTAAGCTGAGTCTTCATCCATAACACTTGAGCACAACAACTAGCCGCAGCCACATATTCAGCTTCAGCTGTTGATAGTGACACACAGTTTTGTTTCTTGGAAGACCAACTCACAATTTTATCACCCAAAAATTGTAAAGTACCGGAAGTGCTCTTGCGATCAAGCGTACAACCTGCATGATCTGCATCTGAATAGGCAGTTAAATTGAATCCAGTATCCCTTGGATACCAGAGACCTAAATTGGGTGCACCCTTCAGATAACGAAAGATTCGTTTCACAACTTGAAAATGTAAATCAGTTGGAGCAGCTTGATACCTAGCACACATACATGTTGCAAACATTATATCTGGGCGAGATGTAGTAAGATACAACAATGAACCAATCATACTTCTATATCTCTTTTGATCAAATGGTTTTCCATTTTTATCAGCATTAATACTTGTACGAGCAGCCATTGGAGTTGAAATTGAAGAACAAGTAGTCATATCAAACTTTTTCAACATGTCATGAATATACTTACCTTGTGATATGAAAATACCATTAGAGATGAAAAGTTTTGGCAAAATGTTTGACTGGTTGACCCAAAGATAATGTCATCAACATATATTTGGACAAGAAGAACATGCTTACCTTATTTGCGAATGAACAGGGTAGGGTCAATTGTGCCTTTGGTAAAGCCACCTCTAATCAAGAAAGTAGATAAAGAATCATACCATGCTCGGGGTGCTTGCTTAAGACCGTAGAGAGCCTTGTCCAACCTGTAGACATGGTTTGGCCTTTTGGGATCAACAAAACCTTCTGGTTGTTCAACGTAAAATTCTTTCTTTGAGATCACCATTCAAGAAAGCTGTCTTCACATCCATTTGAAACACAGTGAAGTTTCTGAATGCGGCATAAGCTAAGAAAATCCAAATGGCTTCCATTCTTGCAACTGGAGCAAAAGTTTTGTCGAAGTCAACACCAGGTTGTTGGCAATAACCCTTTGCAACTAATCGAGCCTTGTTCCTTACTACCACTCCATTCTCATCCTTCTTGTTCTTGAAAATCCACTTTGTGCCAATAGGTTCATCTTTTCTTGGATTTGGAACTAATCTCCATACTTTCAATCGTTCAAATTGAGCTAGTTCGTCTTGCATAGATTTAACCCATTATGGATCTCGAAGAGCTTCAGAAACAGTTTTGGGTTCAAAGTTACTAAGAGAAAGTGCAACAAGACAGTTTTGGGTTCGTCTTGTAGGATGATCTTTTCGCATACGTGACCATTTTTGATCATGAGGAAGAGGATCTTGTTGATTGACATCAACATCATCATCATTAAAACAAGAGTTTTGCTGAGAGATGGAATCATAGCTTGGTAGAGCAGCTTCCTCGTAGGATGGATGATCGAAATCAAGAGGCACATATACATTTGGAGTGTTCATCGGATTGGTAGTCTGGGTATATTGGGTAGGTTGTTCTTGAACATTCACTGGAGAAGAATTATCAGGAGAGGATTGAGAAGAAGAATCATTAGAAGAGGATGAAGAACTACTACTTGAAGAAGTAGCATTTTGCTCAGAAGAACTTGATGATGATTCATGATGGTTGTTAGGAATTGGATCATGGTTCGAAACTGAATCAACGATGACTTGAGGTTCTTCATCATGAATCGGTTTAGAATTGTAGAATTCTTCAAAAAGAATATCTAACTCATCACTTGTTGGAGCTGGAAACTTCTTGAATTTAGATGCTAAAGTAGAAGTCCTTGATGAAGTACTTGAATCATTACTTGTTAGTAGCAAACTTTCTCGCTCAAAGATCATGCCCGACATCTCATCTCATCAAACCAAACATTCATTGTTTCTTGAATCGTATTTGTTCGGAGATTGTAGATTCGGTAGGCAATCGATGTCTTGGAATAACCAACAAAGTAACCTTCATCACCTTTCTTCTCGAACTTTCCAAGATTTTCCCGATCATTCAGAGTATAACAAACACACCCAAAGATATGAAAATAGTTGATGTTGGGTTTCCGTATGTTAACAACCTCATAAGGAGTCTTCTCAAAACGCTGATTAACAATGGACCGATTCTGAGTGTGACAAGCAGTGTCAACAGCTTCAGACCACATGTTGGAAGGCAACTTAGAATAAGCAAGCATGGTTCTTGCAGCTTCCACAAGCGTTCGATTTCTCCTTTCAATGATACTGTTTTGTTGTGGGGTACGAACCGCAGAGAATTGGTGAGTAATGCCTTTGGATTTACAAAATTCATCAAACACGGCATTTTTGAACTCAGTTCCGTTATCCGAACCAATGTAATGAACTGGAAGTTGAAGATTTACTTAAGTAGAAGTGATGAAATCGATCAGAATTTGAATTGTTTCATCTTTAGAGGCAAGAAACTTGACCCAAGTATATCTTGAATAATCATCAACAATAACCAAGATGTATCTCTTCCCATTTCGGCTTTGTACTTTCATCGGCCCACAAAGATCCATGTGAAGCAAATGAAGAGGTGCTAATGAATTTGGAGATTTCTTAGGTTTATGATAAGCTCGTTTAATCCTCCCAACAGCACAAGAAGGACACACATGCTCACTTTCATACTTATAGTCTGGCAAGCCTTTAACAAGATACTTATTGACCAAAGTATTGATGGTAGGAAAGTTTAGGTGAGAAAGCCTTCTATGCCACAACCAAGAATTCTTTGATGTAGCTTTCGAAATGAGACAAATATTATCGGTTGGTTGGTTATCATCGAGATTAACGATAAAAAGGTTATCATCGCGGTCGCCACACAAAATGTCGACTCCATCTAGAGTTTGAACTTTGCAAAGAGATTGTCGAAAAAGAACTTGAAGATTGTTGTCACAGAATTGTCCAACACTGAACAAGTTATGACTTAATCCTTCAACATAGTGAACTTTCTTAATGAGAATTCCATTGCGTTCAATATCACCATAGCCTAAGATAGGAGCGAAATTGTTGTTACCGAATCGAACAGTTCCCATGAATCGTTCGATAAAGTTCTTGAGCAATGCTTTATTGCCAGTCATGTGTTTTAAACACCCGGAATCGAGTATCCAAACACAGATGGTTATTTCCTGCAATCAAATAGAATTAACCGACTTTAGGTACCCACTTGAAGATGGGTCCTTTGTAGTTAGTTAAAACAGGCAGGGTATATAACTTAGGATACACATACAAACATGCTTTAGAATCAACATAGACATTAACAAGCACATTATCAACAAGCATATTTGGATTAAACAAACGAACATTAACACATGAATCAAGAGTAACATGTCTACCAGCATTTAAACCATACACACGAGAATTAACATTGTTTACAACATCACAAGGCCTAGCCTTGGCACCATTAACATTGTTTTTCATTGAGGACTTAAAAGATAAATTGTTTGACACATCAGAAACAAGCTTCTTCTTACTACCCGCTTTTCTCCTTTGCCTTTTCTTCCTTTTTTCAACTTTAGTGATCTTAGGTACTAAAGACTTAGATACCCATTTAGACTCATTAATCAAGCTCTTTCCACCTGTTGGATTGACACTAAGAAGATTAGAACGAGAGTTTTGAAGCACTTTTATCTTTTTAGACTCTTTTGGAGGCGCGGAAACTTCTTGTTTCTTAGGTTTATCATGAGAAAACCAGCCATATCTATCCCTATACCTAGTTGCACCATTTGAAGCATCCCTAGTTAGCAAAACTGAGCAAGATTTAGACACTTTAGGTAATGAACTAGATAGAGAGTTAGATGAAGAAACATTTGAATTGATTTCCAGAAGCTTCACTTTGTTGTATTTGATTTTGGGAATGGTCTCAACTTGTTTGTTTTTTACATGCTTTTCCGGGGTAGGACACTTTGTTTTTAACTTATTGATTCTTGGTTTTTTGACAGTCTTTGGTTTAGTCTTGACAAGTTTTGGAACAACTCGTTTCTTTGAATAATATGAAGTTGGATCTTTGGAAAACAATTTTGGAGATTCCTCTTTTGATTCAACTTTGATTTTGGTAGATTCAATCTTTTTCTCAGTTTCAGAATCAAAAGCACATTCTCCCTCCATGAATTTATCAAAATCATCTTTTGTGAAGGGTTTAACCGGAGAGATTTTTGAAAAATCAGGAATCTTGGTATCCAACTTCACACTATGGGTAGTCTCAGGAATTAGATCAACCTGCACTGACACATCTTTGGTTTCACAAGAAATTAGAGTAGAAGTATCAACACCTATACTAGCACTAAGCTTAGGGTGAACAACTAACTCTTCAAGAGAATCACAAGTAAAAAACCTATAGTAGTACCATATCAAAACTAAACTATGTGCAAGTTCATTAGATAAATCAGTTTGCACATAATCATCAGCTATAGTAGCAGCAGTTTGACATGAACACTCAAGAGAATCAGTCAAGGTTTGGGTGGAGGAATCAGTAGATGAAACACAAGTAGTCTGAGTGGAATGGTTTACTACAGCAGTTAGATTAGTTTGAGTAGAAATACTCACACAAACTTTCTTGGTGTCTACATCAATTAATTCATTCTCTGAACTTTGATTTTGAGACTTGAGATGATCAATGACTTGTTGTTGAGAATTCACCTTTTGTTGTAAACCTTCTATTTGTTTTTCCAAAATTGTGGTTGGAACATACATTTTAGTAGGTTTAGGTGAAATACCAATTGACTCTTGGTTTTGAAAATTTGATGCTATTTCTTCTAATTTGAAAATTGAAGATTCTTTAAAACTACAGGAAGCATTTATAGCATCATAATTAACCAAAAATTCAGTTTGAGGTATTTTCTCAACATCATCAGTCTCAAATTCGTCATCCAGTGGACGAATAAATTGTTGTACCATACTAAGGCGAAGAAATTTTTCATCATACAGAGGTTCAATTTCATCCTTGGCTTTTTGCAATGGTTTGATATTCTCAAATCCCAACCCGAGAAGAAGTTCCGATTTGTCAATTTTCGACTTGTTCAAATAGGCAGTAAAATCCAAAAGAGGGTTTTGTTCAACTTTATATAACTTCTCTTGATAGAAAAGTATATTCTTTTTGAATTCCTCAATTTGGTTTTTATGATTTTCAATCTCAACACCTTTCAAAAAACAAGTATGATTTAAATCAGAATTCTTTCTTTCTAGTTCAACATTGTTTGGTTTGGATTCTTGAAGCTTTTTATTAAGAATATCAACATCCATTTGTCTAGCATTTGCTCGAAGCCACTCATTGGTCTTTTGAATTTCAAGATCTTGATTGGCTTTTTCAAGATCATGAATGGTCTTTTCAAGATTGTGACATTTATGTAATAACTTAGAATCAGGAGAGGCATTCAACTTTAACCAACATTTGATCTTTGTATGTTTGAAAATCTTGTTTAATAGTATCATAATCAAAAAGTAATTTTGAATGTTCTTCAAAGAGTTTTGAAAATTCACTTTTAGAAAATGAAATACTATTTTTTAACTTCTTATTTTTGTTGATTAAAGACGTGATATGAGTTGTCAAATTTGATAAAGCTAAATCAAACGACTCTTTATCTTTAACTATTGAAAAAGCAGAGTGTAGATTTACCTCATCATCCGGGTACTCATCATCAGTGCTTTCAGCCTCAAAAGCTTTGTCCTTGGACAACCTCGCCATGAAACACACATTTGCAGAGAGATCTTCATCTTCATCATCCGAGAGCAACGGCCATTTATCATCTTCAGCAAGTAATGCATGACCGGCTTCCACTTGCTTTGCCAACAACATCTTCTGCTTGTAGTACTCATAGTTCCGCTTACGAGGTTGCTTGCAATCAATTGCAAAATGACCAGGATTTCCACAATTGTAGCACTTTTTATCAGAAGCTTTACCCTTCTCAACAACTTGTTTGTCATAACCTTCAACTTTCTTTTCAACATGTTTGGATCCACTTGATTCACTTTGATCATAACTCTATGAATGATAGTGTTCCTTCTTGGGAAATGCACTTGTGGAAGAAATGCGGAGATTGTTGTTTGTTGGCCTCGCTTTGTATAACTTTTTCTTGAAGTGCTTGGTAACCGCAGAAAGAGCTTGATACAATTTGTTAGAAACACCATCTCTTGGAGCCAACATATCATCTCCCTCCTCATCAGACGAAGAAACAACTACCATTTGTCTTTTAAGAGATTCAGAAACCTTCTTTTCAACAATTAATGCCAAAGGATCAGAAGATACAACTTCTGGCATTTTTTTTTATGAAGCTTTTTTTAGGACTTGGTGTTCATTGAGTTTGAAGGATTCATGAAGATTATGGAGGGAGAACTTGGCCAGATTTTGATGTTGCTTAATCTGAGTTCCATAATCTTTCCACTCAGGACCAAGAGCTTTGATGAATTTGATGTTTAACTCAATTTCTGATTTCTTGACATTGTTCTTCCTAAGTTCATTTATGACATTGCAGAATCTACAGTAGATAGCCTCTAAAGATTCATTTGGAAATTTGTTGAAGTTGTCAAACTCAGTCAACACATTTGTCAATCTAATTGTTGAAGTTAGGTCAGATCCTTCCATTTGTCTTGCCACCTCATCCCATATCTCATTGGCTGTATCATAAGAATCAACAGAACCATAGATTTCATCTAGTAGTGCTTTGTATAAGCATGATCTAGCTCTGTTATCTGCAGCTATTCGATCTTTTTGTTTAGCATTCAAAAGATCAAGAGTGAGTATTGCACCAGTAGTGGGATGGCGATGAACTGCAAGTCCATTAAGGATGGAATCTTTAAGAAGGTGACCATTTGGTTGTGTAATCAGCACGATTTATCAACCGAATTCACATCAACAATGGCGTTTGGTTAGTGTGTGTGTTCTTGGTGTTTGTGTGTGTTTGAGAGAGAATTGGGATTAAGAGAGTGATATCTTCAGGTGTAATTGTATGAATAAAGTGTTGCTAATGTTTCTTGTTATAATTTCTAAGGAATTGAGGGCTATTTATAGTCCAAACTATCTAACTATGCTAATTAACACTATTAGCCCCTCAACCTTAGAAATTATCAACTCATGACTAAACAACAAGTAAGTCCATAACTTAAATTACAATGTATCACTACTTTTGAATTTCTAACATTCTCCCCCTTAGTGATATATTGTAAGGTCTTGAAGTACGTGTTGATTTGTCTTGTAGGAATGAATTTGATGAGCCCGGTGATGAAGACAATTGATGTGTGAAAACAAGTCTTCAAAGCTTTCTCATTGTCTTTGGAGAACTTGATTCAAATTTTGGTCTTGGACTTCTTGAAGTTAGATCATCTGTTGTTTCTCAATGTTCTTTGTGAACAGAGAATGATAAGTGTGTGTATAAAATCTTCGAGGATTGTTGAATCAAAGATCAGAGTTGTCTTTTGAAATGCGGAAGATATGAATTTGTCTTGAATTCTTCAATCTTCGAATCTTGAAGTCTTTTATTTGAAGTCCTTGGAATGAATTTTCAGAGATATATACTCTCCCCCTTTGAAGTGTGCAATGTAACTTTTGGTAAAGTGTTGATGTATGACTTTGAAGATCTAGTATAAATTGAATTGATGAAGACTCTTTTGAAGCTTTTCTTCTTTGTCACATCATCTTAAGCACTTTTGAGAGTAAAATATTTGAATGAGAATTTGAAAAGTCTCTTATGAAGTAATCATGCTCCCCCTCAATTCATGAGTAATCACATTCTCTTCGATTTTTGAAAAATCTCTTGTTAAATCTTGAATGTATATCCTTATCTTTCGAGATGAATAATCTTCAAGTTGAATTTGGAACCCTTGCAGTTTGGAATGAAATTGACAAACAACCTTTGAAGAAGAATGATGAGTTGATGTCACAAATGATAAAAGAACTCCAAATAAACTTGAAAACTTCCAATCAAGAAGCTGAATGATAGTATTTCGAAGAGCAATTGAAACAACCAAACACAAACTTTTCTCCTTGTCCTTATCAATCATTCTAATTTCTTCTCCTAATCAATAATCAATCATACTATTTTCTCCCCCTCATAAGGACAAAGTTGGGAACCAACGTCATTATGCAAACATTGATTGATTTGAATATGAAAAGAAATAATCATGACTAAAATGTAGACATTATGCACATGGACAATTATCAACCATCAAAACATCAATCTAACCACATAAACCAACCCAATTGTTCCTATGGGTGACTAAAATGTAAGATTGAAGTTGTTGGGATAAACATTTTATTATGGTGTTGGTGTTTTCTGTGTTGGGGTGATGAGAAAAGAAACCGGATAAGAATAATCTGTTTGCATTCAAAAATCGAAAGGATTAATGAAATGACCGAAGGAAATGTATTATCATTTATCGGATTTCCTATGTATCATTGAGACATGCACAAAGCAAACCTCTAACATAGTTTGGTCTTTTGGCTTTCCAACCTCAAGAATGCTTTAAAGAATGTAAACCATAGTCAGTGTAACCTAGGCGTTCGATAACCATGTTCTACTATCCGTAAAGACTTTTATGAAAAATCCAAGGTCACAATAGACTTCTTGTTAACTCAATAATTACACAAATGCAATTATGAGACCTACGTTCAAAGCTGAAAATGATATTAGCAATGGTAGGATTTCCATTTGATCATCGTGAAATATCAATTAAGATATCACTACAAATGTTCTGGCTATATCACAAAGATAAGCATGTATATCACAAAGATATGACGCAAATGTGTCCTAAAGAATGAATAACGATCAAATTAATGATCAATTATAAGAGCTCTAGACACAACGTGATCAAATGAAGTCGGGGACTGGAGTAGAGTGTCACCCTTTTTCAATATCAACTTCTTCCAAATGAAGAGTTAATAGAAATGAGAAAATCTCCGTGAGAAGTAAAACAAGCATTTGTTAAGAAACACTTGAGTGGTTAGGTAAAGATGTGCATTGCTTCACTGGGTCCATGAAGGCTTTTTCAATACCGAGATATCAACAAATGACAACCGATAGAAATGTGTTTTACCCGGTGATTTTAGAGTTTGGAGAAGGGTATCAATTCTTTTAACCCTTGTTTCGCAACATATCACCTTAACCTCTCACTTTTCAACTTTACTCCCTCCAGCTTAGTTGCACAAAATCATCATCTCTCAAAATACCCTCACTCTCTAATGAAAGAAGTGAATACTCCGGGGTTAGAATTCTTCGGTAATGAAGAAATTCATGGAGTATATTTTTGAGAAAACCTAGTCGCTCATGTGCAAACTAAACACCGAACTTCCTTTGAAATAAATGTTTTGAAAAAGAATAAAAAACATCAAATGTGAAAGAAAATTTTAAAACACATTTGAAGTTTGAAAGAAATTTGAAATCACAAACTCCCCCTTTATCTATGCAAAGATAGATCGAAAAAATTTTCATAGAAAAGGTGGAGCAAAAATGATTTGTTGTGAAATCAAATCAGGTTTTATGAAAAATGAACTTAATCAATTGTTCAAGATGAGATAACTCAGGAGTACACAAAGGCGTTCAATCCTTTGTTTCTCATATCAACAATTGAGAGTTTTTTGAAATAGGTGTAACAAAATTGCAATTAACATCTTGTATTATACATATACATTCATATAAGACTACTAGGAAGTACACAAAGGCGTTCAATTCCACGTTATCTTATATCAATTTATATGTATATCAACATGAATTAATTCCAACTTTGAAACATAAATAATTTTTCTTTTTAAGACTGGGTTGCATACAGAGTATATGCAAGCCATTTTGAAATAAATAACACAAATAAGCACGGGTTATACACTGAGTGTGCATAAGCCACGAAGTAATAAATACATCTTTTAAGCACGGGTTACATACAGAGTATATGTAAACCACTTTAGAATAAATAGTTCAATGAAGAACGGGTTGCATACAGAATATATGCAAGCCACTTTGAAATAAAAGAAAATTAAGAAAATCTTTTTGTTATTTTTCAAAATTTTTATTTTTGTATTTGATTTTTGGTTTTTCAATTTTTAATATTTTGAAAAATGAATCAAGAATTCCTTCCATGGTAAAGTGAATCAAGGATCTAGATTTAGCATACCAAGTTTAGAAATTAAGAAATTAAACCTCTTTTCGTCCAGTGGTTTTGTGAACAAATCAGCGAGTTGATGGTCAGTTCCCACGAAATAGAGTTCAATGTCACCTTTCTCAATATGATCTTTGAGAAAATGATATCTCACATCAATATGCTTTGAACGTGAGTGGTTGACTGAGTTGACAGCAATTGCAATGGCACTTTGAGAATCACAATAGATAGGGACACGATCATATTTCAGACCATAATCGGTAAGTTGTGTTTTCATCCATAACACTTGAGCACAACAACTAGCAGCAGCCACATATTCAGCCTCCGCTGTTGACAGTGATACACAATTTTGCTTCTTGGATGACCAACTTACAATCTTATCTCCTAAGAATTGTAAAGTACCAGACGTGCTCCTTCGATCAAGCTTACAACCTGCATGATCTGCATCTGAATAGGCAGTTAAATTGAATCCAGTATCCCTTGGATACCAGAGACCAAGATTGGGTGTACCCTTCAGATAACGAAAAATTCGTTTCACAGCTTGGTAATGTAAATCAGTTGGAGCGGCTTGATACCTAGCACACATACATGTTGCAAACATTATATCTGGGCGAGATGCTGTAAGATACAACAACGAACCAATCATGCTTCTATACCTCTTTTGGTCAAATGGTTTCCCATTTTTATCAGCATTTATGTTTGTACGAGCAGCCATTGGGGTTGAAATTGAAGAACAGTTAGTCACTTCAAACTTTTTCAACATATCTTTTATGTACTTACCTTGTGATATAAAAATACCAGTTGGTAATTGTTTGATTTGTAGACCCAAAAAGTAATTCATTTCCCCAATCATGCTCATTTCAAAATGATTGACCATTAGAGATGAAAAATTTCGGCAAAAAGTTTGACTGATTGACCCAAAAATAATGTCATCAACATATATTTGGACAAGCAAAACATGTTTACGTTGCTTACGAATAAACAGGGTAGGGTCAATTGTACCTTTGGTAAAGCCTCCTTTGAGTAAGAAAGTAGATAAGGAGTCATACCATGCTCGAGGTGCCTGCTTCAAACCATAGAGAGCCTTGTCTAACCTGTAGACATGGTTTGGCTTCTTAGGATCAACAAAACCTTCAGGTTGCTCCACGTAAACTTCTTCTTTGAGATCTCCATTCAAGAATGCTGTCTTCACATCCATTTGAAACACTGTGAAGTTTTTGAATGCAGCATAAGCTAAGAAGATATGAATGGCCTCCATTCTTGCAACAGGAGCGAAAGTTTCATCGAAATCCACACCAGGTTGTTGGCAGTAACCCTTTGCAACCAATCTAGCTTTGTTCCTTACTACAACTCCATTTTCATCCTTCTTGTTTTTGAAAATCCACTTAGTGCGAATTGGTTCTTCTTTCCTTGGATTTGGAACCAATCTCCATACCTTCAGCCTCTCAAACTGAGCTAATTCATCTTGCATTGCTTTAACCCACTCTGGATCACTAAGAGCTTCAGAGACTGTTTTGGGTTCAATGTTACTCAGTGAAAGTGCAACAAGACACTCATTGACTGTAGTACGGGTAGAAACACCAGCTTGTGGATCTCCAATGATTTGTTCTGTAGGATGATCTTTGCGTATACGTGACCACTTGTTGTCATGAGGAAGAGGATCTTGTTGATGAAGGTCAACATTATCATCATTAAATCCAGAGTTCTGTTGAGCAATGGAATCATAACTTGGAAGAACTCTTTCCTCAAAATTTGGATGATCAAAATCTAGTGGTACGTACACATTTGGAGTATTTGATTGATTTGTTGTTTGGGTGTTTTGAGAAGGTTGTTCTTCATCATTCTTTTGAGAATAAATATCACTTGAAGATGATTCTTCTTGCTCTATAGAATTTGAAGATGATTCATGATTGTTGTCTGGAACTGATTCATTTGTTTGAATGGGGTCATTGTTCGGAATTGGTTCAATGATGACTTGAGGTTCCTTTTCTTGAATTGGTTTTGAATTGTAGACTTCTTCAAAAAGAATATCTAGCTCTTCACTTGTTGGAGTTGGATATTTCTTGAATTTTGAAGCTAAGGTAGACGTCCTTGAGGAAGCACTTGAAGTACTTGGATCACTGATTGTTGGTAGCAAACTTTCTTGCTCAAATATCATGCCTGACATCTCGTCAAACCAAACATTCATGGTTTCTTGAATCGTGTTTGTTCGACGATTGAAGATGCGATATGCAATTGATGTCTTTGAGTAACCAACAAAGTAACCTTCGTCACCTTTCCTTTCAAACTTTCCAACATTTTCCCGATCATTCAAGGTATAACAGACACACCCAAAAATATGGAAGTAATTGATGTTGGGTTTGCGTTTGTTAATAACCTCATAAGGAGTCTTCTCATGACGCTGATTGATGATGGACCGATTTTGAGTGTGACAGGCGGTGTCAACAGCTTCAGCCCACATGTTTGATGGTAACTTGGAATAAGCAAGCATTGTTCTTGCTGCTTCCACCAGTGTACGGTTTCTCCTTTCAACAACACCATTTTGTTGCGGGGTACGAACAACAGAGAATTGGTGAGTAATGCCTGTTGATTTGCAAAATTCATTGAAGATGGCATTTTTGAACTCAGTATCATTATCTGAACGGATATAACGGATTGGAAGTTGAAGATTCACTTGAGTGGAAGTTATGAAATCGATCAAAATTTGAGTTGTTTCATCTTTTGAAGCAAGAAACTTGACCCAAGTGTATCTAGAATAATCATCAATGATAACCAGAATATATCTCTTCCCGTTTCTGCTTTGTACTTTCATAGGCCCACAAAGATCCCGTTTCTTTGGTTTATGAGAAGTTCTCTTGATCTTCCCAACTGCACAAGAAGGACAGACATGCTCACTTTCATAATTGTAGTCAGGCAAACCTTCAACAACTTGCTTGTTGACTAAAGCATTGATGGTTTGATAATTCAAGTGAGAAAGCCTTCTGTGCCACAACCAAGAATTTTTCGAAGTAGCTTTTGAAACAAGACAGATATTATCAGTTGGTTGGTTATCATCAAGATTAACTATGAAAAGATTATATTCACGATTTCCGCATAGGATATCAACTCCATCTAGAGTTTAGACTTTGCACAGAGATTGTCGAAAAAATACTTGAAGATTGTTGTCACAGAATTGTCCAACACTGAACAAGTTATGACTCAGGCCTTCAACATAATGAACCTTTTTGATGACAATTCCGTTTCTTTCAATCTCTCCAAAACCTAGAATTGGAGCAAAATTGTTGTTTCTGAAACGAACAGTTCCCATGAATCTTTCAACAGAATTCTTGAGCAATGATTTATTGCCAGTCATGTGTTTTGAACACCCAGAATCGAGTATCCATACACAGATGGTTATTTCCTGCAAACAAAAATTTAACCGACTTTAGGTACCCACTTAAAGACGGGTCCTTTGTGGTTAGTTAAAACAGGCAGGGGGTATAACTTAGGAGATGCATACAAACATGCAAAATCGATAGTAGACGGACTCAAGAGATTCATTTGAAGATTTCTGAAAATTGTCAAATTCGGTTAAGACATTAGTCAGTCGAATTGTTGATGTTACATCAGAACCTTCCATTTGCCTAGCAACTTCATCCCAAATCTCCTTTGCTGTGTCGTAAGAATCAACTGAGCCATAGATCTCATCAGGAAGTGCTTGGTACAAGCATGACCTAGCTCTGTTGTCAGCAGCAGTACAATCTCTTTGTTCAGCATTTAAAAGATCAGGAGTCAAAATGGTATGGGTAGTAGGATGACGATGCATAGCAAGTCCATTGATGATTGAGTCCTTAAGCATGTGACCATTTGTCTGACGTTCAATGTAATCCATGAACCTTTTCTTCCAAAGTCCATAATTACCACGATAAAGAACTGGTGGTCTTGTATCAGTACCCAGAGACAATGCTTCACGAGTAGTCATTTGAAATTGATTTGAATTGAGAATTGAATTGATTTTTAAGAAATGAGGAAAATATGAAACGATCTTAATTGGATGTGAAAATGAAACGATCCAAATTGAATGAAGAATGAAACGATTTGATTTGGATTTAGATTGAAACGATCTGAATTTGAATGAAAATGAAACGATCTAAAATGAAGAATGAAACGATTTGTTTTGGAGTATGAATGAGACGATCTGAATTGGAGTGAAAAATGAAACGACCTGAACTGGGATTTAAAGTGAAACGATCTAAACTGTATGAAGAATGAAACGATTTAATTTGGAGTAAGAATGAAGTGATCTAATTCTAAGATTAAAAATGAAACGATCTGTTTTTGAATTAAAATTGAAACGATCTAAATTGAATACTTTTCTGAAGAATGAAAATTCTAAGTGTTCTGAAATGATTTGAGCAGAGTTTTGGTATGAATTGTAATGAAATGAATTGAGCAAAACCAATCCCTAAGATCAGTTACCCAAATGTAGTATGATTTCTAATCACAACTCCTCAGAATTTACTCAAACCAGAATAATTCAGTTGAAACTTGAAACGATCTAAAAGAGATCGTTCTCGTTTCTAAGAGAACTGAAACGATCTAAAAGAGATCGTTTTGGTTTTCTCTTCAGAATTTTTCAATAACTTGTATAATTTTCAATAACTGAATTGACCAAAACCAATCCAAAGGATCAGTTAGCCACAATCAGTTCTTCACAACACAACACTTGTCAAAACGATCAAAATTTGAATTGTTTGACAATCCACAACACTGATATGAAAATATGAAGGAAAGAGAACTGAGACGATCTAAATTAAGATCGTTTTAACAGTCGTCTTCAACCTCTGAACATGAACAACTCCATTGACGAAATTTAAAACTTCAATATCTTTTGATTTTCTGAGAATTGGAACATGAAACCACTTGCAAACAGTTTGTTTTCACCTTAGCAACAATCCGATTAACAAAACATAGCTTATAACACAACAGAATCAAATCCCAAATTTTAGTGCCAAAAACTCAAAATCTGAACTTTTGATCCAGATTGAATTAGAACATGAAACTTGATAGAATTATGTTATTAACTATGAGGAATCGAACAGTGAACAAACATTTGTGATTTTATGTGATTTGAGAGGTTAATTTTTGGATTTTCAGAACGAACAAGATGACAAACAGAAATAGAAACAAAACAGAATTAAAGATGATTTGTGATGAGAAGTGATTGAATTCAGTTATGGATCGAGATCAGAACGATGTTTGCTCTGATACCAAATGTAATCAGCACGATATATCAACCGAATTCACATCAACAATGGCGTTTGGTTAGTGTGTGTGTTCTTGGTGTTTGTGTGTGTTTGAGAGAGAATTGGGATTAAGAGAGTGATATCTTCAGGTGTAATTGTATGAATAAAGTGTTGTTAATGTTTCTTGTTATAATTTCTAAGGAATTGAGGGCTATTTATAGTCCAAACTATCTAACTATGCTAATTAACACTATTAGCCCCTCAACCTTAGAAATTATCAACTCATGACTAAACAACAAGTAAGTCCATAACTTAAATTACAATGTATCACTACTTTTGGATTTCTAACAGGTTGACATTCCACATAGTCCATAAATCTTTTCTTCCATAGTCCATAAGAACCACAGTAGAGAACTGGAGGTCTTGTGTCAGAACCTAATGCCAAAGCTTCACGCGAAGCCATTTGAAAGAGATTTGATTTGGAACTTGAATTAGAATGAAAGTTGAAAATATCAGAAGTTGAAACGATCTTGGAGAAGATCGTCCTAGGATAAGATCGTTTGGAAGAAGATCGTCCTAGAAGAATGAAGTAAGACGAATTGAAACACATCGTCTTAGGTTTTAAAAAAAATGAGACGATTCAAGGAAGATCGTCTTGAAGAACCTTGGATGAAATTTGATTAAGTATGGAATGAAAAGTGAAATTGAATGATGATTTTGTCTTTTGGAATTGGAAACTGAAACTGAATGAAAGTGATTGAAAGTTGAAATTTGAAACTGAAAGAATTGGAAATGAAACGATCATGTGGAAGATCGTCTTGGAATTTTAAATAAGAAAATGAAACGGTCTTGATTAAGATCGTCTTGGAAGACTGGAAAATTTTCTAAGTATTTTTGAGAAATTTTGACAGAATTTTGTTTTGAATTGGAAGGAATTAATTTGAGCAAAACCAATCAATAATGATCGATTACCCAGGAAGTGTGTGATTCCCAATCACAACAACTTCAAACAATCAACCACAACAACTCAACAAACAACAGACATTGAGACGATCTTGGTCAAGATCGTCCTAGAGTTAGGTAACTGAGACGATCTTGGCAAGATCGTCTTAGTTTTCTGCCAATAATTTTCAAAGTATTAACTTTGAATTTGACCAAAACCAATCCAAAAAAGGATTGGTTAGCCACAACCAACACTTTCCAATAATTAACACTTGCTAGAACGATCTAGTGAGGATCGTCCTACAAGCCACAACACTGAAATGTATGAAAATGAAGAATCAAGTGAAGATCAAGCACTGAGACGATCTAGAAGAGATCGTCCTAGTGAAGATCGTCCTGAGGTCGTCTTCTTCAACAGAACATTTTGCAAAAACTCCATTGATGAATTTTAAAGCTTCAATATCTTTCGATTTACTTGGAGTTAGAACCTGAAACCACTTGCAAAACATTTGTAATGATGTCCGCAACAAATCCTTGAACAAAATTCAACAAATAACACAACAGAATCAAATCCCAAATTTTGAGCGCCAAAACCAAAAATTCAATCTCGAGAATTCGATTGAATTAGAACGTAAAACTTGACAGAATTATGTTTTCATCTATGAGGAATTTATTGGTGAACAAAAATTGATGATTTTATGTGTTTTAATTGATGAAACAGGGAACAGGATGAAAAACGGTTTTTGATATGAAATTGGATGAAAATTGAGATCAAAATCAGTTATGGATCGATATCAAAGTGATGTTTTGCTCTGATACCACATGTCATAACACGATTCTACTCTGAATTCGATCTCAACAATGGCGGATCAAGTGTGTGTGTTCTTGGTGATAACCCGACTAAGTCCACTAATGTCTTAACAACAACTAAGTCTTTAGAAATCATTTCACCATGTCTTAACAACAACTAAGTCCACTAATTTAAATTACAATTTATCACTATTTTTGGATTTCTAACACGTCACCATCCTGAACACGGATCTGGTGATAACCCGAACGTAGATCGATTTTAGAGAAGTACGAAGCACCTTGCAATTGATCAAACAGATCGTCTATGCGAGGTAGAGGATACCGGTTCTTAACGGTTAATTTGTTTAGTTCACGATAGTCTATGCACATTCTCATGGAGCCATCTTTCTTTTTAATGAACAAGATCGGTGCTCCCCAAGGGGAGAAACTAGGACGAATAAAGCCTTTGCTCAAAAGTTCTTGCAATTGATTGGACAGTTCTTGCATTTCAGGAGGAGCTAAATGATACGGTGCTTTAGTGACTGGTGCTGCACCGGGAACAAGATCAATATTGAACTCGACTTGTCTAACAGGTGGAATGCCTGGTAAGTCGTCAGGAAAGACATCTGGGAAGTCCCGAACAATGGGAATGTCTTGAACTTTCAGTTCTTTAGCACGTTTATCAATGACATGAGCTAGGTACACAAGATGATCTTTCTTGTCTAAGTACTTACGGAACTTCATGGCTGTGACGATTTTAAGTTTGTTCGTGGACTTATCGCCTTGTACGATCAAGATCTCGCCGTTCAGGAGCGGTATATGAACTGATTTCTCGTGACAACAAATAGTCGCGTGGTGTTTGGATAGCAAATCCATTCCCACGATAACGTCAAAGCTACTAATCTCGACAGGGATTAGGTCAATTGTAAAGTTCTTGTCTACTAAGATCAAAGGACAGTTTAGAGCAATTTCGTTAGTGCCGTACTTATGGCCATTTGCGTACTCTACCACATACTTATCATTCAGTTTCCAGTTATCATGTCAATCTTAGCTTTAAAGTCTAATGCAACAAAGCTACGTTCAGCACCGGAGTCAAATAGTACGGAAGCATAATGATCGTTCAGAAGAAAAGTACCTGTCACAACCCGAGGGTTGTGACGAGCTTCCTCAGCGTTCAGAGCAAAAACACAGGCGTTAGCAGGGCCTTGTTGGTTTTGCTGTTGCTGATGGTTCTGGTTCTGATTTCTTGGCCCGCGTGGATAAGCAACACGCTGAACATGGGCGTTCTGGATCTGGTTTTGGTTTCTCTGAACTGGTACAGCAGGTGGTAGTGGAGGTCTAGCATTTCTCATTGGAGGATTTCTGTTCACTGTCGGAGGATTGGTTTTGATCAAGTTCGCTGAAACAACATTATAGTACTTTGCCATGTGCCCAACACCTTGGCACTTATAACAGACAGGACAAGCACCAGTATGATGAAGATTACAACGGGTGCACTTAGGGTAAGCTTCGGAATATCTAGTAGGTTCAGGTACTGCGGTCACCGCATAGTTCTTCAAGATCTTCCCCTTCTTACTCGGGGGCTCAACTTTCTTTTCCACCACTTCTTCAGCCTTTCTCTTCCCCTTTTCAACATTCTCAGCCAATTCTCCAGATCTGATGATATCTTTGGTCAAGGTCTTAGCCAGTACAGTGCCTCTTGACATGGTCTTTGGGCCTTTGCTGGTGAGGTCACGGCGGATCTCAGGAATCAACCCCCAAATAAAACGATCAATCTTCTTCTCCTCAGTGGAAGCAAAATGTGATACAAGTCTGGCAATCTCATTAAACCTCAAAATGTACTTCTCAATCTCCAAACCCTCCATCTTCAAATCCCAAAATTCTTGTTCTAACTCCTGCAATGCATCTTTAGTACAAAACTCAGCTCTCATCATCTTCTGATGTTCTTCTCAAGAGTGAGCATAAGCGGTCTTCCTGCCAACAGTAGTGACGATGCCAGTCCACCAAGACCTAGCAGCTCCGTCAAACTGGCTGGTCGCATGCTCCACCATCTTGTCTTCAGTAGTCTCAGTGTAGTACAGGGCTTCTTCCATGTTCTCAAACCACATTAACAGTTTTGCAGCACCTTTCTCCCCTGTGTAGACTGGGGGTTTACACTGAGTAAAGGTCTTGAACAAACACCCTCTGCTTCGAGTAGCTCTGCCCTCAGTAGTAGCTCGGGTGTTGATTTGACTAGCACCATCAGAATCACTGTTCACCTCTTGATTCTGTTCAAGTTCTTCTTGAGTTCTCTTGTTCTGAGTGGCTCTGGTAGTTCTGGTACCTTCAGTCAGGGGAATTTCCAGCATCTGAGCAACTTGAGTAGTAAGGTTCGGCATCATCGCATTCATGCTGTCAGTGATGAGGTTTGCTACGTCTTCTAGAGTGAAGTTTTCAGTAGCATTAGAACTTGGTTCAGGTTCAGTGGGTTCAACAACGGGTGCAACCTTAGCCTTTCTTCCCCGTTTAGCCGGCATCCTTCCTTATATCTCCTGATAAAACTGGAAATATGAACTAGATTACGTTTCACACAAGTCTATAGGTCCAAGCATGTAGTACGTTAATAAATGATCGTCGTTAGCACATTATATGAACAAGAACAGTCGTCGGTCGTACGATAAGGACCTATAGTCGTATAAGCTCTAAGGCCTATAATCGAAGTACTAGCACGTATATCTTACAAGAACGAATGAACTATAAGAGAACCAATGAACTAGAACTGATATGATCAAGAACGAGGTTGCACGAAGTTCTTAATAAAGCTCTAAGAAATGGGTGACACCTTCAATGACACACCTTGAGGTCCTAGGTGCTTTTACCGTAACTAGATGTAGTTGATCAGGGTACATCTAATTAGGATAAGAGTACCTACTACACAAACTGGTCATAAAAGAATCACCTCAGAGTGGATTCAAGTTATAGCTCGAGTTTTCCTTAGGAAAAAGCTTGGTGTTCACTATAACCATGGCTCTGATACCAACGGTAACACCACGCTAAAGCGGAATATACGGGATGCACAGATAAGCACAATTGCACACAGTACAAGTTCCAACACAGCCATTATCATTAACAAGGACAGAAATACGGTAGTTATTACAGAACATAAGATGTACTCAGACTTGTCAATAATCATAAGACAGAACAATTGTCTTTAGGAGCCAGTACTTGAACTGATTAGCAAGGGAAAGATCTTCACAACTCCCGATCTTGGATGCTCGAACAATCACCAAAGGATGAGTTTAAGAGAAGAAGATTCCTATGCTACAAGATCTACTTAGCCTAGCCTGAAAAGCATGTAAGTTCAAAAGGTCAACTACAAAAGTAGTTGGTGAGATTCACATAAAGTACGTTTAGTTTACATATAAGTATATATGTATAATAAGAACAGAATCACAAGAACAAGATTATAAGTTTTCTACGTTGAACCAAAGTACTTTTGTAATAATAAGAACTAGGTCAAGATCTGCATGTTGAACGTAAGTACGTTATAATAATAAGAACTAGGTCAAGATCTGCACGTTGAACGTAAGTACTTATAATATTAAGAACTAGGTCAAGAACATATAATGAACTTTAGATATGAATTGTCACTGCTAATTCGATTGGCCAGAACTGAATTGTTATGTAATAACACGCTCATATAGTTCAAGTACGTCAAATAAGGTCTAGATCAGAGCAAGAACAAGAACAAGTACAAGTAATATGCATCCTCCAGAACTGTGGAGAATGAGGGTGGGTCTACCCTAAACAGCGCTGTCGATAATTACCTACGGTTCATTCCCTGAACTGTGGGATATGAATTGATAGCAGTGAACAAGAACTGAACAAGTACGTGTACGAACTAGAACAAGATAAAGATCAAGAACGGTCATATAGATGTATTTAAGACCCTGCCCATTCAAGACTTAAATACTCTTTTAAACAGTTTAAGAATTATTTCATAAGTAGCTCAAGATCATAGTATAGTATGTAAGGTAGTTCAAGAACATATGTACAAGTACAAAATAGTTTTCATGCTTTTCAGTCCCCGATAAAGAACTTGAACAAAATGTACGAAAAGGGGATTAGTGAACTCACAGTGATTTGGTACAAGCACAGTAGTAATAACACAGAGAACAAACACAGGGATAGATAAGTTATATCTATCAAAATCCAAGCACGTCTTGATGGAAGCCTAAGTACATGCCATTGATCATAAATAAATACGTATATTAGTTTATGTGATTAATTAATCACTGAAATGTCCTTGATGAACTGATGATTTGGTCCTTTGAAGATCTTTGAACGTTTTGACTCAAAAGAGTTTAAATGAACTTTAAGTACATGAACTGGACTCGAACTAAACATCTTAGAACTCACACATAAGTACTTATCGTGTTAATGGGTTGAACGTGTCCTTAATAATGAACTTTAACCTTAAGAACTCAATTTAGTTGTTCATAATAATTAAGATAGGACATGCCTTTAGTGTACTCAATTAGGGTTTGCACAATGTACGTTGTTTTAGATCGATTCATGAACTAGCTTTGATGTTAAGAAGTAGCCTTTGGTGTGATTGATCGAGTGATATTGATATTATGAATTGGTTTGGTGATCAAGTACATGTTTAGATTGTTTAAGGTTCAAGTACAAGGAGTTATAGATCAAGTTCGTCTAGGGTTTTGGTACAAGATCGTCCCACTGGACTTCGCAAGATCATTTTGGCTGACTAAAGTTCAAGATCGTCCTGGTATATAAGGTGCAAGATCGTCTTAGGTTCCACCCTGGTCAAGATCGTTTTGTATATGAGGTTTCAAGATCGTGTCATATTTATGATAGCTCAAGATCGTCTCAAGGTTAGAGCTCAACATCGTTCTAAGGACATTAGCCAAAGTCGTTCCATTCCAAGGACAAGAACTAGTGTACACGATCATTTCATGAACAAGTGTTTGAGTAAAACCGATCCAAAGGATCAGTTACCCATTAAACGAACCAACAACATCACAACACCACACAAGATCGAGCGAACAAGCTCAAAGTACCAATAGGCTGCCTAGGACAATCTTGGGACAAGATCGTCCCATTCCAGAATCATCTCACTGCCCAAACAGGCTGAAACAAGAACAAGAACAAGAACACTATACGAAGGTGTAGATCGATTCCAGGACTTGTTAGCACCTAGAACTTAGTACATATATGCACAATAACATTAACCCTTAACACTTTTAACAATTTCAAGACCATCTATAACATGAACAAGGCGTGGCACATCAAGAACAAGTTTTCCTTCACTCTCAAAAATGGGATTTGTAAATTAAGCATGTTATGACCCATTAATCATTAACACGATTTTCAATCAAAATTGGACCAAATCATCAAGAACATGAACTTGAAAAAGTACACTTCTAAATTGATCAAAAACTCATAATTTGTTGTTGTTACCTGAGATTTGATTTCAGAAATATGTTTTGATTATCACAAGGATGCTAAAAGTACAAACGATTTTTGGTTTAACAACCCAAAATCAAAAGATGATTTTTGTGTGTGTGAATGTGGCTGCAACTATGTGTTTTAGAGAGAGAGAGAGGGATGGAAGGAAGAAGATGAATAGTATGATTTTCCCTCTCTAGGGTTCTCCATCCTTTCTTTACATACATTTCCACAATAAATGAACTCCATAAATGCAAGGACCATTTGCGAACATTTTGGACTAGAACTTTTATGAACACGAACGTTTATGAACCGAACTTCAATATTTCATTGTACATAATCATGAACTTGTCACATAAATCAAAATTTAAGATCAAATTGACCTTCATATAAGCACATAATTTAGGTCTAAAGCACGTCAAGAACTTAGATAAATTGAACTGTCTAGGCGCTCTAATGGCAAATGTACGTTTTCAAGAACTTATTTAGAACATTTCTAAGACAGTTGTTACACCAACAAATTTGACTGAAACAAGTGTGAAATTGGAAATAGAATCTCAGCAATTCAATGACTTATGGATAGAAATCATAAATTTAATCCTGCTTTTGAAAAACTATTTGAGAAAAAGGAAAACAAACCTACTTTTGCTGAGATAAAGAATCCAAAACCATGCTCGTCATCACATACCCAACAAGGTAAGATGACTAAACCAAAAAAAGTCTCAAAAGTTTTTCAAGTTGTCAAGACCCCTGATAACTCAAAACAAACAAAAGTCACAAATGTTTTTCAAGTTGTCAAGACCCTTGATAACTCAAAACCAACAAAAGTAAAAAAATAAACTAAGTCATCAAGAGATGAGAAAAATCACAAGTGTTCAAAGACGGTGAAGAATGAATTATTAGGTAATAAACAACCAAAGACTAGCAAAACATATAGTACTCCTAGGAAGCCTCAAACAACCTTTAAGTCCACTTTGAAGGTAGTTAGAAACAAAACCTCTGGGATTACTAAATATAAAGATTAATATGGTTGGTTGTCACCTAATAATATTAAGAAAAGTCAAGTGAGCAGTGAAACCATCAAGAAGAATCCTGGCAAGAACTCAAAGAAAAACTCGTTTTCTAATTTAAGGAATGTCCATGTTTCAGGTGATGTGTGCTTAACTAGTAGGAGTAAATGGATTCCAAAAGATAGATTTTTACATGCTTCTAGAAAAATCAAGTTTGATGGCATTTATACTCAAATCAAACAAGTGTGGATTGTTCGTAGATCAAATTCATTAGATAGGGCTAAAACATCTAGAACTACTCCCGCTTGTATCAAAACATATGTTTAAACTTTGTTTGTTTCTATAATTCGCATGTCCAATTTGAACAATTATGTGTGTTAAATTTGAATAAATTCATGTTTGTGTGATCTTATTTGTATATATGTGTGTTTGCATATTGTATCCCTCTCTCACCCGCAAGGACCAGTATATGTGGGGACCTTAACATCATAACTTGTTTCTGCAGGAATATCTGATTTGTGTATCGTATGTTGACTTGGGATGTTCTCGTCACATGACTAGAAACAAGTCTCTACTTTCTAATTTTGTTGAGAAGTTCATGGGAACTATCAGATTTGGAAATGATCATGTTGCCCCTATTCTTGGTTATGGAGACATTGTCAAGAATGGAATTACCATAAAGAGAGTTTCCTATGTTGAATAATTAGGCCACAATCTTTTTAGTGTTGGACAATTTTGTGACAATGATCTTCAAGTGCTTTTCAAGAGATATGAATGCAGAGTTTAAACCGCACACGGGGTAGATATTCTCACTGGAACAAGGGACAATAATTTGTTCACCATTGATCTGAATAATGTTCCAACTATAGACTCTGATTTTTGCTTTCTATCGAAAGCCTCTGCACAAAATTCATGGTTATGGCATCATCGTTTATCTCATCTTAACTTTCAAACTATCAATGCTTTAGTAGACAAACAGCTTGTTGAAGGTCTTCCTGATTACAAGTACGAATCCAAACATGTTTGTCCAGCTTGTGCTATTAGCAAGATGAAGAAGGCATCTCACAAACCTAAGAAACATCTGAGTACCGAAGGTGCTTTGCATCTCTTACATATGGATTTGTGTGGACCAATGAAAGTCAAAAGCATTCATGGAAAGAGATACATTCTAGTGATTGTTGATGATTTTTCTCGTTACACTTGGGTTTTCTTTCTTCATGCCAAAAGTGATGCTCCACAGGAAATCATTGATTTCATCAAACAAACCCAAGTCAATCTTCAATCATCAGTTCGAATTGTTCGTTCCGACAATGGCACAGAATTCAAGAATGCAACAATTGATTCTTTCATTAAATCACAAGGCATTACTCATCAATTTTCTGCCACAAGAACACCTCAACAAAATGGAGTACTTAAATGTCTAAATCGCACTCTTGTTGAAGCAGCCAGAACAATGCTTGCCTATTCTAAGCTACCTCTAAATCTTTAGGCTGAAGCTGTAGCTACTGCTTGTTTTACTCAGAATATGTCCATTATCAACAAGAGATTTGATAAAACTTCATATGAGGTGATCAATAAAAGGAAACCCAATGTGAACTTCTTACACATTTTTGGATGTGTTTGCTATGTTCTCAATGATCGAGATAATTTGGGTAAATTTGAACCAAAAGGTGATGAGGCATATTTTATTGGTTATTCAAGAGAATCAATTGCTTATCGTGTCTACAATCGTCGGAAGAAGAAGATAGCTGAGAGTATGAATGTTCGATTTGATGAACTATCTGGAATGGTTCTTGAACAAAACAGTTCAAGACCCGAACTTAATCGACCACAAGTTTCCACAACAATAACCGCTTCAAATGTCAAATCTCAATTCAGTACTCCAACCACAGAGGATTTGGATATTTTGTTTGAATAATTCTACCATGATCATCCAAGAATGTCTAAACCCGGTTTAGATACAAGTGCAGTTTCTAGTACCATGAATACTTCCTCAGCACCAGATGGAGACGATGAGTCATCACCATCACTCAATTCAGATATATATTCACCATCATCTGAATCTAATCTTAATACTGCCACTTCTGAGTAACAAGGTCCACATACTCATATTTCACAAGTAACAAATCCTGCAACCAACCCAGAAGTTTATGCCACTGAAGATTTTGTTGAACCACTGGCAATTTCATTTGAGCAAATAACTGCACAACATACTCCGATGTTCATTGATACAGAAGAATTAAATGATCCACATGAACCTATTCCTCAATCAACCAAATGGACTAGATCTCATCCAATTTCTCAGATCATTGGCAATCTAGACTCAGGAATACAAACAAGATCTGCATCAGTAAATGAATGCATGTTTGTGAATTTCCTGAGTATAGTTGAGCCAAAAATAGTTAATGAAGCACTCGGTAGTCCAGATTGGGTGAAGGCTATGCAGGAAGAACTTAATCAATTTGAGAGACTTCAAGTGTGGAGATTGGTTCCGAATCCTTACAAGAACAAAGAACCAATCAAAACAAAGTGGATCTTCAAGAACAAAAAGGATGAAAACGGAGTTGTTGTACGCAACAAAGCATGTTTGGTTGCCAAAGGATATTGTCAACAAGATGGAATCGATTATGATGAGACGTTTGCACCTGTTGCACGAATTGAAGCAATACGGATGTTTCTTGCCTATGCTGCTTACAAGAACTTTACAGTATATCAGATGGATGTCAAAACAACATTTTTGAACGGAGTTCTCAAAGAAGAGGTCTATGTTGAACAACCTGAAGGTTTTGTGAACTCTGAACATCCGGATTATGTCTATAGGTTAGATAAAGCCTTGTATGGTTTGAAACAAGCTCCTCGTGCATGGTATGACGCTCTCACTACTTTTCTCATGAAATCAGGATTTAATAAAAATTCAATTTATACTAGCTTATTCATAAAAAGACAAGGTAGTGACATTATTTTAATCCAGATATATGTTGATGACATAATTTTTGGGTCGACTAACCCTAAGTACTGTAAGAATTTTTCTGCACTAATGATCAGTAAGTTTGAAATGAGTATGATGGGTGAATTACACTTTTTCCTTGGTCTCCAAGTCAAACAGTTGTCAAATGGTACATTTATTTGTCAAAACAATGACATGTTGAAAAAGTTTGATATGCTAAATTGTCAACCAATTGGAACACCCATGGAAACTCGAACAAAAATTCATGCTGATTTAAATGGTAAATCTTTTGATCAAAAGAAATATCGCAGTATGATAGGGTCACTCATGTATTTGACTGCCAGTCGCCCGGATATTATGTTTTCCACATGTATGTGTGCAAGGTACCAGGCCAATCCCAAAGAAAGTCATTTTCAGGCTGTCAAACGGATTTTTCGTTACCTTAAAGGCACAATGAATCTTGGTTTGTGGTATCCAAAGGATACCGGCTTTCAATTAGTTGCATACTCGGATGCTGACCATGGAGGTTGTAAGTCGGATAGAAAGAGCACTTTGGGAAGTGTACAGTTTTTAGGGGATATGTTGGTAAGTTGGTCTTCAAAGAAGTAGAATTGTGTATCTACATCTACTGCAGAAGCTGAATATGTTGATGCAGCTAGCTGTTGTTCACAAGTTCTATGGATGAAGACACAATTAATTGATTATGGATTTCAATTTGACAGAATTCCCATCTACTGTGACTCCAAGAGTGCCATTGCTATATCCTGCCATCCAGTACAGCATACTAAAACCAAGCATATAGATGTTCGGTACCATTTTTTTAAAGATCATATTGAGAAAGGTAACATCGAACTCTATTTTGTTCCCACTAACTACCAGTTGGCTGACCTTTTCACTAAACCACTGGATGAACAAAGGTTCAACTTTCTCAAAACCAAACTTGGCATGCTAGATTTACAAACTTAATTGCTTCAATGGTATGTATTCTATGTTCATTTTCTGTTTCAAACATTGATGTGTTTTACTTGTTATTACATGCAATGTTTGAGGGGGAGAAAAAGGGTAGAATGCATGATTTTAGGGGGAGTTTGTAAATTAATTTTTCACTTATATGCTTAATTCGAGGGGGGTATGCAAATGTATGTAAATTTTTGTGTTTTTATTTTTGTTAATTATGTTGTCTTTTTATTTTACTTTCATTTGTGTGTTTTTGTTCTTAAATCTGAAAATCAAATACAAAATTAGAAAAGATAAAAAGACAAAATGATTTTTTTTTTCATTTTTAATTTTAATTTTTTTTATCTGTTTTTGTTAAAAGCCCAAAATTTTTGTTGATTGTTAAATAACCAAAAAGGATGAGCCCAAATAGTTTTCACAAGCCCAAAGTGTTGCTTAGCCCACGAAGGTTTGCAAGCCCATTAGGCAATCTGGGTAAACACGCGGGTCATACCCAGACCCGTGACCCGAGTTTGAATGTTAAAAGGAAAAAGAATGGGCGGGGCTCATTAATTGTTTTTCAAATTTTTCAAAACTTACTTAGTTTCTCTCATCCTCATCCAATCGACTTCACACGAGTTTCTTCATCACTTTATTGATTCATTTGGGTTATATCTTGAAAGGGTTGTGTTTTCTGATTATTACTAAGTCCATTTCATCTTCTTTCATCATCAAATCATCGAGTTTTCTGAGTTTTAAAGGTTGTGTTTTGAAATGATCCTTTATCAATTGGCAACATTCTTGTTGTTTAATCAAATGATGTTTCATATATATTCAAAGTGAAGTCTAATATATTTGTTCTATACGCCGAGATATTTGCTCGGCATATCATAGACTTCACATACATTTCTTTTGTTTACCGAAGTTTAAGCTCGGCAAATATTACAAGTTGCACAAAAGTTGTTTCATAACCATTTTTCATACTTGTAACTTTTCTGTTCAAAACTTTTCTTTTATACTATCTGCCAAGCAGTAAGCTCAGCAAACACCTCATTTTTGCCAAATTTGCTTTATTGTCCAAAATTTTTGTCTATGTCTTGTTAAATGTACATGTGCTATATGTGAGTCCATTTATAGTTTTCATGAGTATTAGGGTAAGAAGCAAGGTATTAAACGCCGTTGTGTACTACCTTTGTTATCTTATCATTAAATACTTACGTGATTCTATAAATTGTAATGATTTCTTATATATATTAGGGTGAGAAGCAAGGTATTGAACCCCTTTGTGTACTACCTTTGTTGTCTCATACTTAATATATGTACGAAACATTGTGTTTGTGAAAATAGTGTGTCTAATTTGTTATCATGTGTATATTTCTTTACGTGATGTCTAAAGTTGTTATTCTGGTCAAAAATTTGGTCAAATTGATTTCATTTCAGGTTCTTCTTAAAATTTCATAAAAAGATGTCTATATTTGAAGAAGGTGTCTCTATAAAGATGCAAGCTAATCAAGCTTTGCACATCCCATTTGCATCAAAGTTCCCGATCATAACTGAAATTCTGAATCATCATCCACTTAATATAGCTCTCACTAATGGAGCTATAGTTCCAGAGAAGTACGTCTTCGACTTATGGGAATCTATAGTGTACACAAAGGCAGACAAAAGAAAAAAGTCTGAATACTACTTCCAATATACATTGGAATCTGAAGGAAAGTATTATCTTTGTAAATTTAATCTGGAACAGTTCAGATCAATCCTAGGGCACAGGAAGTGAGCTTACCAAACATTTTCCTATTCCACCATTTTTGCTTAATCTTGTACCGGCTAACAGTCCCCATCTTAGGACATATAGAGAGTGGTTAGACACAGTTCTGGGGTCTGAAAACTGACAGACTCCTACTCCAACTGTGCATAGGTCGCCAAGTGAGGGTCCTAGGTTATTTAAAAGAAAAAGATAGGATAGAGGTGAGAGGACTGTTGAGCAACCGAGGAGGAAAGCTAAAAGAGTATCATTTGAAACTCCTATCACACCAATTATTTCTTCTTCTCAAACAACACCAACACCATCACAATCAACACCATCTATTCTTACAACACTTTCTACACCACTTCCTTCTATTTCTTCTCCGATTCAACCAATTCTTTCTCCACCACAATTATCTACAATACTTGAAACGACATCAACCATTCCCGCTCCCATGCCTGGGAGAAGTTTAAAAATGCAAGCTCGATGGATCAAATCTAAGTCTGGTTTGTTGAAACTTACAAAGAAGAAGAACAAGAAGAGACACTTTGCTTCATCTTCAAGCTTGCAGAGAGATGAGTCGGGTACACTTAATGTTGATCAATCTTTTGGTACCTCGACAGACTTTGATGATGATTATATTACAGAAACTATTGCAAGTGTGATATCTGATGTTATTTCTGAGGATCTGGGTACTGTAGATGAGGTTGTACCTGAGGTACAAGGAAGGAATGAGGGAGGGGTTGAAAATACCAGAGAGGTTGAGAGGTCCGGGCTAGGACAAAGGGCGTAAAGAAAACGTTTGCCCTCCAATAGATGAAACCAATGAGTCTACTGGGATGACAACCCTTGGGTAGAAGTCGAGAGCTCCCCACTCTTGCATGCACAAACATCTCCCAACCATTCTGACTCCTCACAACAGAAGTTAGTCTCAAATATGCACGGGGAACAACCACGTTCACCACACCCTCCTCATTTGGAGGATGAGAGTGTTGAAATAAGAGAGGACCAGCCCCACATTTCGCCTTCATTTCGTGCACTAGAGTCTAGTTCTCATAGGGACATGAAGCAGCAAGCTCAGTTTTGTACTGATGTCGAAACAAGCGGAGAGGGACCTACTCTGTGTGACCCTCTACAATAGCTTGGAAGTCCTGCCTTAGCTAACATTATGCCAACTTTAGCCGTAAGCAACAGTTCTCACACTAAGACTGAAAGACTGTATGAACGCCAAGGTGACACTGCTGTTTCTCGGGATCAACCTGAGACTGTATTAACGGGCATTCTCAGTGACCCTGGTGTTGTTAGAGGTGTTACCCAACAACAAGTCCCGGACAATGATTTATCACAGTCTAGGACACACCTAGATTCTGGTTGTGAAGCCATTGAATCTTAAACTGCTGGTGATGGTTTATACCAAGGATCTGCAGGAAATTCTGAAACAGCTTCTACTGGTTTAGGTCACACCACCAGTGGGCCAACAACCTCCGGGTTGGTTCCACAATCTATACAAACACCAACACCACTTCTAACAACAACACCCCAACAAACTTCATCAACATTCAAACAACAAGACAAAGAAAACACATGCAAACATTTACTACATATCTTGAGGGATGAAGGTGACAACATAAATCTGATTGATAGGGGGGTGTTAAATGCTGTGGAATTGAGGGAAAGAGATTTAGACCATACAAGTCAAGTTGAAGCTTTGAAAGAGGAAGTACTATCTCAGAAGGGTGAATATGATGCCAAACTTGTTGCTTTCGAGCTCAGGTTAATTGTTCTTGGGTCTTGTCGACCAGCCTCGGTTTCTACCAGACGGGATGATCCTGATTCTGATGATCACCCAGAGGGGGAGAACCAAGGAGATGGTCAAGCTAATGTAGAGGCAAGAGTTGAAGAAACAATGGTTGATGTAGAGATGGGGGAAAGGACTGAAGGTGGAAATGTTGATGTAGGTGAGGATGATCAAGCTGAGATTGATAGATTAACCGAGTGTAGGGCTAGATCTGATGAAATGTGGAAAGGACTGGGTTTGAATGTGCAGGAGATTCAAAATGTTGGACAAAGAGAAGAAATAAGGAAGAGGTTGGAAGAGGTGTTTGGAATGAGAGAGATAGAAGGAGAGGAAGAAGATAATGAGTTTGTTGATGAAGATGTAGTTGATGAGGCTATAATAGAATTTGCTGAAGGAGAGGCTAACGCAAAAGCTATCAAAGACAACATAGTGTTGAATGTTCCGGAATTTGTAGAGACTCAAAAATCAACTGAAGAACCAGTGTTTGAAGAATTTGCTGATCTTGATTATTTTACCACTGGTGCTTCAGGAAGAAATGAAGCTGAAGAGTCTGCAATTCCATCTGTGTCTACTCCTAAGCAATACTCTTTCAAGGATTTTGAAGGGTTTGATGAGCTAAGAAAAACTCCAGATGTTGTCTCTCAAGATTTCAAAAAGTCTACATTTAAACAAGTGTTAAGAGAAGCCATCATTTCTAAAAAAGAACCACTTCCCGACTACTTCCCTACAGAACTAACAGAAGAACAATGGAACTTCGTGACTAGGGTGTACTTCCTCAGAGATCAAGCTAGAATGGTTGCGCTTGGTATTAAGCCAAAGCAAGCTGCAATCAAATCAAGATTCTTGGAAGAAAGAGCATTTCCAATCTTCTACAGAGCTACTAAAGTTGTGAAAGTGGGAAGACCGGAATTTGCTACTATGTACAAGTTTAAGGATCCAAAACAAGTTGAAGAATACAGATCTCTCCTTAGACTTGCCGATAGCTACAATCCAAGTATTCTTGAAGATCAGAGGAAGTACAGGATAGTGGTGCTAGTTAGAGTGATCTTGATGAGGAAGACTCATATCTCAATACCTTGTTTTCATGTCAAAAGAGAGAATGACTTGATTTATAGATTCAATGAAACTCATTTCAAACTGCTGCCGGTTGATGACTTGATTTTCCTCTACAACCACTACGTGAATGCTATTAAAAGATATCATGAAGATCTAATTGCCTTTGATGCAATGAAGAGGTATATGTCTAGCGTCATTCAACATGCATCATTGGAAGATTTTCAGATTGGGTTTGAGTTGGTTAAGAGGAAGATTAATGTCCCGTATCCAGATCAAAGTCTTTACACTTGGTGTAGTATTTCTTAACAGCAGGAAAAAGAAGATCTTTCTTAAAACGTGCGACCTTGCTTCTTACTCTGATGGAACCCTTGAATTCTGTAACAATGTGCTGTTTTGCTAATCTGAAGATGAAGAATCAGATCAGAAGAAAGCTCTACTCGATAAAGTAATCAGCAAGATTGATAAAAGGCTGGGTTTCAGAGAAAGTATTAGAATGTTAAGGGAAGTGATGAACGTTAAGAAATCCAAGTACATCGAGAGGAGAAGAGGAGGATGCTGGATCAAGTATGAACCTAGTAATGTTTTGGGACCACACAACATTCCTCCTAGAAATTATGAAGCTAACATGGTGGTCCCCAAAGATAAATCTGAAGGTGAAAACTGGTTCTGGCATCCACATGAGAAAAGACCAAGGAATCGAGCTTAAAGACTATTGAATCTGGGATACATTTTTGGCAAATCACTACTAAGGGGGAGATTATTAGAAATATAAATTCTAGTAGTTGATTTGTATATTTATAATGTTTTGTACTTATTTGTATTTCTAATAAGTATGGAAGGGGAACTAATGTAAATTGTATAGGAAGTATATAAAGCCCCCTACATAGCTTTGAATAGTAACTTTGATCATCCAATCTTTCCATTCTCCCTCTCTCTCTCTCTCTCTCGGCACATACACACATTAACACACACACAACCTCCATTAACACACACTAAAACACATAGTAAAGCTCAATTACATTCATTACATATTACATGAGGGCCGGTTCTAAAAACCGGTGTTGCGTTGGTAGTTCCCTTGTTGCTGGTTCTGAATGTAGTTGACATCTTCACGCCCCCGGTTGGGACAATCCTCAGAGTAGTGCATGTCACCACAATGATCACATCCGTCAGCTAGAACCTTAACATCTTTCTCAAGAGCTCCAAACCTAGCCTCTTGAGATGCAAATCCTTGATCCATGCGAGAAGACAGCGCCTGAATCTCTCCAATCACCCCAGAATCATCTCTAGTCTCAGCTCTTGCAACTCTACCCTCCTTAGTTCCTCTATTCATCCTCTTCTCATTCTTCAAGAACTTTTCATCATCCAGAGTTGCATTATCCTCCACCATTTGTTCCAAAATTTCATAACCTTCATTTGGTGTAATCTTGTTGAAACTTCTACGGAAGGCATAACCCAACTCTCTTTTAGATTTCTTATCCAAACCATCAAAGAAAAACTCAACATACTTTTCCTTAGTTAAATCATTGCCTAGACAATTCCTCAGCATTTCCTTGAAATGGATCCATGCATCTACAACATCCTCATCAACATCTTGCACAAAAGACCTAATCAAATTCTCCAACTTTCTTTGGGTTCTAAGTGAGTAAAACTCACCTATTAAAGCTTCCTTTAGTTGGTCCCAAGTAGTTATGGAACTCTCGGGAAGGTCATTGAACCAATCTTCTACATCTCCGGTAAGTGAAATGGGAAATGTCTCAAGCTTCATGGTATTCATTTGATCCTGTCCATATTGATAAAGTCGAGCCAACTTTACAAACCTATCCAAGTGTTGGTAAGGATCCCATTTTCTTTTTCCATCGAATTTCTGCTCTTCTATGCTCTGGAGATGATTCGCCTTCAAATTGAAAGTATGATCAATTCCCGGAGGTGTAATGGCAGAGCCACGGGCCGTAGGAATAGTTTGGACCCGATCACCATAGCGAATGTCGTTTGGATCCCTTGGTCTTTCGTCACCCATCTCTGCTAAATTGAAGAATTCCTCTAAATAAAACCCTTCTTCGTCTGAATCAGGAGTGGGTTTAGCCACAGGTGAGAACGGTGTTGGTGCTGTGAAGTTAATCTTACGTCTTGGTAGGGTCTTCAAAGGACTATTCAGAGGTCGACCCGAAGAACGCAAGTTCATCAACTAGAAATAAGCCTACAAACACAACTAACACCACACGTCAAATGCACCTGTAGTAAACAAAGAAAAACTAAACTAATAAAGCAAATAACTCCCTAACGTGTGAGGAAAGATCAAACCACTAAATTAACAACAAAATCGGCACACAATCCCTGGTAGCGGCGCCAAAAACTTGATGTGCTAAATCGAGTTCAAAAATTATAAATTAGAATCACCTAAAAACTCACTACTACACACTATCGGGCAGTAGACCCTACCGTTTGCAATATAGTTAAAAGGTAAGACTATGTTCCTTCTCGGGGATTGATTTAGACTAGTTGTTTGGTAAAATGATTTGGAAAAAAGGTGTTGCTTTAATTCTCTCTTGACAATTAAATTAAAAGAAATTTAAAAAAAACAATTTGCATAAAAGTAAAGAAAAACTTCAGACAATAATAATAAAGATCATCCACCTTGAATTCACTAGACTTTAAACATGATTGCATTCAATTAAGGACAAATTCATTTGAGTTGAAAAGATAATCGTGAAAGAATTAAGGTGCTCACGTGGTACCACCAACTGCGAACAAATTACCCAATCACCTAAATTGCTAGTTAAATTACCCAAGCCGGTACCAACAATGCCTAGACAACCTTACCGACATTTAGTTTGTTTGATTATCAAATTAACAATTGTAACTATGCGAGGAATAACATGGTACCACCAACCGTTATAAAACACATTGACAACATTTTCCTTTCCTTAAAATGATATTCACTATCATACCATGAACTAGTGATAATTGCTTATAGACAAACAACCATTTGAAAATCATAAATGCATTCAACTAGTACCACTAACGAAGAACACACAAACCACCAATATCAAAATAATATATAAAAAGGAATTAAATCATCAAGATCTCGACACAATGATAATTAAAATCAACTCTTTGAATTAAAAATATAGCAATCACATCATGTAACAACCGCCTGAGAAATAATTTAAATAAATCCATGATATGTTCTAGTTTCGAATATGTGCTCACATGAAGGTCTATTCAATCTTAAATCTTGAATTATAAGACGAGTCTATGGTCTATTGTGATAAGAATATTAGGTTTCAAGACGTAAGCGATTGTATTCAAGAAATTCTAGTCCGAAAATGTTTCATTTAGACCCTACATTTATTAGAATCATTAGTTAAGGGAAAACTATAAAAGGGTTAGAAAACCCCATTTTTCCACTTCTTCACCATTTTCTCCCCATCTCACCTCTCTCTCTCTAAAAAAAAAACACACACATACATTCACCATCTTCACCCACAAAAATTCATCATTTGATTTTGAGTTGTTAAACCAAGATTTCTTGCATTTTTAGCTTCATTGTGATAACCAAAACATATTTCTAGCATCGATTTTCAGGTAACCACAACAAATTTTGAGATTTTCATCAAAATAAAAGTTTACTTTTCAAGTGTATGTTCTTGATGATTTGGTCCATTTTTGGTGTAAAAATCGTGTTAAAAGTTAGTGGGGTTTGTGTCTAAAAGTGGTTAGTAACCTTTTCGTGATCAAATTTGGGTCGTAAACATGTCTTAATCTTCAAACCCTCGTTTTTGTTTGAACAGTCCCAAATTCGTCCTAAAAACACTTAAAACGAATTTAGTATCCTAGAAACGAATTTAAGTCTTCCAAAACGAAGTTAAGCTTCAAAACGAACTTAGCAAACGAACTTAAGCTCCAAACAAACTTAAGTCCTCAAACGAATTTAAGGTCTATCTTCGTTCAGATACACCTTACGAATTTAAGGTCTATCTTCGTTCAGATACACCTTACGAATTTAAGGTCTATCTTCGTTCAGATACACCTTACAAATTTAAGGTCTATCTTCGTTCAGATACACCTTACGAATTTAAAGTCTATCTTCGTTCAAATACACCTTACGAATTTAAGGTCTATCTTCGTTCAGATACACCTTACGAATTTAAGGTCTATCTTCGTTCAGATACACCTTACGAATTTAAGGTCTATCTTCGTTCAGATACACCTTACGAATTTAAGGTCTATCTTCGTTCAGATACACCTTACGAATTTAAAGTCTATTTTCGTTAGTTGTAGAAATCAGATTTTATACTTAGTTGTAATCCAAGTCTATCATGTACAAGGAAACCCTAATTAAGGTATAATCAAGACATATTCGATCTTGTTTATCAAAGTGCGAGTTCAAAGACGTTCATTACGAGTCTAGTGTATGAAAAACACTGTTGAGTCAAACGTTTAAAGATCTTTAGCGAACCAAATCATCAGTACATCAAGGACACTTAGTGAATACATAATCACGAGAACTAATACATGTATCCATCTATGCTCAATGGTTTGTGATTAGGTTCACATCAAGACATACTTGGATTCGAGTAGATATATTTTACTATATCTGTGCTTATACTCTGTGCTCGCAGAACTACGTTGTAGCAGATCACTGTGAGTCTTCGTAGCCCCTTTTTCTCTACTTATTTCGGGGTCAAAGGAATACTACTCATGCTTTTATACATGTCGTAACTACTTTTACTACTCTTCGGCTATTTGACTACTTGATACTACTAGTCGGTCCTATTGAGGATTGTGTGTGCTCTATTGATACTATTAGCCGGTCCTATCGAGGATTGTGTGTGCTCTATTGATACTACTAGCCGGTCCTATTGAGGATTGTGTGTGCTCTATTGATACTATTGGCCGGTCCTATTGAGGATTGTGTGTGCTCTATTGATACTATTAGCCGGTCCTATTGAGGATTGTGTGTGCTCTATTGGTACTATTAGCCGGTCCTATCGAGGATTCTGTGTGCTCGCTTACTTATGTGCAAGTTGGTCACTAGCCACTACATACTACTTTACACTTGAGATCTATTGACGGCATAAAATGCTTTTATACTACTTGTTTATACTCAAACCTACGAACTCACCAACCTTTGTGTTGACTCTTTTAAGTATTCCTTTCAGGTAATCAGGCTCATCGTGGCTAGGAGTGGTAGCATGGGACTATTAGCAGACTTCAGGATTTAGGGTTGGAGTTTGCATGCTTGTACTTTGTGGTTGGTGGCAATATGCCCAATCGTATCCCCTGCGTGGGACTTTTCGTACTTGATTTGATCATCTTTGTTGAACTTGTGTGTAATAACTACTACTATGCTTGTTTGGTTATGAAATTGACTATTTATGTTTATTCTAAGCACTCATTTAGTATTCCTATGTAACATCCATGTGCGCGTGTGCTTTATCTTACATCCCGAGTTTTCCGCCGCTGTCGGGGTGTTACACATCATCCGTCTAGTTTCATCAAGGTGGATGGTTAAATGTTTCGCCACTCATGATCAATTCAAAATAATAATTAAAATAAAGAGAAACATGATGTACCAATCGTTTGAGAAATTGAAATTGCAAGACAATAAAAGTAGATACGATCTAGATGGGTGCTCGTGAATCTTCAATGAATCAATGGAAGAAATCCTTGCTTTGATCCTTGAAATAACCCCTTGTAGAGCAGCTCCCGTGCACCCACTGCGGCGCAGTGGGATGTGCATTCAAATTTCTTCTTTGGGTGACTGTGGTGCAGTGGGCTCATGATTCCCCTACTGCGGCGCAGTCCAATTCCTCGGTCTCATTTGTCACTAATGTGACTGCGGCGCAGTAGGCTCAAGCTTTCCCCATTGCGGCGCAGTCCTGACCTGATGATCACAAACACTCTCTTTACTTGTGACTTTACTCCAACTTTCTATCTTCTCAACCTTAAACAACTCTCGAACTTACAAATCAACTTCTTGGCCTCAGAAATCATCCGAAAATGTGCCAAATAATCACGTAACCTGTTTAGCGCATGAAAGCACTAACAAACACCATAAACGCGCCAAGTGCACATAAAACCAACTTAAATCACTTAATAAAATGGCCAATAACGATGTGGGTGATAGGTATAAAGTGGTCACATCAAATCCTTACCCCTTTCACATTGGAAAGCGAGCATAATTTGGCTCTAAAATCTATCTTAGCCCTATCAACTTCAATCCCGGCCTTAGACACTTTATGCCCTAAAACTATACCCTCAGTCACCATGAAATGACACTTTTCCCACTTCAACACAAGGTGTGCCCTCTTACACCATTCTAACATATTATCCAAGTTATGCAAGCAAGTACAAAAAGAATCCCCAAAATCCGAGAAATCATCCATGAAAACTTCCATTGAAGTTTCAAGCATGTCCTGGAATATAACAATCATGCACCTTTGGAAGGTGCAAAGGGCATTACACAAACCAAACGGCATTCGCCAGTAAGCAAAAGTACCAAATGGACATGTAAAAGTAGTCTTCTCTTGATCCTTGGGATCAATGGGTATTTGGAAGTACCCGGAAAACCCATCCAAGAAACAAAAATATTCATTACCTGCAAGTCTTTCTAACAGCTAATCAATGAAAGTAAGGGGAAGTGATCCTTATGGGTAGCATCATTAAGCTTATGGTAATCAATACAGACCCGTCATCCCGTAATAGTCCTAGTGGCCAAAAGTTCCTTATTCTCATTTTCAACAACTGTCATGCCCCCCTTTTTGGGCACACAGTGGACAGGACTAACCCAAGAACTATCAGCAATAGGGAAAATGATCCCTGCATCTAACAACTTAATGACCTCTTTCTTAACAACTTTTTTCATGTTTGAATTCAGCCGCCTTTATCTCTGGACAACGGCCTTCACAACATCAAGAAAATCTATCTTTTGTTGGCAAAAGTTAGGACTAATACCTGAAATATCAGTGGTCTTCCAAGCGAAAGCCCGCCTATGGGCTCTAAGCACAAACAAAAGATAATCTTTCTTGTCACTTAAGAGTGAGGACGATATAACCACTGGTAAAGAAGACTCACCTGAGAGATATGCATACTCTAAATGGGTCGGTAGTGGCTTAAGCTCCAAATCAGTAGGTGGTACATCAACCGAATTAGGTACCCTTGAACTTCCATCAGCAACGACCTCCTCAGAACTCTCATCTTCGGGAGGTGTCTCGTCCGAGCTAAGTTCCATAACCTCTGCAAACAAATCATCATCAGATATATCTCCCGATCCTAAGCAAGTTATCTCCTCATCTCCAATATCAGTCTCCAATAGTTCTTGAAACTCTCGGTCTAAAGCATCATCAATAACATCAATCCTGAAACAAGACTCATCAATAGAATAAGAATGCTTAATAGACCTCTCAACATTAAAAATAGTTCTATCCGTGCCCACACCCAAAGAAAATTCCTGATCTTTCGCACGAATGATAGAATCCGCGATATTAAGGAATGGTCATCCAAGAATTAGGGGTACCTTCGTATCTTCCTCCATCTCGAGGATAACGAAGTCAACTAGAAACACAATATGGCCTACCCGTAAGTCATGTTTTCAGCAATCCCAATGGGATACTGAAAAGAGTGGTCAGCTAATCTAATACTCATCCGGGTAGGTCTCAAAACTCCCAAAGCCAACATAGAATAAACTGAGTAACGTATCAAATTAATGCTAGCACCTAAATCAGCAAGTGCCTTACAAGTCAGGGTACGAATAAAACAAGTAATAAGGAAACTCCCTGGATCTTCAACCTTGGGTGGAATTTGATTCTGCAAGATAGCAGCACACTCAGCATTAAGATAAGCAGCTTTCACCTCATCCATCTTTCCTTTATCAGTCACAAGCTCCTTAATGAACTTGTCATAATTTGGCATCCCCTGAATAAGATCCACCAAAGGAACATTAATGTGGACATTCTTGATCATGTCCACGAACTTGTCATACCGCTCCTTCAACTTTGCCTTCTTGAACCTCTGTGGAAACGATATCTTTGGCTTATAAGGTTTAACCTCAGGAACCACAGCCGGTTTTGGTGGAGTGACAGGAGTCGTCACGGTCGGATTTTCCTCCATCTCTATCTCTTCATCAACATCAGCATAACCAAATACATCATTACCCCTTTAACCTGCACATCTGAAACAACAACATTAGGCATAGAAGAAGGGTCATAAGATCTACCTGTACGAGTAGTAATGGCCTTGGCTTGCTTTTGATGGACTGGAGGTGGTGTGTTTTTTTGTCCCGAGTTAGGCCCTTTATTCTGTCCCTAACTAAACTGAGGCCTAGGATTCTGCTGAATATTGCTAGGAAAAGTCCCCGTGGGCCTAGAAAGAGCAGCCATCCTACTCTCGAGATCCATAAAGTTAACACACTGATTCTTCATATTGATCTCCACCTTCCCGTTTATCTGATCTAACCTCTCACTCAAAGCCTTAGTATCATCCTTGATCATTTGAATGCTAGTATTTGTCTCTTTCAGATTACTAACCAACTGCTTCATCATTTCTCTCAACTCGGCATTTGGATCAGTATTAGAAGAAGAAGAAGAACCTGATCATTGGCCTTGCTGAGTCTCCTGTTGTGGCTGATTCTGAAAATTACCTCTTTGCCACCTATTACCTGAAAAACGAGTATTATTAGCCTAAAAAGAAGAGTTATAAAAAGGATTACCTGAAGCCCGGTTCCGGAAACCGGTGTTGCGCTGGAAGTTTCCTTGTGGTTGATTTTAATCATAGTTCACATCTCCAGGTACAGATGTGTAATTTGAGTGTATAATATGTTGAATCGTTTTGCTCGTAAAAATCACCCAAGTTTTAAATTTATAAATCAAGGATATACTATAGTTACATTACACACGGGCAGTGTACCCTGCCGCGTATAGTATAGCTAGTAGTAAGTCCAGGATCGTCCAAAGGGAATTAGTATTTGTAGTAAATTAAACTATTAAGTTTAATCTAAAAAGAAAGTGTAAAATTGGGGGGTTGTGACCGAGTTGTCACGTTGCTTAACAAACTACAAGTGATCTTTTGAAAGCTTTTAAATGACTAAAAAGGAAATTTTGGCGTAAGAGGAGCGAAAGATAAATCTTAAGGTAATTACAGCCTAAAAATAGTTTTTTTAAACTATTTTTAACGAAAAGAGTTTGTTTGATTTTAGAGCTAGAAAATGTTTTCAACCCCCAGTTTATAATCAGATTGTCACTATCTGATTAGTAAACTAATAAGTGAAATGACTAACCTGTAATTTAAACGATTAATTTGCGATTACAGAACAAAAGTAAGAATTAGAACGAAAGGCATCAAGATGTAACACTGCTACTTGAAAATGACATGTCCTTGACTTAGCTTTTACTACAACTTGTGGCTGAAAATTATGTGGAAGAAGTCCACATGCACTTCAATCGAAAATTACGACTTCTTGAACTCAAGTAAAACCAAAGCTAAATTTTGCACCAACGGAGCAACTTCGTCGCCCTCAAATTAACTACTGCGGTAACCGGTAACGATTCTACTACTTAACACGGCTAGACTACACCTTAGTCTAACTATAATGTCAATCGAATGGTCTTGAACCCTTTACGATTAATCCGTAAACTATATCGAAAATAAATACTCGTAACTAATTTTTACGCGAACATGCAAACTACCACGAAACTTCACGAAACTTAACACACTACTTAATGGATGTTAAATGAGCTTATAACAATTTTTAGAACGAAATTTTAACGTGCGGATTTTATGCAAATTGAGATCGAAGTTTACGAACAAACTAATGAACTTAACTTAGAATAGAGATTCAAATGACGAGAGTAGTTTTTAGAACATTTAAAACTAATAACTTCCAATAGTTCAACTATTACAAACTTAATTTGAGAGTTGGTGATGAAGAACTTAGCAAACAGATTACGACAGAAAGTTTCTTATACGAAATTTGATGAACTAAATGTAACTAGAGTTGGTGATTTAAAAACTAAACAACTTTATTATAAACTAAGATTGACACAATAGAACAATGATTTAGAATTGGTTGTGACTGGAAATTGTTTGGAAACCATGGAAGACTTCCCAGGCACACCTTGGACGTTCTCTGCAAGCTTCCTTTTATAGTCAAATTCTCCAACTTCCTTCATTATTGAGGAGACATGATCAAGCCATGCTACAGTTGTGAATAGAAGGAATTTGCTCCAAACAGTCAAGCAAACGTCAGGTGTTGAAAATATGGTGTGATGCAAATTTGACTTTTTGCTTTTGCTTTTGAATGTGAATTGCCATTAAATGTATGCTGTGTATTTCTTCATTTCGTGGCTTTACTGGTTTCATAACATCTTCCATTGCTAAAATTATAAATGGCAAGTTGTAGAGTTTTCTTACTCGTCAAAAACGGATATCGGATGAAGAAGTTATGACCAAAACAGTGTAACAACGTCAATTTGTAACTTTTCAAGCACTATTACACCAAATATCATTGCAACCTGTAAAATTACTCATACACACAATAAGTAATTAAAATACATTAATTTACATTCAAATGGGTTATATTTATTCGTAAAATTACACAATAACGCTAAATTAAATATGTATAATTTAAGCATTATCAGGTACCAAAGTAGGACACTCATCAGAATAGTGCATATTACCACAATGATCACAACCATTTAACATCTTGCTCAAGATATCCAAACCTAGCCTCTTGAGTCGCAAATCCTTTATCTATGCGTGCAGATAACGCCTGAATCTCTCTAATAACCTCAGACTCATTGCTAACTTCAGCCCTTGCAACTCTTCCCTCTCTTGTACCTTTCTTCATCTTCCTTTCATTCTTCAAGAACCTTTCATCATCTATAGTTGAGTTATCCTTTGCCATACCTTCTAAGATCTGATATCCTTCATTGGGTGTAATGTTATTAAAACTACCCCCAAAGGCATAACCCAATTCTCGTTTAGACTTTTTATCTAACCCATCAAAGAAAAGCTCCACAAATTGTTCTTTAGTCAAATTGTGGCCTAGACAATTTGTCAACATTTCCTTGAAACGAACCCAAGCATCCAACACATCTTCTCCATCATCTTGTTCGAAAGACCTTATCATATTTTCCAGCCTTCTTTGAGTTCTAACCTAGTAAAACTCTACAATGAAAGCCTCCTTTAGTTGGTCCCATGTAGTGATTGAATTCTTTGGAATATCATTGAACCAATCAAGTGCATCTCCCATGATCGAAATGGGATGTGTCTCAAGCTTCACGGCATTCATTTGATTTTAACCATATTGGTAAAGTCGAGCCAACTTTTCAAACCTATCCAAGTGTTGGTAAGGATCCCATTTCCTTTTTCCATCAAATTTCTCCTCTTCTATGCTCTTGAGAGGATTCCCTTTCAAATTGAAAGTATGATCAATAGCCGAAGGTCTAATGGCGAAGCCACGGGTCGTAGGAATAGCTCGAGTCCTCTTGCTAAATCGAATGTGATAAATAGAAATTTAAGCTTGATTTGTGCAATAATGGAGTTAGTGTATGGAAATGTGAAGTGTGTGTTTGGGAGGTTAGGGATGAAGTTGAGAAAGAAAGTACTAGGATGTTTTATTAATTATGATGGAAAAAATGGATTAGTTACAAATCACATGGGATGAAGGGGTTTATATATCTTTCATATATTAACACAAATGGCCCCTCCATGCTTAATCTATTTACAATTAATCACCTCTATTTTTATATCTAACATTTTCCCCCTAGGTGATGAATTGTAAAACAAGCATGATTTCTTTCGTTAATTAAGAATGTGTTGATGAAGCTCATCGAAGCTTTCTCATTGTCTTCGAGATCTCTCATCAAGCTTGGATTTGAATCTTGAATCTTCATAAACTCTTTGAAGATGAATCACTTAGTCTTGATCTTTGATCTTGTCATGCATTCTTGAAACTTTGAGTCGCATTGCGGAAGCTTTGAATTTGACTTTTAAGAGTATCTTGCACATGCGGAAGCTTTGATTTGATTCTGAAGCTTTTCAGTCTTGAATCATTAACTTTAGAAGTTCCCCCTTGAATAAGCAATCATCTAGGAACTTGCACTTGTTCCCCCTCGAACGAATATTCTTCTTTGTATCACCAACGTTTATATATAGGGTGTACCATCGACTAACCCACCACGTTGGCGATAACTAATCATCAAAGCGAATTGGGGATACTCATCTTCTTGTTCCCCCTCAAATTGATCATCATAGAATCTTTTTCGACTATATAATCTTGTTTTCCCTCTCATGATGAATGTGTGCCAACATGTTCATCATGCTAATTGGTAGTCGAAAATCGAGGAACCAACCATTATGAAGTAGTAGTCCAATAAACAACATCTTTAGCTTGGGTTATACACTGACATGTGTGTAAGCCATATTCATCTAATCACTTACAAACAACCTTTGGGACCCATTTTTGAGTAGGCCTAACAGTTTTTGTCTCAACATTCCAAATGTACGTGTCATCGATTCGACGAATAGAATCTGCAGTCCATGGTGGGTGAAAACTCGAGGTTGTTGAAAAGTTGAGTTTTTGTGGACGCAGTGGAGATGCAAAGACATTCACTTTTTGCACTGCAAATGGTTTTGGTGCAAGATCAAATAACTTCCAAAGTGAATATTTGAATGTCCTTGACTCAGTTGACTTGGGCTTATAAACTGACTTTGGCTTAGTCTTTGTCAACTGAGCTTTTGCTTGGGAAATGAACTGAGAGTTGTCTTCAAATGATAGGAATGATATTGAAGATTCTGTTCCATCAACTGTAGATGGCTTTAAAAACTTCTTACTATTGTCCAATGAGTAATTAGTAAACTGGGACATCTTTCGGACAGGGGTTGATGAAACATTGACTTTGGAGCTCTTTGGGATGGACTCAGGGGAAACTTTCTTTGAAACATCAAGTTCAATTGGAAATATTTAACTTGTATCATGATAAACTGATCCATCATCACTATCAGTATCATCCTTCTCAACTTTGTTGAAGTCTTTGAAGACTTTTCTCTCCTTGCTTAATAAAACAGTTGTCTTATCTTGCAACTCATGTTGAAGATTTGAAATTGTTTGTTGCAAGACAACTTCTTTCATTTGACTTTCCAAAATGTGTTCATCAAGCCTTTAATGTGAACTTTGCAACTCATTTGTCAATTTAGAAATTTGAGATTGCATCTCATTGGTCTTCTTTTGTAGAGTAAAATCGTTGTTCACAAGCTCAATGAGACATTTTGACAACTCATCTGTTAAGTTAGAAACTTTGATCTTCAAATGAACATTATCAGTTTTGAGCTCCTCATTTTCAGATTTGAGTTGTTCATTTTCAGACTTGAGTTGTTGAAATTCAAATTTTATCTTCACATTTTGGGTCTTTGTCTTTTTGACATGAACACTTTGAGGATTTGAATTGTGATGAGAATACCTTTTACAAAAAGCTTTTGTATCGGCAATCACAGATTCATAAGACTTTTGATCATCATCATTCATGAGTGAAAGAGTATTTGAAATGTTTGACATTTTGTTGTTCAAAGGAAAGGTATGAAATGAAAAAGTATTGTGTTTGAAACTGAAATGAAGAATAAAAATTGAAATTTAGAAATTTTTGAATTTTTGGAATGTAAGATGATCTGAAAGAGATCGTCCGAGGAGAAGTTGTTTTGGAATTTTTGGAAATGGAATGATCTTGTGAAGATCGTCCTAGGAAATGTTTGAAAATGTTGAAGTGAAGGTGAGACGATTTTATTGAGATCGTCTTAGAAAATGTTTGACAATTAGGCTAAGTATAAAGTGTTTGAGAAGTGAGACGATCTTAAAGAAATCGTTTTGGAATCTTGTGAGAATTTTGTAAGTATAAAAATTTTTGAAAATTTGGGCAGAGTTTCATTTATAATTTGGAAGGAAAAAATATTTTTGACCAAAACCAATCCGTTCGGATTAGTTAGCCAGAGTGTATGGTTCCCAACCAAAACACTAAACCACACAGCCACAAACTCGATCACACAGATCAAGATAAGGTAAACAAGATCGTCCTGGGTGGGACGGTCTTGTCAAGATCGTCTTAGGCACAAAAAGTGAAACGATCTTATTAAGATCGTCCTAAGTGCAAAATATAATACGACTATCTCAAAAAATTGTAATACGACTATCACAAAAAATGTGAGACGGCTATCTCACAAAGATCGTCTCGTGTCTACCAATCAGAAACAAGCAGCTCACTGACAAGAACAGTGCTCGTTCCCCACTTACTTCACTCGGAATTAATTCACAAAGCCAATAGAAAAAATTCACGTGTAAACCACTACTTGGCTATCCAATCAACAAGAGACACACAAAAAAAAATCTAATAGCAGCGGTAACATATGTCTCCTTCCCCTTTTTCGATTTAATAATTCAACCTTGATTATCCTCAAAAAAATATCAAAAGCAACTCACGAGCATTATACAGAAATGGACCAATCAGAAAACGTTTGCAGGCGCACTATCTCAATAAAGAATTATTTTCAAATTTATGAGTAAAAAACGTATGAGCAGCAGTAGCTATATAAACACAAAAAAATCGTTTTTGAATTCTATCGATCACTAAAACGATGATATCTCTCTCAATTCTTAACGAAATTTGACAAATGATATACCGATGGAATCATAATCAAAGCGCGCATCTAACGGTGTACAAATCTCGAACAGAAACAAACTGTATCAAAATCCCACAGTTTGAGTTTTGAAACGAATTTGAATGAAAAATTTTAAAATTTGATGAAAAATTGCATGAAATCAAGCTATGGATCGTTCAGATCAACTGATTTTGCTCTGATACCAATTGATAAATAGAAATTTAAGCTTGATTTGTGCAATAATGGAGTTAGTGTGTGGAAAGGTGAAGTGTGTGTTTGGGAGGTTAGGGATGAAGTTAAGAGAGAAAGTAGTAGGATGTTTTATTAATTATGATGGAAAAAATGGATTAGTTACAAATCACATGGGATGGAGGGGTTTATATATGTTTCATATATTAACACAAATGGCCCCTCCATGCTTAATCTATTTATAATTAATCACCTCTATTTTTATATTTAACAGAATGTCATTTGGATCCCTTGGTTGTTCGTCACCCATCTCCTCTTGCTGAACTTCTAACTTGAAGAATTCGTCTAAATAAAACCCTTCCTCGTCTGAGTCGGGAGTGGGTTTAGCTACAAGTGAGAATGGTGTTGGTGTTGTGTAGTTAAACCTACATCTCGTCGGAGTTCTCAAAGGACTATTTAGAGGTAGACCCAAAGAACGCAAGTTCATCAACTAAGAAATAAACCTGCAAACACAACTGACACAACACGTCAAATGCACCTGCGATAAGCAAAGAAAACTAAGCTAATAAAGCAAGTAACTTCCTCACGTGTGAGGAAGGATCAAACAACTAAATTAACAACTAAAACGTCACACAATCCCCGACAGCGACGTCAAAAACTTGATGTGCAAAATCGAGCTTTAAATTTGTAACTAGAAATACCTTGAAACTCACTACTACACACTATCGGGCAGTGGACCTGTTCGTATGCAATATAAGGTGCTCACTTGGTACCACCAACCGTGAACAAATTGCCCAATCACCTAAGTTGCTAGTTAAATTACCCAAACCGGTACCACCAATGACTAGACAACTTTTCCAACAATTAGTTTGATTGACTATCGAATTAATAATTGTACCTATGTGAAGATAACGTGGTACCACCAACCGTTATAAAACACGTTGACAAAATGACTCTTTTTATTAAAATGATATTCACTATCATACCATGAACTAGTGATAATTGCTTATAGACAAACAACCATTTGAAAATCACATATGCATCTAACTAGTACCACTAACGAAGAATACATATGCCACCAATATCATAATAATTATTAAAAAAAAATTAATCATCAAGATCTCGGCACAACGATAATTAAATCAACTCTTTGAATTAAAACATATAGCAATCACATCATTCGTCTAGTTTCATCAAGGTGGATGATTGAATGTTTAGCCACACATGATAAAATTAAAATAACAACTAAAATAAAGGAAGAACATGATATACCAATCATTCTTGAAAAGTAAAATTGCAAGACAATTATTTAGATACGATCTAAGTGGGTGCCCGTGAATCTTCAATGAATCGGAGGATGAAAATCAAGCCTTTGATCCTTGAAATAACCCCTTGTAGAGCAGCTCTTAGAAAGACTTTAGATCATTTGGGAGTTAGGTTTTTTTCTTTTATTTATACCCTCCAAAAATCTGATGCAAAAAGCTGCCAAAACCGTTCAGCCCCATGCTCTCACTGTGGCGCAGTGGGCGAGTGATGCCCCCACTGCAGCGTAGTTCAAATCTGCTGACCTGAAAGCTCTTTTCTACTAGCCGACTGCGGCGAAGTGGCTGGTGATGCTCCCACTGCGGCACAGTTCAAATCTGCTGATCCGAAAACAACCTTTTCATTTATGAACTTGCTAAAATTTTCTATCTTCTCCACTTTAAACAACTCTCGATCTCATAAATCAATGTCTTCACCAAAAATCATCCGAAAATGTGCCAAATGAACGCGTATCCTGCTAAGAGCCTGAAAACACTAACAAACACCATAAACGCGCTAAATGCACACAAAATCGACTTAAAACACTTAATAAAATGGTCAATAATGATGTGGGCGATATGTATAAATTGGTCACATGAAATCCCCCCACACTTGAGCATTGCTTGTCCTCAAGCAAATCCGGAAATAAAGAAAAAGCATTCCTTGGCAATGAAGTTATAGAAACAATTACGAGTATCAAAAAGAAGCCACACCAAGCATGTCAAATGACAAAAAGTTGAGTGAAGCAGTTTTAATCTTAAATGAAAACCCGAAATGTTTGACTACACCTGAACAATCCGCTAGCCTCGATAACACAACTAAGAAAAAGTGAAACAAATGAGCCTATCACAATCATTCTACTCCAACGAACTTACTTTTGGGTTTAATATATATGAAGAATCACTCATAGCTCGGTCGTGATGTATACTATTTTACCATAGGCTTGAACTAGGATCATAGCTCCACCGACGTGGCGTAAGCACCAAGTACATCATGAAAATAGGCATAAAGGATGGTTGTATAGTTAAGCTAAGGCTATATATAATAGATATTTACAATGGAGTATGGGAAATTTAGGTTAGTGAAGAAGGAAAGTAATCACAAGTATAAGGTATGTATGAAGTATGTATAAAATAGTCTAATCAAACCCGTACCATTGATTGCCAACAAACCACCAACCCATAAGATGTTATCCCATGAACACTCCTCGAAAGTAGCCAAGCAAACTCGATACCATTGTGGTGTATCAACTATAAACAACTTATAATCAACCAAATCTTCCAAACTTCCTCGGCCCAATATGTACAACAATTCTTCTAGACATATAAAATTTAAGAAATACCCACTGGTAGCCTAATTTCTTTCCCCCCTTTTTTTTAATAAATTTTTTTTATATCTCTTTATTATGAACCATTTTTACTCTACTAGTAAGCACCCTCTTACAATGATAAACAATGTCTATAACAATTTACTTTCTCTGAACAATCCGAGATAATCCTCAATACTTTGACCAATTGACGTATTCCCATAGACAAGAATATTCCACTAGACAATCCACTGAAGCTCTCCCAAACCACCCAACAAACCAATGACAATCAATGGCCCCCCATATTTAGACTATCGTTATAGTAAGGTATAATTTGTGTAAAGTTGAGTGGATATATACAATGGAAAAGGTTAAGTTAATAAGGGATGTATAAGTGTATAATTGCAAAGGTGTACAAAGAAAGAAAGAATGTATGTATTTGCAAGTGTATGAAAGTATGTATAGTAAAGGTATGAGTATACAAAAAGAAAAAGTGAAAAGAAAGAGAGAATGAAAAGTATAGGTCAAACCTAAATGCCAATTCGTCATCCAATGTACTTTTATCACAAAAGTGATCTCACGGCGGTCTCGTCACGATCACCAGGCCAAGTTCTAGAATCAACACATCATTGACACACTCATATTAAGAGAAGAACCCTAAAATGGAATGGATTAACCTCAAACACACACATCTTAGTGCAGGGCATCGAAATGGAATAGAAAATGGAAACCCTTACTCCCGGATAAATCCAAGGGGCTAAAAGAGGGACGTATTTACTAGGCAATAAAACCAAAACCGTTACACCTAACACAACTATATATGAAATGATGAAATCTCACAATTTGGGTGTTTTGGGTATATTTGAGTGTGCAAGTAATGTTATCGATCCCGAAGGACTAGCCAAACAACCGTTCAGAACACATTTCGCCGCTTAAAATTTTGCCAAGTACAGATTTTGTAGTAAAGTTGCTTATTAAGTTATCATAAATTAAGTGACAAAAGCAATTTACCACAAGGACAAGCTCAACACAAATTTCAAATCATATCATCTTCCATCATCCTACCAAATCGAAACCACAATCTCAAACATGTACATCATAGTTCAAAGTTCTAAATAAAAACCCTTACCCTTGGATAAAATCCAAAAGCCTATGAGAGGGACACATCCACAAGACCGGTAGAATTTTCAATGGCAAAACAACAAAAAAGATATATCCGGTTGCTTAAACCTATTTGCCACCCCCCACTCATGATGGACAATGCCCTCAATGTCCATATTCGGTCAAATAAAGGTAAATAGGGGTAAGCAAGATAGAAAGAAAAATTAGAGCACATACCGGAACAATGACACATTCCATTTTAAAACAAGTTATTCGACCCCGCGTCACAAATGGCGCTTCCTAAAAAGGAAGAACACTTTGCTTGGCGGGAGAAACAAACTTGTAACGAACCGGAAGGTACGAGAGTTGTGTGTGCATCAAACATACCAATAACAAAAATGCGTTGAACTTACTACCAGGATATGCACACGATCACACAATCAACAAATTGATGCCACATAATATAGATGAGAAGAGAAGCCAACGGGTTTTGCCCCACACCTGGGTTGCACAATGGCCATCAAATGTATAATCCTGTTTCAATTGCATCAACAAACAAAACCACATTCCCAAGCAAAATCATATTATCTAATGTGTGAATGCAGAAAATTAATTATAAAAAAAACAAAACAAAAGAAAGAAAATAAACGAGTACAATATTTCATCACCCAGTTGCGCTCCCCCTCTTGACCTGAACCAGAGCCTCCATCATCTCCACCTGCATGTCTACCCGTAAAACCTCTAGATCCATAAGCATCGCCTCTAACATAACCAGAACTAGAACCTGCAATAAAATCAGGAACAACAGAGGAAGAGCCACCAACATCATGTCCACCCTGATAGAACCCAAACTGCACTGGCCCTCTAGGAGAACCTCCTAAATCATGGGGCCGTGGTGACATGTTCCTCGGGGCAGTCATAGGAAAGAACGACTGACCACCTTGGCGATAAGTGGGGACATGAATAGGTGATGGTTTAAACTTAGGGACCAGATCGGGTCTAACAAACTCCCGACCGAGATACTAGGCATTCCACATAGGCTGATAATAATCCAATGTATAGTTCGTGTAGGCTTGCTGTGAACCAACCCATGTCATATCCTGATCCATCCTCCGCTGGTACTCATCAAATGCCCTGCGGCTCTGTTCCCGCTCCTCGTACATATTCTGAACCGTCTGCCCTAAAAGTGTAAGATCAAATGAGCTCAGGACAGGGATGCTACGACCATGCATCCTAGGTGGTTTTTGTGGAGCATCACACATCTCCACATCGGCTTCCAAGTTTGGAGGTGGTCCTTCAACAACTCCCTCATCATCCATCAGTCTGTTAGGCACTCCCCGACTCCTTCTTCACAATCTTTACCCTAATCAACTCTTTAACATGGTAATCCTCTTGATTAACTTGTAGAGACAGATGGGTCTGGCACTCCTCTTGTAAATCCGGGTGATGAAATTCCCCAAAACCAACTCTGAGTCAGAATGATTACACATGCGATCAATCACAACCATCGGGGCCAATGCAAACTTCCTAAGAACCCCCTTTGAAAACAGCTTTATAAACCACAAGTCGGTCTGGTATGCCTTGTTCCATTGAGTAGACCTCTGGACCAAAAATGTAACTATCATCCTATGAAGCAACCGAAGCTTAACACTATAGATCTTAGACACACTAACCGTCCCACCAGAAGGCCAAGCCTCTCCTCTAGAAATCCGACTCCAATACTGTGGAATGGACTCACCATCACCAAAATCACCTTTGACATAAAAATCCTGTCTCAAAAGCTGCCTCAAGTCCTGGTTATCCAACTCTTGCCTAGAATACATACCAGCATAAAACCCAAATTCAGCTATAGATAGCCTCCTCTGCTGTCCCCCACAGGAAAAAAAACAACCCTTTCTTCAAAAATATCCTTAATCTTATTCAATTCCTTAGTCAATTTCAAACTAGAATAAAACTCTAGGCATAACTCATGATAGACAGGTTCCCTGTTAAGAAAAATTTGTTGCCACATATCACTATTAACTTTCCTATCACCAACCCTCACTTGTATACTAAACCACTTCCCAATATCACCATGAACCCCAAAATACCGAGCATCAAATTGAGCAAGATACCTGGGTGGGCAAATAACACTCTTATAGAGCGTATACAGTTTATTCAAGCAATTGTTCTTATGGGGTTGCCTAGCCCCATCAAACTCTAACCATGCGTGCCTTTCATGCATTTCACCTGGCCAAAATAAAAGATCTGGCACTGTCTGTTCCCGCCTAGTTGTTTTAGCGGGGACATGAGCAGTCCCGCTAGATTGTCCATCCTCCGATTGCTTCCTTTTGTCAACGGTCTGCAATCACAAAAATAGGTAACAAAAAAGTGAGAAATAAGGAATGCATACGCTTGAACCCTTAATACATAACAACAACCCATCTCGCAGCTCAGAGGATTCCCACTGAGGCGAAGTGGGACTGGGTGGTCCTTACTGCGGCGCAGTGAGGCATATATCATGTGCAGGTCACAAGCCGTCCACTGCGGCACAGTGGCAACATATACACCACCACTGCGGCTCAGTGGCATGAATAACTGGGCAGGTTCATGCTTTCATCACGACAGGCAGCCAAAAATTAGGGGTAATTAATCATTCCATCAGCAACAACAAGCAACAATCACCACATAATCAAACATTAATCCCCCCATACTTATTCATCCATAAATCCCTAATTTTTTCAAAACCCTAACTTCAATTTCAAAGTCAAATTTGGATGAACAAGTGTTTGAATTGAGAAATTAACCACCCCATTAGCATCAATAGCCCTTAAACAACAAAACCCGTGAATTAATTTGCCAATTAAAAAACCTAAAAATTAAAAATCAAAGGTAAAGAAAAATAAAAAGAAAAGACTCAAGAAAACTTACATCTCTTCCCATGATAATAGTATTTAGTTGATAATCTAGGAGAAAAGAGGAAAAATACAAGCTTGAATGTGAAATTAGGGATGATTTTTAGAGCAGTAGGGGGGGTTTGGAAGATGTTTTTCGGTTTCAAATAGAAGAGAAAAGGAGATAAAATTTTTGTGGATAAAAAACAATAACTCCACCCTTTTACCTGGCAATAAAGCACGTTCCCCTGGTTGACCAGTTTTGGCCTCCCACACTACGGTGCAGTGGGGCTTTTTACACCCGAGGGACAATATTTTGGGACTGCGGCGCAGTGACCCAATTTCCTCCCCACTGCGGCGCAGTGGGGATTCACTGTTCCGAATCTCCCTTTTATCCTTAGAAAAATTTTATATGACAAAATCAAAACACACATACCTAAACCCGGTTCACATCAAATTTGCACCTGCACTTTCTTAACAAAACAAAATCAAAACTAACTAATGAAAAGAAAATAAAATGTGATAAACTAACACGGGTTGCCTCCTGAGAAACGCTTAAGTTATTAAAACTACCCCCAAAGGCATAACCTAATTCTCGTTTAGACTTCTTATCTAACCCATCAAAGAAAATCTCCACATATTGTTCTTTAGTCAAATTGTGGCCTGGACAATTTCTCAACATTTCCTTGAAACGAACCCAAGCATCCACCACATCTTCTCCATCATCTTGTTCGAAAGACCTTATCATATTTTCCAGCCTTCTTTGAGTTCTAACCGAGTAAAACTCTCCAATGAAAGCCTCCTTTAGTTGGTCCTAAGTAGTGATTGAATTCTCTGGAAGATCATTGAACCAATCAAGCGCATCTCCAACTGAGGCCTAAGATTCTGCTGAGTATTGCTAGGAAAAGTCCCCGTGGGCCTAGAAAGAGCAGCCATCCTACTATCGGGATCCTTAAAGTTAACACACTGATTCTTCGTATTGATCTCCACCTTCCCGTTTATCTGATCCAACCTCTCACTCAAAGCCTTAGTATCATCCTTGATCATTTAAATGCTAGTATTTGTCTCTTTCTGATTACTAACCAACTGCTTCATCATTTCTCTCAACTCGGCATTTGGATCAGTAGTATAAGAAGAAGAAGAACCTGATCCTTGGCCTTGCTGAGTCTCCTGTTGTGGCTGATTCTGAAAATTACCTCTTTCGCACCTGTTACCTGAAAAACGAGTATTATTAGCCTAAAAAGAAGAGTTATAAGAAGGATTACCTGAAGCCCGGTTCTGGAAACCGGTTTTGCGCTGGAAGTTTCCTTGTGGTTGATTTTGAACATAGTTCACATCTTCCGGTACCAAAGTAGGATACTCATCAGAATAGTGCATCTTACCACAATGATCACAACCATCGGCTAAAAGCTTAACATCTCGCTCAAGTTATCCAAACCTAGCCTCTTGAGTCGCAAATCCTTTATCCATGCGTGCAGATAACGCCTGAATCTCTCCAATAACCCCAGACTAATTGCTAACTTCAGCCCTTGCAACTCTTTCCTCTCTTGTACCTTTCTTCATCTTCCTTTCATTCTTCAAGAACCTTTCATCATCCATAGTTGAGTTATCCTTTGCCATACCTTCTAAGATCTGATATCCTTCATTGGGTGTAATGTTATTAAAACTACCCCCAAAGGCATAACCCAATTCGCGTTTAAACTTCTTATCTAACCCATCAAAGAAAAGCTCCACATATTTTTCTTTAGTCAAATTGTGGCCTGGACAATTTCTCAACATTTCCTTGAAACGAACCCAAGCATCCACCACATCTTCTCCATCATCTTGTTCGAAAGACCTTATCATATTTTCCAACCTTCTTTGAGTTCTAACCGAGTAAAACTCTCCGATGAAAACCTGCTTTAGTTGGTCCCAAGTAGTGATTGAATTCTTTGGAAGATCATTGAACCGATCAAGTGCATCTCCAACGATCGAAATGGGAAATGTCTCAAGTTTCACGGCATTCATTTGATTTTGACCATATTGGTAAAGTCGAGCCAACTTTTCAAACCTATCCAAGTGTTGGTAAGGATCCCATTTCCTTTTTCCATCAAATTTCTTCTCTTCTATGCTCTTGACATGATTCCCTTTCAAATTGAAAGTATGATCAATAGCGGGAGGTCTAATGGTGGAGCCACGGGTCGTAGGAATAGTTCGAGTCCTCTCGCCATAGCGAATGTCATTTGGATCCCTTAGTTGTTCGTCACCCATCTCCTCTTGCTGAACTTCTAACTTGAAGAATTCGTCTAAATAAAACCCTTCCTCGTCTGAATCAGGAGTGGGTTTAGCTACAGGTGAGAATGGTATTGGTGTTGTGTAGTTAAACCTACGTCTTGTCGGAGTTCTCAAAGGACTATTTAGAGGTAGACCCGAAGAATGCAAGTTCATAAACTAAGAAATAAACCGGCAAACACAACTGGCATAACACGTCGAATGCACCTGTGATATGCAAAGAAACTAAGCTAATAAACCAAGTAACTTCCTCACGCGTGAGGAAGGATCAAACCACTAAATTAACAACTAAAACGGCACACAATCCCCGGCAGCGGCGCCAAAAACTTGATGTGCAAAATCGAGATTTAAATTTATAACTAGAAATACCTTGAAACTCACTACTACACACTATCGGGCAGTGGACCCGTTCGTATGCAATATAGTTAAAAAGTAAGTCCGTGTTTGTTCACTGGGATTGGTTTTGAAATAATTGTTTAGTAAAGTAGTTTGGAAACAAAGGTGTTACTTCAAATCTCACCTTGACAATTAATTTGAAGGAAAGCTTCAAGCAATATAAATAAGGACCATCCACCTTGAATTCACTTGACTTCACATTCAATTAAGACCAAATTTATTTGAATTAAAAAGATAACCATGAAAGGATTAAGGTGCTCACGTGGTACCACCAACCGTGCACAAATTGCCCAATCACCTAAGTTGCTAGTTAAATTACCCAAGCCGGTACCACCAATTACTAGACAACTTTTCCAACAATTAGTTTGATTGACTATCAAATTAACAATTGTACCTATGTAAAGATAACGTGGTACCACCAACCATTATAAAACACGTTGACAAAATGACTCTTTTTATTAAAATGATATTCACTATCATCCCATGAACTAGATATAATTGTTTATAGACAAACAACCATTTGAAAATAATATATGCATCCAACTAGTACCACTAACGAAGAATACATATGCCACCAATATCATAATAATTATTATAAAAAAGAATTAAATCATCAAGATCTCGGCACAGCGATAAGTAAATCAACTCTTTGAAATAAAACATATAGCAATCACATCGTTCGTCTAGTTTTATCAATGTGGATGATTGAACGTTTAGCCACGCTTAATAAAATGGCCAATAATGATGTGGGCGATATGTATAAATTGGTCACAACAATAATCATATGACCAAGAAAATATGATAAAATTTCTGGAAATAAGTCATTTCAAAAGGATAAAACTCAAGTCACTTGATGCATGGCATGAATAAGATCAAAAACCACCTTTTCGGGCCAAATAAGCACTAACCGAATGCACTACATTGCACATATCACACCACCACCACTATCACGATTTGAATCACTAAAATATGATGAACTTACTATAAATAATGAACTAAGGGTGAAAATCCATTTTGAAGCACCTTAATTGCTTAAGAAATGAGGCTAAAATCATTATTTCGGTAAACGAATTTTATGCTTAAAGTCCTCAAGATAAGCAATACACAATAGAGGTTGAATTGGTATGAAATTACCTTGATAAAAGTTACCTAGAAAGGCCTGGGATTTTTGGTGTAAAGGTTGTATGATGATTTTTAAGAATTTCCATAAATTATTGAATTTAAATGGTAATTAAAAGCATATAAATAAATAAATAAATGATGTAAACCATGAATTTGATTAAATCTTCATAACCAATGATGAAAGTGAATAAGATCTACTAGATGATAAAAAGGCAACATGGAAGTGTTACATAATTTAAAGGTAAATAATTAAGTAAAAATCACTAATTAATTATTATTGTTAAATTAATGGAAAAATTAAGTAAATAAATATATATATCATCATAATATGAATCAAAAAGCTTAAAAGTCAGAATATAATGCAATTAAAAATAATCATAATTTATAAAGACAACTATGACATTTAAAAGTAATTTTAAGAATAAATAATTAATTAAATAATATTAAATTAAATAAATAATTATAAATCATAAAATATTAATCAATATGCATATTATAAGACCACTAATGTCAAATATTACTATTAAGCAAAGTATACGATGGAAATCATGCAAATGAAAGTCAAACTAACGAAATTCCGATAAACGTATAAAAACGTACAAAGAGAAGTGATCTTCTCCATCAATTACCTCCTAACCAAATAATGTGAGCAATATAATGCACTTGAATTCCATAATCTAATAAAAATCAAAGATGGGCAAGTCTACTAGCAATCAACTCATGATCTAGCACACTAGTTAATGTCACGCGAACTTACGTCGTGAATTTATATATTATGGTTTAGGCTTGTTCGGGGAGCAACACAACTAGGCCAAGGAATTACATTTGATCAGCCCCTAACACATTCTATTCAAGTGAGTCATAGCCCCCTTTCAAACTCTTTATGTGTTTTACGTATGGGGTGAAAAACATGAATAATTAAAACTACTTTCCTTATATGATACGTTACATGGAAAGAATGTTTTTGATATGGGATTATATTGTATGTTCAACATGTTATATGTTTATATGATGAGCTTGAGTACTGTCAAACGGTGGTCTCCTGTAAACTACTATTAACTTTTTGAGGCATGTAGTTAGAGGGTTGCGTAACTAGGATTCGTCCCCTCACTCACCAAGATGGCAGCGGGTTGACTGGACGCCTCTGTGGTCGCCCTCATCTCCGGTCTGCCTAGGGGTGCTCTAATCTACTTTATACATTATTGATCGTATCCATGGCACGACCCCCATTATTATTATTATTGCACGTAATTGACAGCATGTACTTCTTCCATTATTATCTTTCGGGACATATTATTATTATTATTATTATTATTATTATTATTATTATTATTATTATTTTGACGTGAAATGGTCTTAGTAGTGGCTCAAGCACAAAATCATCAATTATACCTTCTTGGCCAATGTTATCATTATTATTTATGGTTGATTACTATGGTTTGAGCATAGGGTTTGGGTATGAATACTATGAAGAAACTCTTAAAAGTTTTATGACATATTATTTCTTGAATATTGATGGAATATAAATGTGTTAGTATAAACCTATGAACTCACTCAACTCTCTCGTAGTTGACACTTTTTCTTCGTGTTTTTCAGGTTTAGAACAGTAAGCACTAGCATGTTGACTCTTTGGATGCCTATTTGTTGTATGCGAGACGGTTTGTAATGCAAACAATTATCTTTTGATCTTTGATTTGGGTTACGTAATGAATTTCAAACGTCAACTTTAACTATGTAATCTTTTGAACGTGTATGGCATATGGAACTTAATGTCGATGTTTTATGTTTAAATCTTTTGTATCATGTCGTTCTGTGACATCTCGTGTTTTTGCCCTAGTCGGGGTGTTACGCTAACCAATGTTATTACCTTCATTTGTTACGAGCTCAAGTGGGAACTGTTAGTATGTGATCACGTAAAATGAACGTATGTCCGAAAATGATTTAAGTCTACAGGGTCACACGTCTCGATTCAGATATAGTTAATATTAATTGATTTATTAATTAATGTGGATCACGAATAAGTTAACGAACGGTCATTAATATTTAACGGTTACTAGCTAACGATCGTTAAAGTAAGGAGATAATTGTAATTAAATACGATTAGGGAAAGTTCTAGAAAAGCCCATAGGGGGACGGCCTCCCTACTAGGTTTCCTAGTGAAGCCCTAACTTGATTGCCAAGTTGGATTTTACCTATAAATACTAAAGTGAAACGACACGACTCGAAAACACAAAAGTTTTTTTTTTTTTTAAATGTCCCCACTGCGTCGCAGTGAGGTCGAGTACTCCCACTGCGCTGCAGTGGAAATTCTCGGACCAAAACTGGAAGAACCTCCACTGCGCCGCAGTGGGCTAGGCCCGCTCCCACTGCGCCGCAGTGGGAAGAAAAGAAATTTGGGCAGTGGGATTCCACTGCGCCGCAGTGGGCTCGGCACACTCCCACTGCGCCGCAGTGGGAAGAAAAGAAATTTTGGCAGTGGGATTCCACTGCGCCGCAGTGGGCTCGGCACGCTCCCAATGCGCCGCAGTGGCCCACAACCCAACAACATCAAACTTTGCCCACATTAAGACTTAACCAAAACCTTTGAACCACAACCAAAATTATAAGAAAATTACATTCCAGAATTGAAAGTAAGAGAGTTAACCCGAAAACATTCATATTTGTCAAATTAGTTTGATCCATGATCGACCACGCAACTATATGGGTCGATTACCCATTTGACATGCTCCAACCAAACCAACTATCCTTATCAACTCCAAAAGACATGAACATGACCAGTTACAAAACATATCAAAATATGGCCAATAACAACCAAAATGTACCATGAGCCAATGTCAAGAGGGATAACTAGGTTTCTAACCAAATCATGCTATTCTTCCGAGAATAGCCAAGATACCTTCCAACTATCTACAATCCCTAGCAACTTCGTCCTCTATTCTTCGAGACAAGCAAACCTAGTTCCTTCTTCCGGAACCACCTATAATCAAAAGGGTAAACATCTGAAAGGTAAGCGAATGCTTAGTGAATATGCTTGCATAATATCATATAAACGAAGGAGGGCAATGCTCAAGGGACTGTTGCAAATGGACTATGACACCGTAGTGTCATATCCATAATACTCACCCTTGGGCTAGGCTTTACATGGATCCATATAAGCAAATGATTACAATCACACAATTAAAACAATAACAAATGCTCCACATGAGCCTATGGCCACCAATTAGGCCTGTAATCAAACTCAACCATAAACATGGGACTTAACGCCAAATCAATTACCACCATGGACTCACTCAACATGAATGGTAATTGACCCGACGAATATACAATTTATGCAAGTATACTCACCTCCTTCACGACACAACAAATAATCAAGATAACCGCAAATGCACAAAACCAAGCTTTCAACCTATCAACATATCATAATGCACATATAAGACATCATTCACATTTCCTAGTTATTTCACTATAGCTAAACCAACCTTTCACTAGCATTCCTAACCTTAACCCTTCCCATTAAGTCATTGAGTTGCTTACTTAACAAAATCTCATATTAACCCAAGGATTCATCATCATCATCAACATCATCATATAGCTAGTAAAGTCACCATTTCCTTATTTGGAGTCTCACTACTAACATTCTCATTATTAAAGATTTCAACATGCAACTCAATGACACAATCATAATATACAAGAATTTTGGGAAAAACTCATATAGACACCCATTACTAGCAAAATCGCCAATTTCACCTTACAAGAACCCTAATTCAAAGAAAGGAAAAGAAATTAGGTTAAGAATTCTATACCTCAATGATGGAAGATAAAAGATTAGGGTTTTCAAATCACAAACTCTTCCCTTTTTCTTTAAATAATTCGGCCACCACCACTACTCCAACTCAAACCCTAACTTTTCAATTTCTTGATCATATAAGGTTATTGTTATGATGATTCTTGGATAAATTAGTAGTATTGCATGAAGGATTTAGTTGAGGTTTTCTTTGAATTAAGAAGAAATATGGAGATGAAGAAGAAAAGATGAGTTAGTGGAAATATGAATAACCCACAACAATGTGGCTGGCACTCCATATGGATGCCACGACCCATTTAGGATTTCTGATGATAAAACACCCGCTATCCGTTAACGTTCCAACTAAATTAACCCCATAATCAAAAATAAAATATTAGGAACTTATTTTAATGTCAAAACTACAAAAAGGGTTATTTTATTACCTTAAAATTATTGGGGTGTTACATAAAGCTAGGTTAATGTTTTTTTATAACTACAATTCCAAGAGAATTAAACCCTAAATCTCTCCTCTCCTCCTCTCTTCTTTTGGACGACCAAAGCAAGGAAAAACCCTTTAGGGTTTTTGGTTTTCGGTTTTGAAGAAGAAGATCAAGCCAAAGGTTGATCGGTTCGTGATCAAGTGCTAGCACACTTATATTGGTGGATCGTGTGTGCAATCGTAGAGGGATTTACTTCAAATCCTTTTAAAGTTTCTTTACTTTATCATCTATATTAAGAGGTATTCCTTAATCCTATTTCAAGGTTAATTATTTGATTACATGGTTTTATTTGCTTCCGTTGCGTACTCGTAAATAATGATATTTAGTTCTATATTCCAACAATTATTTTGGTATAAAAATAGAAACAGTGTCTCCATTTCATTGACAGCTTAAATAACTTGGATTGAGTTATAAAAAAGCCATACCATCTGCTAACCAGATAACTTAGATTGAGTATAAAAAAGACGAATACTACCAACTGATAACCATATACATCTTGATCACTTTCTTTCATTAATGTTTCAAGTTTGTTCTTTGACTTTAATAAACCAGGAATAATATGAAAACAACCAGCAGGACACATTGGTGCATCATACAAAGCTTGTGTAATCTCTTTGACATGGTTAACAATGAAGTAATATTTCCTTTATCCAGATTCGTTCCAGGGAGTGTTTGTTGGAAGTTCATTAGGGTTCATTACAAATGTTGGCACTTTCAGGAATAAAACTATCTGCACTAAACATTTTTTGAACAAACGCTTCCAAAGATTTGCTCGTTCTTCACAAAACAATACAATTTACTGAACCATAGAAGTTGATCGTCTTGTCCCTTTTGAAGAGAAGAATCCCCGCCCCGTCCAATAGAAATCACTTAGATATAAGAAAAAGAGAAAATTACATTTTTGGTTCTTTAAGTTGACAGGATTTTCAGTTATTGCCTTTAAGTGAATTAATTACAAAAAAAAACCCTGAAGTTGGTCAATTTTTTCAGTTTTTACTCCGCAACCAAACGTCGTTTATTTGGTCCGTTAAGTGAGGGGCATAATTGTCATTTCGCTCTCTTTCTTCTTTTTTCATACTTAAACACCACCAGATCAGTCATCATCTTTATAAACTAACCCCAATTTATATCTATGTATTCAATCTATACACACATAGATAAACATATATTCTACATCTATAAAGCACAAGTAATGATGGCTGGCTTCAAATAAAAACGAGAAGGAATCAATAATAGATATACCTATCTATATCTATATCTACTTCTCCATATACCAAAACACCAAATATTATAACCCTAAATCTAATCATAAAATTAAATAAATAATAATAATTGAAATAACTAAAAGAAAGATAAGCTGCTTGCTGCTTGCTGTTGAAATAACTAAAACACCAAATTGGCAATGTCCAACCTCTGCAACACCATTGCTGCTGCTTGCTGTTGGGGACGGAAAGTAGTTGAAGGTTATTAAACACCACCAGCACTCTGCAACACGCCTGCTCTGCCGCTGCCGTGACAACCCTCTACCGCTGCACAAACCACCACTGTCACAACAATCACCCCAATTACCCACCACAGTCAACCGCCGCAACCCACCTCAGACACCATCTCCGTCGTCAACCATATCCGACGGATCTTATTTTTTTGGGTTTTGTAGATCTTCGTTTTTTGATATTTGGGGATCTTAATTTTTGTGGGTTTTATGGATCTTCTCTGCCTCCATTTCCGACCATACTCTGCCTCCGTGTAAGAGAAATATGTTGCCATATTATGTGTTTTTTGTTTTATTTAGTGGTAGAACAAACCATATAATATGAAAATTCTATTCTGATTAATCTAATAAAATGATAAGTTTTGAAGTTTTTTTTTTGTCAGAAATTTAATTTGGAGAAATTTGATACTTTGAAATTGATATAACGTTGTGATAGATTTGTGGTTAGTCTATGAAGACGATGATTGATTGATCGATCTGGTGGTGCTTGAGTATGGAAGAAGGAGGAGGAGAGAGAAATGACGAATCTACCCCTCACTTAACGGACCAAATAGACGGTGTTTGGTTGCAGAGTAATAACTGAAAAAATTGACCAACTTCAGGGTTTTTTCTGTAATTAATTCATTTAAGGGCAATAACTGAAAATTTTGCCAACTTAAAGGACAAAAAATGTAATTTTCTCTAAGAAAAAATTATCTATTCTGTGTAACTATTAATCATAACATATAAACAGCTATTCAAGAAAAATACCTGAACTTCAAAGTCCTTAGCATCTTGTATACCAATAGTACAAAGTTTTTGATTTGATGAATATTCTCAAAACATACTAATTTCGCAAAGTATGTCATCATGTAAGCTAATAAACTCCAGCACAATGTCACCTTCCGTAGGAAATCAATATGCATTTTAACCACTTACTTTTTGCCTGCAATTCATAGTAAAGGTTGGAAGACTAATAAATATAGTTCCAAAGAAGCCTTGTAAAATACATATTATCATCAAGATATGATAATATGCCTAATTGTCGTATCGCCCATTCTTAATCACCACATCTGAAAACAATAATCATAACAATAATATTTCTCCTTTCACATAAAAAAATCAAGGATGGACGTTCTACTTATGACGTAAGTATCTCAACTGAAAAGTTGGAGGATCCATTGGTGACATTATTTACAGGTAACAAATAGTGTTTTAGTCTCCGGGGCTTTGTTTTCAGCACTGAAAAAATTTGTGTGAATATAAAAAGCAGCCAAATATGATAGCCGAGGACCGGCCAACAACTAAGCTGAGATTGCACAAAAGCTTATTGCTGTCCTGGTGCAAGCCAACTTTGTATTGGTTCTATAACATGGTGGACCATCTCATCTTCTTCAATTGAAAGCAATTGGTAGCCTGCATGGAGCACAGGGAAGTCCAATAATGGTACTATCATATCATTAAATATTCATCTCCATCCTGAAAATTAAGAATCATGATTGAAGATTTAGGATAACTCTTCTTAAATTGACTTATTATGTTGCCAATGTAAGCTTTAAAATCTATGCGTTCCTATACAAAAACGAAAAAAGTTGAAAGTACATTAAACAAAGCGACTTTTATATAGAAACAGCTACACACTTTTCCACAAGGGGAAAGATACATGGAGACTATGGCCTATGTTATGATAGCTAACAATAACATTTTGAACTTACTACATACATACTTACATATATACATACATGCAGCTGAAAGAGATATGAAAGAAATGAATTGCCAAAGAAATATAAGATCATGGATGCCTAGGCTTTGGAGAAGCAGTTTCATCAGAGGGCTCAACACTAGTAGCTGGTGGGGTCAGATCTATCTTAGCGGGAGCAACCTCTGTATCTGATTCAGTTGTATCAGTCTGAAGCACAACATCCTTTGGATCTGCTGGAGTATTTTCGGGTGCAGGGAAGGGCTGTGGTAATTGTGGCAGGCCCTGATAATGCATATGTTCAGCTAGGCCAAGTACTGCCTGTTGAAGCCAATTCCTATGTTGCCTCTCTTCGATCATGAACTCTCGTATCCAATGGAGCTCAGCCATTATCAATGTGTTTGAAGAAGTGGCAGCTGAAGATGTTGATGGGCCTGCTTCTGGGATGGAGGAACCTCTAGGTGCATGATCCGTCAGATCCTCATCAGAAATTTCCCTCGACCGGATCTCAGAATCTAGCGGCTGCTCCTCGGATGTCTCGATATCAGGTGTCAGCCGGACTGGTATCAATCTAACCCCTTCCCCATGATACTCAATATTACACAAGATTTTCTCATCAATACTGGTTGTTGCCCGCTCCTGAGTCAACCCCTCACTTTCTTTATCCTGATTATTCCGTTTAGGAAGTGTTTGGAGTAAATTCCTGGGTCTAATCCTATGATGTAAACTACTTTCCTTCATTTTATTGATAATTTTACGCAAAGCCCTCTGGTGTAGCCTATTTGAACCATCATCATTATCATGAATGTTGAACATCTCTTGAACATTGGCAAAAGCCTCCACTGGAAGCCCCTCTTGGTCAAAACATGACAAATCTACTGGAATGGTCATGGAAGCTTTTCCGTCCATTTCAGAGAAATAAAGCTTCACCGAATAAAAATCACACACACACATATATATATACATTTATATCTATAGCGTTTAAGTATGCATAAAACAGATATGAATGCTTACGCTAATTTGAAGAAGTTAAGATACCTCAACTCTGAAGTTTCTAGGAAAATTATCCTTAGCATCCCAATACATGTCGATTTCATCACAATTAAGGATCAACATATTTGATTTGATGAATACCGTGTTGAACATGGCACGATACATAATCTTTTCACACACCATGTCATCATGTAAGCTAATACACTCCAGCACAATGTCATCTTGCATATGGCAATTGATATCAATTTCAACAAGATCACTATCTTCCTGTCAATGCGTCGCACAAATGTCAGAAGAACAAACAGACAGCCAAAAACAAGAATGTATTATATGTGTATATATATATATACACACACTTGAGATATCACTTTTTTTGGGGTTAAAGGGTACCCTGGTTAGATTTATAATAATCACGAGAAAACAGGTGGGCTGGAGTACCAAGTCGACTTCACAACGTCCACGCACAAAGTGCATAATCCAATATAAGAGGTGACATACCACCCCTACAAGCTACCAAGTAGCCATTACACAATTACAAGCTTAACGACTAGTAAAGCACACCCATTGAAAAACCTTAAATACATTGAACTAAAATCCAACCTTAAATACATTTCTTGAGATATGAACTCCTTTCGCCCAAAACATGTGGCTTATTTTACATAATTATGATTTCAAATTCGAAAGTTCATATTGATTTTGGTATTTCATAAATTGCCCAAACTTTGTAAGATCAGACAAATCTTGTGTAAACTAGTTTATGATCAAGCACAAGATTGTCCATAGGAAGTTGTCTATACGTTCTTATTAGATATTAAAAGTGAATCTATTTTATAATGTACAAACAAGCATACCTATGACATTTACATAAAACTAGCCAACCATCCTATGATCCTAATCTACTACCAGGAGCCGAGTTATAGTAGATTCGACACAAAATTAATACCAATTAACATTAAACATTTTACAACTGTGAGAATTGATAAAATTTTCAACCCTATGTTTATTAATCAAGTTTCTTAAGTATATCCATATAGGGGTGAGTTAATTTAAGGACATCTTAAATTAGGGACCATTAGGGACATGTAACTTACACATGTGTAAGTTGTAACTTATACATGTGTAAGTCGAGGTGGCAGTGGTCGTCGTCGCCAGATGATCATGGTGGTGGTGGTGGTGGTTGTATAACTTACATGTGTAAGTTGTAACTTACACATGCGTAAGTCGTGGTGGCGGTAGTCGCCGTCGCCGGAGGACCATGGGTTGGAGATGATGGTGGTGGTGGTGGTGGTGATAGGAGATGGTGAAAAATGAATGATTGAGAAGTGTCCCTATTTTGTCCCTAAATTAACTTTTCTCTACCCACATATATATATATATATATATCGGCGTGTTATTTAACGTCTATGATAACTATTGAAAAGTTCGTCCCTAAACCTATAGTGTAACACACAAAACAAGCAAATAACATTGTTGCCCACGAATCAAAGATGTCACATTAGGAAGTTTACAGAGACCCAAAACCCAGCTCATGCCATAAAATGTTCGTCTATCTCAATTTACATGATTCACAAATCCAAAGCAAAGTTTAGTTTGCACACACCTCTCTTCTGAAAATAAATTATCAATACATGCTAACCACAAAAGATTGAGATTGTTCCCTACTGTTTGTTTTTAACAATTTTAAAACAAAGGACAGACAAGGACACACATCCCCTTCTTAATGAAGTTAGGAAAAAGATCTTACCTGATTGTAGTATCGGATATTCTTACTTCTTCTTGGAGTGGAGAATAGGAGTTTGGGGCTTTTATCAATATGTAGCAAAGGATTGCGTCCGTAGATCCGGAATATAGGACAACAGCCCCCTTTTCCATCAAAATCAGGAATCATTCTCATTGTTACACAATCTAAAGTGAGCGCCTTTTCTGCTGGAGGCCATTCAGTATCAGCATTCCTCCTTAAGATATACTGCAAGTACCTCAATTGGGAAGGTACAGGATTCATTGGTGACGCTTCATGTAACAAAGCCAGAGGAGCCTGCTTATGAACCATCTCCAAGGCCTTGGTTTCCATAGTGAACTTTTTTCTATAGACCGAGAGAGCTGCAACCATGAAAGCCAAAACAGGCCAACCACCAAGCTCCGAGTGCATAATAAGGAAATTTTGTGGTGAAACAGAGAGCCAGCTCTCACTCGAATTTAAAAAATGGTGGATCACTTCCACTGAGAGCAATGGACAACCTTCGTAGTGCCGAGGATAGTCAATTATTGTAATACCATATTCTGACAAAGCCGAAGCAATCCTGCTTTCTTTTTCTTCCTCCCCAAAATTAATAATCATGATTGAAGACTTGGGGTGAGTGAGCTTAAACCGACTTATAATGTTGCCCACAAATGTGTTATAATCTTCTATATCCGAAATTTCAGTGAAACAGCACCCAAAGACTATACACCAAATGGGCGCATCATCAAATATCAAACTGAAACAAGTTCTAATCTTGAATGTATCAACACTGGCAAAGATTTTGTTTACATATACTAAAAACATTGAGTTATTTTGCAAAAAAAATGCTACGTTACACAGGGTATTGGGATTGCTTATTAAGTGCTTCTTAGTGGCATAATTTCTCTTCGTGTTCACGGTGATAAGCAACACCAAACATTCTTCTAAAATCGTTTATCTGCTTAGTTTTACAAGAAATTAGTAGTAACACATTATCGGTTTAGTTTGATGACTACATATGAACAATTTTGAAAGTTTATGGACTTTTTTAAGCAATAATTAAAAATTTTGATGGTAAAAATAAAGAACAACGCATATGAAAACAAATTTTAAAAGTTCGTTGGGCAACTAGGTCAATAAAAAGAGTTTATAAAACAACCTGTGTATAAAATGATAAGTATATTTGCATCTCAAGCCTTTATCCCTCCCTATAGAGATGAGATCATAGCCAAAACTAACTAGAAAGTGTTTTTAATTAAGTTCAAGAACAAAAATTACCAGACTTAGATAGAAGTATTGTTTTTATAACAGGGATAATCACATTACACAAACACACACATATATATTAAACTAATATACTCCAGGAATTAAAAGGGTGAAAAAAAATGATTACCGTAAATTCTTTCAAAGACCCAAACAAGTCCATCAGGCGGCTTCTTGGGGAGTAATTTACGAAACAATGCCATTAAAATTCACTGAATTTGAAACCCTAAAAAAAATAATGTTGATAAAATCGAGTAAAATATATATAGCTACATTTATTACAAAATAATTGGAGCTCAAATTAACATTTTGAATTTAACAAACCAGTACATCTGCATATGTGAACAATGATCAAACAAAAACAATCAGAATTCAGAGATATCACAATTGCCCATAATCCCATGCACTACCAAGAAAACAAGCCGCGATACGATTTGATGGTGAAAAATTAATTGCAAATCGAGCGGACGATGAGAACCAAACACAGTTCAGCAAAAACAGTTAACTATCACTAGGATGAATTAACCAATTTGATGAATTAATTGAAAATTTCCAGCCGCAATTCGAAACAACCATTTGATGTAATAATTGAAACCTTGTGGTGGCTTTTAAATTGGTTAAATTAATTGACCAATTAGATTGATTGATAAAGATCAATGAGAGAAACAAATTGTGATTTGTGAGACTAAGAATTAAATCAACCGTCCAATAATGAAGGATGAATATTTATTTTGGGATCGGAGTGGGCGTTTTCTTTTAATAACTAAAAATATAAATTACCCCAGATAGACAAAATTCATCAAGAATTAAAGCTTTGAAATCAGGCCTTTATATTCTTGGGAAAAAGAAGCCATCAATGAATCGATTTTGGATTTGATTGAATGAATGGAGACTAATGTGAGAACTGAGGGAGAAGGAAAAAGAAAGAGGACAAATAGATATGGAAGAGAAGAAAACGACGATTTTGTGTATTTTGTACGGGAAGTAATATTACGAGTAGTATACTAGATCATTGTGGATGAATATATATAACGAAATTTTAACGTTTTATAATACTGTATACATACATAAATATCGATAAAACGTATCAAATATTTATAATTATTATCTATGAACCAATTTTTATATGTGATACTAAAATTTAAGTATACTTTTAAATGAAAAAAAGTATAAAAGGTAGATGTCAATCATTACTCATTCTTATATTGACAATAATGGTGGAATATTTCAATTAAGTGAAATGAAAAATTATAAAGATTACTTCAATATCGCCAATGAGAAAATGGTAATATCACTACAACTAATAAGTCGAATATCCACATATATTTACCATATATCCACACTTAAATGTGACACAAGTTAATAGTTTTTTTAGAACGGACACAAGTTAATAGTTAGTGTAAATATAAGTTATGTGATAAATTAAATTTGAAAATTCACATGCACTTAAAATTGTGGAAATATAAAACTCAACATCTTTTAATGTGTATAAATTTTTACATATTTTTAACTGTGTACTATTGTATTTTATCATAACTATTTCTATACTCTGAAAGGGTGAACTTTTGATTTAATATAATTCTACATATTAAATCACAATTTATAAAACACATCAAGAATTTGACATATGCTTGCACAATAATAGTATGTCATGTTTTTTTATATGTATGTTAAAATCTAATACCTGATAAATAAATAAATAAATAAAAAGTTATTAATCTATTATCCAAAAATAAATAAATAAATAAAGATATTCAAATTGCTTTAAAAAATTCCGAAACTTACTCAAACTTGTGGTATAACGAAAGATAATGTTTCATTAAGATAAATATATGTGTGGATAATATATATTATATATCATAAATATAAAAATTATGCATCATTATCTAGCTAAAGTAATTATTTAAAAATTTTTAATTATAGCAAAAAGAATAATTATTTTAAGAACCTAAAAGAAACAAATAAATAAATGAATGAATAACTACCTAAGTTTCCTATAGCTATATTTAATTTTATTAATCGATAGATAAAGACATTACATTTTATAATATGGTATGTAATTTAGTATTTAGTAAGTTAATAAATTTAGGGAATATATTTAAAAAAGTTAAGTGATGTAAGCAATATAATCCAAGGGTTAAAATTCAATTTTGATTTTCATCTAAGGGCTATTACTTTTTTATAAATGAATTTAGGAGGTTGTTTTATAATTATTGAAAGATAATTAACAAACCGTGCATTTAACCGATTGTTTAATATGTTATAATTTGTGATACGATTATCGCTTCCCTTTATTGTTGTAGCTTTTTATTTAGGAAAATGCTAAATAAAACCCTTTAGGCTTCATTTAACGTGCATAAAAAGGTTGTACATTTTCATATCAAATGCTCACCCATGATTTTTATGGTAATTGTACAACTATTTATTGAACCATATTGAAAACCCGTAGGGCTTCGTTTATCAAAATCCTTTTATTTAATTACAATGATGATACCTCCTTTCATTTTAGCCACTTACCAATTAATTTAAAGGTCCAAATTAATTTAAAAGTTTCCTAAAAGTTCTTTATTTTTTTATTAGTGCTCAAAATAACTTTTTACTATATATAAAAATGATATATATATATATATAAGAAAAATGATAAATCTTCTTACAGATTAACATAAAATTCTCCTAAAACTATAAGGAGGTGTCATGTGTTATCAATTAATTTTTTTTTCTAATCTTGCCCCCTGATTTTGTCACATGTTTTTATATGATAATTAGGAGGATTTTTAGGTCATTCTTTTAGGAGTATTAATCATTATATATATAAAGATAAAGATAAATATAAATATAAAGAAGATTTAAAAGATAAAGATTATTCTATTAGATATATACTAGATTATTAGCTGTTATTTTTAATTTACTATATTAAAGTTACTGGTTGAAAATGTAAATTGGTGATGGTATACAAAAAAAAAAATAAATTAAAGTCAAAACTATAATCAAAAGTAAATTTGAGAAAATTGAAAACTGTGATTGGTCGATAAGTTATTATAGCAAATCTCTTTTAGTATATTAAATATTAGAAGAAATTTTGACACATTTGTTTTAGTTATCTAATCTAATCTTCTTTATCTCTACTTTTCTTTATCTGTATCTTTACTCTATTAGAAATGAAAGTAACACTTTTTTTAAAAACCATTTTATCTTCAATTATCAGAATTGCTTTTGACTTTCTAAACTACTTACATACAATACACCCTAAAATACTATACATGTCCTTTTCCAACTTCTCATCCCCTATACCAGAAAAACACACAGTAATTAGGAACCCTTGACCTCCTTGCCTCTCTCTGATACGTAAATGGGATCCAGGTCAATAACAAACACCCCATCGGAATTATCACCATCATCCACCGCCGTCAATCGCCCTACTCATTGTCATCACCACCACAACCATCAAGTTTTATTAAATATATATATCCAAAAAGACTTCAAATTTCAAAATAGTTTAACTTTAAAGTCAAAGACATAAAATTTAGTATAATTAGAATTTTATAAAAGATGATGAAGTATAAATTTGTAACACCCCAACTACGGCGGAATATCGGGATGTCACGAAAGCACAGCATGACATGGCATTACATGGAAAAATCTAAATGAACTGGTACTTGCATAAGTACAAGCACAACAAATCGCACATGAACGTCAACAAAGCATGCATAAATGAACAATGTACTAGTATGTCATTACAACATTCAACCCTCGGATGGGGTGCATACAAGGCATTAAGCCTGCGAATCAAAAGTCAATCAAGGAACGCTATCTAGAGCGCATATCCTTGAAAAATATCTAACAAAAGATGCGCCAGTTCATCGATCCAAAGCTCCTGCTCCTAGCTATTTCATCCATGTCTAGTCTGATCAGCTGAAAAAGTATACTAAAATATGTCAACACGAGGTTGGTGAGTTCGTAGGTTTTTGTACAAAAGAACTAGCGACGAACATGAAAACTTGTCGATTCTTTATGAACATGAATATTTTGTACAATATATGTAAAAGCTTAGAGTTACATACCAAATGTCTCGAACACACAAGTAAGCACATAATGACAATTAATGACCTAATGCACATACGGCCGGGACTAGTACCAGGAACGCATCCAAATGGCACTAATGAACGAATCCCATGAACACGCGCCGACTTGGTACCAAGTAATGAACATGAACAGGTAACTCTAATTGCACAACTCAATAATCAATATATATTGTACGTGATAAAAACAGTAATCAACAAACTGTTAGAAAACATTTGTATACTTTTCACCCCAAAGCACGTAAAAGCGGGGCTACGAAACTCACCTAACAAGATGAACAAGTATTTATGACCTAGCACAAAGATCTTGAACACGAACAGTCAATGTCAGTCTACAGTAAGCACTCAAACAATCCAAATGTCTCACACTGCCACAAATGACACAGTAAATACTAGAATTCCAATGTGCATGTCTATGCCCTATACTAGTGTCTTAAGAAATGTCATCAAATTCCATGTGATTAAAAAGTCATTCTACTAATTGGTTTATTATGTACTTAACTCTTAATTAGAAATACTTATTTAATTAATTCAAAGGCTAGTTATATACTTCCTCAATCCGTCCCAATTTAAATGTCCTATTTTGACTTTTGAAGTCTTTCTTTTGTAACTTTGAGTGTAAATTGTTTCGTGTGTGTTAAGCCATAATTGATGTAAAATATATGAATAGATTGAGCTTGGATGTACTTTTCATTGATATAATTTTCATTAAGTATTATATTATACAAACAAAAATACTTATGGTCAAAATTAGAAAAGAAAGACTAAACAAGTCAAATGTGGACACTTAAATTGGAACAGAGGAAAATTAATTAAGCATTTCATAAAAATTAATTTATTCATGAAAAAGAATTATGTCGAATGTTTACGTGATAAGTTTTTGGAAAATTCAATTTCGACCATTAATGAAGATTCGGTGCATTAATTACTAGCTTAATTGTTCATTTAATATATTGACGTGCTTAGAGTTTGACGAGCTTAAATTATGTCACGCCATCATCAATAAATCATGACTCGAACATTAAATGTAATCCCGTTCCAACGTCCTTATGTCCAATCAAAATTGAGATTTCAAAATTCAGATTATGACCTATTAGAAATATTATTTTTGGTAGTTGATTTGTATTTAATCATAATTTTGTACTTGTTTGTAATTTTCATAAGTATGGAAGGGGGCCTAATGTAAATTTTATAGAGCTATATAAACCCCCTTCATAGCTTAATATTGTAACCTTTACACATTCGAACAATCTAATCTTTCCACACATACTAAGTCTCTCTCTCTCACGATACATACACAACCACCATTAACACACACTAAAACACACACTAAAGCTCAATTATCATCATTACATTCGGTATCAGAGCAAAATTAGTCAATCTGAATGATCCAGATTCAAAATTGAAGCTAAATTTGTTTTAAATTTTGATGTTTTTGAGCTGTTCATACATATATACATTTGCCGAGAATACTGTGCAATCGATTACAACATAATCAGTGTGTTTTTCTTCAAAAAATTTTCATTGATCATCTAGGATTTTGATAATAATCATTCTGTATATAAATTAGAGTTCAATTCCATCAGAAGATTCGATTTCATCTAAGCTCGGCAAACGCATAGTTCAGTGGGTTTGAATTCTGTTTGGTTTTCGATTTTACTTTGTTTAAGGATTTGTTCGCACTTGTTTTCTGAACATATTGGTACAAATTTGAAGCTTTAATTCTCAAAACTAAAGAAGAAAATGAAAACTTTCAGTGAGCTCGGCATTTAAGGGTTGTTCTGGACGAAGAAGACAACTACAAATCGACTATTTTGTCGTTTTGTGATTTCTAGTGTTTACCAAGGTTGTTGATTTAGAATTGTTCTCTTTGCAGAGCTCCTTGCTCGACAATTACAAGTATAAAGAAGTTAAATTAAGTGTGGAGAAATTGTTTTATTTGCAGAGTTGAATTGAGATTTCAAAATTCAGATTATGACCTGATTTTTAATTACGACCTCTCAATTGAAACAAGCAATTATGACCTCGTTTTTGAATACGACCTCGCATTTAATTACAACCCCGAGACCAAATACGACCCTGGAGGTGTTTGCTACCTCAGATTCAGATCTGGAACTTGGTCCATTACGACCCCGAAGAGCTGTTTTCAAAAAAACTCATATTTTCCATTCTAAATCAATATTTAACTAGTTTTTGGGTTGCAAAGTTTATAGATCTAGTTTGTAAATATAAACTTAAGGATTTGACATATTTTCTTTACCCATAACTGTAATAATAAACTTGAGCTTAACTGAAGTAACAATAGTGGAATTAGCGTTATGTGTGTGTTTGAGTGTGTGAGGGTGATGGGAGGTTGAAGATGAAGTTAGGGAGAGAAAGTAACTTAGAGAGAAGTTGTTATGGAATTATATCTAAGGCTTATTACATAATGAGGTGGTTAGGGTTTATATAGAAATCATCTTATTTATACTAAACCCCTTCTACAATAACTAATTTACATTTTAACTCCATTTTATAATTCTAACAATCTCCTCCTTGGTGCTAAATTGTAAATGTTGCATCATCTTCTGTATTTAAATAAACATGATGAGCCCATTTGTTGAAAATCTCCAATGTTGATTGGACTTTGAAGCTTTCTCATTGTCTTCAATGTCTTGTATCAACCTTGACTTGAATCTTCCCAATAAACATAAATTCTTGATGATGACTTTCTAAAGCTTGATCTTCTCTTGCAACTTTGAATACTTGGAAGCATCTTTGAAATCTTTGTAGCTTTTGAGATTTCACAACTTAAACTTTTGAATGTTGATTTCAACTTGATGTTGCTTGGAAAGTAAGTTGAATCTTTGAGTAGCATGCGAAAGCTTGGTTTTGACTTTGAATTCTTTTGGATTGCGGAAGCTTGGTTATCTTGAATTCTTTTAGCATAGCGGAAGCTTGGTTTGACTTTAACTCTTTATTTCTTGATTGAACTTGTCTTTGAATAAACTATCATCTTGGAGCATTTGATCTTTTGATCAATTAACACTTGCTCCTCCTCAAACAATCAATTATCTTGGAGCATCTTATTATTTAAACAATTAATCATCAATTTCTTGCTCTCCCTCTCTCTCAAACATTTTTTTCTTGGAGCAACTTATCAACTAAATGAATTATATTCAAATTTTTTGCTCCTCCTCGAACACACAATCATTTCGGAGCATATTTAACAATTCATGAGTTTACTCTTGCTCCCCCTAAAATGAACAATCTCTTCAAAGCATGAACGAACTTAACTATCCAATTATCAACAAAAGATCAATATCTATTCAATCTCAAACTTTTCCCCTCTTATTAATCATTATAAAATCTCAAACTCTTTTACTCATCTAACAATGGTCATTTATCCAACAAATCTTTACATAATCGACCAGATACTTTCAATAACTAAAATCTTGAATATTCTTGATCTAGAATCAATCCCTTAACTTTCGCAAAACAATCTCTCAACTTAGCACAATAATTATTCACTCTCTTCACCTAAACTAACGATTCTTTGAACATCCAAACACAACAATCATCCTCGAACAAATTCTACCAATCAAATTCTACCTATGTCCATGAACTCTATCTATCAATCATATAATCATTTCTGCCCTTCATGATGAAAATGAGAAACGGTTTCATCATACAATAATGATTGATAGCATAAACGGTAGATCACAACAAACAATATTCAACAAAATGAACCCAACCCAATTCCCAATGAACCTATTGGTGAACTAGAATGTAAGGTTGCGTTGTTGGAAAAACAATTTTTATATGGTGTTTGTGTTCTTTGTGTTTGTGCGAAGAGAAATGAAATCCGGATAAAAATGATCCGTTATCACAACCAAAAATCAAAAGGATTAATGGTGTGGCCTAAAAATACGATTACTATTTTTAGAACTTCCCATTATCATCGAGAAATACACAAAGCTTATCTCTAAATGGTTCGATCTATGGCTTTTCAACCAATCGATTGCTTTAAAGAATGTAATTCATGGTCAGTGTCACAAAGGCGTTCGATAACCATGTCTTACTTTCCTCAAAGACTTTTTTTTTTTTTGGAAATAAATCCGAGGTCACATAGACTTCTCATTTACTCAGCAAATTCATAAAATGAAAATGTGAGACCTACGTTCAACGTTGGAAAAGATGTTAGCATCGGTAGGATTTCCATTCGATCATTGTGAAATATCAATAATATGATATCACTACGAATGTTCCGGCAATATCACAAAGATATGCAATGTCACAGAGACATATAAAGACTCATTGTGTCCTAGTCAAATGAAAGATATATCAAGTACGCTCTAGACTTAATAAGTGATCAAATGAAGTCGGGGACCAGACCAGAGTGTCTCCCTTTTTCAATATCAACATCTTCCAAATGAAGAGTCGATAGAAATGTGAAAATCTTCGTGAGAATAAAACAAGTATTTGTTAAGAAATACTTGAGTGGTTAGGTAAAGATGTGCATTGCTACACTAGGTCCATGAAGTCTTCTTCAATATCGAGAAATCAACAAATGAAATCCGATAGCAACGTGTTGACCCGGATTTTTTAAGAATTTGGGGAGACTTTTGTTTCTTTTAGCCCTTTCTCACATCATATCACCGTAACCTTTCACTTTTTGACTACTCCCTCATCTCCTATTTGCACAAAAATCATCACACTCATATACCCTCACAATCTAGAATTGAGATTTTAACTCCGGGGTTAGATCTCATCGGCGATGACAAGATCATGGAGTTTTTATGAGTGACCTAAACTCTCGTGTGCAAATCTAACACCGAACTTTAATCAAGATAATAGAAAATGGTTTAAAAATCATCCAAAGTGTTTAATTATATGACAAAAGAGTTTGAACACTTGGAAGTTTTAATTTTATAAACAAACTCCCCCTAAATATATGCATGATTTGAACAAATTGTTTTGCATATAAATGGTGAGTAAATTGATTGTAAGTTGCTCACAAACATTAAAAATGAGACTACGAAGACAGTACACAAAGGCTTTCAATGTCTTGCATCTCATCCTAATATTTTGTGAGTAACTCAAAGACAACGTAAATAATAATAATAAAAAAAATTAGGAAAAGAGAAAATCTTTTTAGATTTTTCTAAAAATAAGAAAATGAAAATCTTTTTGGATTTTTCTAAAAAAAAAATATTATGAAAAAGGTTTTAGCACGGGTTATACACTGATGTATGCATAAGCCACCTATTCATCAAATCACTTCGAATTTACCTTTGGAACCCATTTGAGAATAGGTCCAATGGTTTTTGATTTGTTAAAAGACCAAATGTAAGTCTCATCCATTTGATGAATCGAGGTTGCATTCCGCGGAGAACAAAAACCTGGTGTTTTAGTTGAAAAGATTTTTCGTGGAAGCAACGGTGAAAAATCATTGATTTCCTTGAAAAACTTTCAAGCTTGGGAGATTGATTTGAAAAATGTTTTTTCAGAGCAAAATCATTCACTTTTTGCACAACTGTTTTCACAGGTTTTGGTGCAAGTTCAAAAAGTTCCGAAAAAGAATATTTGAATGATTTTGACTCAGCTGACTTATCTTTAGAAATCGGTTTCCATTTAGATTTAGCCAATTGAGATTTTGCTTGAGAAATGTGTGATGAATTATCCTCGAAGGATAGAAAATGCACTAAAGTAGTTGTTCCATCAAAATTTGGTTTCTTAGCGTACTTCTTACCCTTTTGTAAGGAGTAATTAGTAAACTGAGAGATTTTTCTTTCAAAAGGTTTTGAAGATTTACTCGTGTAAACCCTCTTTGGAACATCAACTTTAGATTTGAACGACTCAGATTTTGGAAAACATTTAGACACCTCACTCTTGTCACAAACAAAGTCAGGATCAGTCTGAGTTGAGGTATCAATGGTCTTAACAACATCACGTTTAGTTTGCACTGAGGAATTCACAACTTCACATACAGGACATCAGGTTGAGTGCAAACTTCAACAACTTCTTTAGGTGGTTTAGAAGAGACAAAACAATGATTTTGACTTTGAAAAGATTTGGTTTGTGTTTGCAATTCAATCTCAAGGTCAGAAATTCTTTTTGTCAAAAATGTTTCGTTCGACTAAAGTTGCAAACACTTGTTTTCAATACACTTGATTTGAGCACAAAATTTTGTTCTTTCTTCTTCAACTTTTCTCTCAAAAATGGCGTGTTTCGCAACTCATGGTTTAGCTCAAAATTCTTTTGTTGCGAAACAAGTTCTTTCGTTTGACTGTCCAAAACATTCTTATTGAGCTCTTTGAGAGAATTGTCTAACTCATTTGTCAATTTGGAAATCTTTGAGTGTAAATGATCATTTTTTTTTTTGAACACTTTCTATGTTTGACAAAATGAGATCATTTACAGAGTGGAGCTTATCGTTCTCAGACATGAGTTGGTTAAAAGCAGATTTAAGACTCTCATGTTCCTTCGAAAGATTTCTGTATTTCTCGTTTTTATCCGAACACGCATGTAGCATTTGGATAACACAAGCATGACCTCGAAAACATGAACACTTTCGACTTTTATGAAGATGATATGACTCAATGTTTGGTTATACTTGAAAGTTATGGTTGACATTTTGACTCAAAACTTGATGACGATCTAATTAAAAAAAATAACCCAAGACAGGAACCTAAAAATTTAGCCCAACAGTTAATCTCAAAGTTTAGCCCAACGTTTCGTCAAAAACTAGTCCAAAAAAAAAGTTTAAGTCCAAAATGAAAATTAACAAAAATTGCACTCCAAAATGCTAGATTAAAAAAATTGACGAAAAGAAAGATTAAAATAAAATAAAAGATAGAATGGGAAAATTAATTCCAATGGATGGTTAATGCTAGGCGGGTCCCACGTACCAATCAATTGTTTTGTAGATCAAATTTCAAGTACGTGAATAACAACACAAATTCAAAATGAAACTTTGTTGGATTGATACGCTTGACTTCTCGTGACAATTTTAGACTTTCAATACACGCTTTAGCCTGCGATACACACTTTATTGACAGCTTAGACTATTGGGAGTAGCCCGTTCCCACCAAAAATCTTCATGCGGAATGCCTGGGGAACGTCCCACTTCGGCCCAGGGGGACGTTCCGAGTTGTGAAAAAACGAGCCCCGGCGGAAATTGATTGCGTCCATTTACTTTGGCATTTAGTGCTTTTTGACCTCGTTTTTGATCCCACCCGTCCCACCCACTACTACCCCTTCCGTTTCTTTTTTTTTTCCTCATTTCCTTACTAACAGTATACAAAACACACACACAAAACCTTTCTTCTTCATCTCTCCCTCTATTTCTTCTCCAAAAATCATCATCTATTCATCAAGATCATCCGTAAATGTTTACCAATCAGTGGGGTTTCAACCTTTTCGCCTATCAAAATGCGGATAACAATCAAAGAACACCCCTCCAATGACCCGAATCTTCACAATAATCCGGATTTTATTCAATCTCTTGGTACTATGAACATTGGATCACCAATGACTCCCCCTGGACATAGAACCCCGTGGATTCGACAAGATAACTTCGGGTTCGCTCAAACACCCGGAGCCATGTTTGGTAATTTTTGATTTTTTATTCATATATACATATATATTTTCGGTTATAAATATGTATATAAATTTATTTTTCCGATTTTATATTTATATACATATATATATATATATTCTGTTTTATATATAAACATATATTTTTATATATATATATATTTCGGATATATATATATATGTGTATATATAAATCTTGATATATTTTTCGTTTATGTGTTTGTTTTTAAGACTCACAACGGATGGTCAATACACCACCGACATCGAGCTCCTTTTATGATGATGTGGAGGAGGTTCAGGAGACACTACCCGAAGTTAGTGTTTCGTCTCCGCAAAAAGAGAAAAGAAAACATCGGAAGAAATAAACAGAGGCCCCGAAGAAAATCCCCTATCAAGTTAACTGGTCGGAAAAGGAAAGTTTGGCGTTATGTCGATCTTGGGTCAATGTATCTGAGGACCCAAAATGCGGTATAACATCATCACATATGTATATATATATATAACCGTATGATATATATATATATTTTTGTGTATTTGTTTTTTGTAGCAAATTATCAAAAGGCTCGGACCTTTTGGTTGAAGATTCAGGAAGGATATCACAAAATCTTGAAGAGACCGACTTACCGGGGTATTGAATCTTTACAGGGGAAGTGGCGGAAAATTAAGACTAGTGTCACCATGTTTAATGGTATCATAACTAGGCTTAGTAGTTCGGGTTATCAAAGTGGTAGTAGTCAAGAGGATTTGATTAGTAATGCTGTTAGTGAATACAATGCTCAGTTTCCGATTTTTAAGTTTTTGAAAGAATGGCAGTGTTTGAGGAAAAGTTCGAAGTGGGAGGTTATTGAGAGTTGGGAGGCGATGAGTAGTCTTGGTGAGCCGAGTTCAAAACGGTCGAAGACAACATCAGAAAGTTCGGGTCAACAAAGTGTGGGGTCGTCTGCGAGGGTTGCATTCGACCTTAATGATACTGATGAGGGGGAACCGCAGCCAGAACTGTCTAGGTTGGGTCGTCCGGTTGGTAGGGATGCGGCAAAAAAAGCCGCCCGTGGGGGGGGGGGGTTCAAGGAAGGGGAAGGCTGAGGCGTCGGTTGATGTGGAGGCGTATAACATAGCAATGGAGATGCGGAGTTTGCAAGAAGTGGGCAAGGCACGCCAAGAGATCGAACTGAAGAAGCTTGAACTGAAATCCGAAAAAGTCCGAACCAAGCGAATGAATTTCTTGGCTAGGGACTTGTCTCATGTGAATCCCGAGGACCGAGCTATTCTGGAGGAGGAAAAGGCGCGAATCCGCGCCCAATATCGATCTCAGTAATTTTAGTATGTTTCATTTTCTCCTTTTCGTTCCTCCATGTTTTTATTAAGTACTTTTATTTTAAATATGTATTGTATTAAGACGTTTTAGTTTTTAGTAGCTTTTATTTATAAATTTTAATGATATATATAGACATAACTGGTTAAAAATAATATATATACATATCAAAATATATATATACACAATTATTTAAAAAAAAAAAAACATGGAATGCCTTGAGGGCATTACTCCACCCCAAAGGGATGGAAGGAATGCCTCGTATGATTAGTATAAGACACGTGTCGCGTTTTTAATGGTAGAAAGGGCATTCCCCGGAAGTTCTACTCCTATTAGTCTTAACATGCGTGTCACCCTCAATACACAAGAACCTCTTGGTCTCTCAATGATCATATTCACAAAATAACTTTCTCTGCTCTTTCTTTCAACTAACACAAAATCACACAATCAAACTTTGAAATGTTTTTTTTTTTTCATACGAAAATACTGTCTATCTTTCACAAAAATTCTTTAAATCCACCCTTTCTGATGGTTCTCTTTCACTTGACTGATGAACATATAAGATGAAAAATAACCACGTTCAAGAAATTTATGCACAATATATAGACCAGAAAAATGTAACCAGTGAGAAACACAATTAAGCACAACTACACAGTCACGTTCAACACTTGAGGAACAAAAGTACTATTTGCCGAGTTTGTTGCTCGGTAAATGGTGTGAAATGATGTTGGTCGAGTTTCAGAAGGCAAGAAAATTGATTATGTGTTGTTTGTCGAGCTCAAAAGTCGGCAGTTACGGGTATTTAATGGCTTGATCGAGTTGTATGATATGCAGAGCAACGACCTCGGGTCGTCGGCAAGTAAGGCAAATGGTTACTTCGGCAAATAGATGAACTCGACTTAACAAAAAACTAAGTCCAATTCTGCAAATGGCTATTTTGGTCGATCAGCAAAGACGAGAAGTGAACTAGTGAGTTGGTTGATAGCAAGGTCGGTAAATGCAAGCTTTGTGGACTTCTGCAAATACATAAAATGAATTCAAGCACACGACGGCCGGAAACTGGTGATTATGACCGGAAAATGCAAAATCCTTGCCGGAAATCTTCAAAGCTTGATTACTTCCTCAAATCTTTGAATTAGAACTAGAAATTAACACCAATACACTTACAATCAAACCGCGATCAAACCCTCACCAAGAAAAATTGATTTCGCATTCGCTGGAAAAATCGCCGGAGAAATTAAAACCACGATATCTTTGTTGTTACTTCGAATTAAACCTTGAAATCACCACCAAAATTCTCAGAAACGTATCGCGATCAAATCCTAACCAATGGTTTTCGAATCAAACACTCACCGGAAAAAGCACAGTGTTGACCGGAAAAGTAACCGACACTAAATCTCAACCAATCGCGATTCTGAAACTATCTCCTTGTTCAAAATCACACCGCGAATAAAACCTTATGAATTTTCGATCGATTTGATGAACAATGAAGATTGAATTGAAGAGAGAAGGACTAGAGAAATTTTTTTTTTTCTTCTCCTGTTTTCTGCTTTTTTTTTTTTAAAATTAAATGTAAAGGACAAATTTTGATAAAAAAAATAACACACGTGAATAGCTAGAGTTTCAACAGTAGCAGTAGTAGATTTTTTTTTTTTTTTTTACTTTTTCTATTAAGTGCAGAGTAAGGATTCAACTTCAACAAAATACAATTAGAATCTTCAACTTTGTTAATGATTTATCAAAATAAGCACTAATCCACCTCTAATTGATGATTAGAATCACAAAACAACCTCGAAATAAACAGTAACAGAAATTTCAGTTTGCAATCTAAGCTCAAATCTCGAAATTTCGAACAAAATCGGTTTAATGAAGTTTGTGGATCGTCCGGATTCACCGATTATGCTCTGATACCAAAAGTAATAATAATTTGAGCTTAACTGAAGTAACAATGGTGAAATTAGGGTTATGTGTGTGTTTGAGTGTGTGAGGGTGATGGGAGGTTGAAGATGAAGTTAGAGAGAGAAAGTAACTTAGAGAGAAGTTGTTATGAAATTATATCTAAAACTTATTACATGATGAAGTGGTTAGGGGTTTATATACAAATCATCCTATTTATACTAAAACCCCTTCCACAATAACTAATTTATAATTTAACAGCATTTTATAATTTTAACAATAACCATCTTCTTTCATGATTTTAAAGATTAAAGTCTAAAAAGTTCAGAAAACTTTAGATCTAAATAAAAACGGGATTTAAAGCCATAAAACTCACGTATCGGGTAGTAACAAGCGATCTATGAACAAATTTGATGATAAAAAACTTAGATCTTTGACTTGGTAAACAAAGTAGGTAGATTTCTAGAGAGATAAAATGGGGTAGTAAGGATGCGGTAGCAAAGCTTTTAGTGAGAGAGTGGATGAGTGAAAATGATAAGGAAAATTGGGAGGTGGGGAGAGTTAGTCACAATTCAAGAACCCATGACCAACTTTGACTTTTTAACCGGATACGTTTGACTCGCAATTTAAAGAGACCCGATGTCCCATTTAAAATTTTAAATGACATAAATGAATATATCTTTTGACTAGCTTTCCAACGATTATAAATATGACTATAATTAATTATTATACACTTATTAGTTCATTTTTAAGTATTTTCCGATTATTTGACATTTCTACAAGACAAGTAGTATTCCTTCGAACACGAACTCTCACATCAAATCTCTAAATATTAAATGCACTAGAATTTGGATGAACATAAACTCGCTTCATTAATACTTAATGTCTTACAAAAGCATATGTACATGCCCTAAATTGGCCAATGACGAACTATACTGACACGTACATGACTAGCCATGGAAATGACGGACGGAAAAGTACAATCAGACGATATGCTCAGATGATGATTGTCACAAAATTAGTGATGGAAGATTGAAAGATAAAAAAATTTTTGGTACCTTTTCTATAACTATTACCATATTAATGATATCACAAATGTTTCATTTAGAAAAATCAACCGTTGTGACTACTCAATAATTGATTAGGTCATTTGTCTTTTGATATATGATAATTTGTTTTTTAAAATATAACTAGTCAATCCGAACATGTCAACTAAGGTTTTAAAATAAAAAAATATATTAAAAACAAATATATATAATGTTTGTTATTGATGCATTATAATATGATATAAAGCTAATGAATCAACTAAACACAATAATTATAAAGTTAATAAATAATAATAAATTTATAAAATAAATTAAGTACTACAAGTTATTTTATTATATAATATTATATAGGACTTCTATTAAATATTTAAAGGGCAATTTTTAAAATACATATCTTGCAAAGTTTATATGACATCATAGTCAGAAAGAAAACCTATTAAGACAAAATATGAGCTTGCCGCATCATAAAATTTCTAAAAATACTTGTCAACAACAATTATGTTTTTCTTGTAAATCTTGATCTTGAATCAACCATAGATAAAGAAGATACTTAGGGAGATGGGAAACATATAGAGAAAGAGGAGAAAGGAGTAATATGTGATATTAAGTAAGTGTAATATACAATGTAAGTAGGGTTATAACCCTTATATAATGAGGTCATTAGCTTACAAAGTAAGCTAAGGGTAATATAGTCTTTTCCTAATATATATTTATATATAATATATATAACACTCTCCCTCAAATATATATTACACAGTTGTATTGCCTCATTAAAAACCTTACTAAGAAAACCCAGTGGGATAAAACTTAGTTAAGGGAAAAAGAGTGCAACATGTGTAATACTCCCCCTGAATTGAGCAAACGTCTTCAATCTTCGAAGCCCGATCTTGTATGACAATGACTTGAAACTACTTCAAGATGAGGACATTGTAAATAGGTAATCTAAGTTCTTACTTGACTCGATCTCTTGCATGGATATTTCTTCTTTCTTTTTGTAGATTATATGTTGAGAAGAATTTTGGTTAGATTTGCTTTAGTCTATCATTCTTGATGTACTATTCTCTGTGTTATGCAACCAGCATTATCGTCATAAATGGTCTTCAGGTCTTCTTGTTTGATTCGATCTTGAATGCTTCTTGTATTTCTTTAGGGGATCCAATCATGTTGATGTTGCCAACATATTTAGGTCTAGGCCGAATACCTCTTTCATGTTTCAACTCATACCCAAAATAGCCATATTACTGTCCGTTAAGAAGGCAGGTTCCAACTGAATCAAAGCATGAACCTACGCACTTCCAAGGCACGCTTATATATATCAAGTATAGTGATACATTTACGAGATATTCAATGGGTCGATTTTTACTACATTCGACCAGGTTGTTTAATGTCATTTTCTACATCCGCGTATAAATATGTAGGAATGACATCATTTAGTTTTATATGAAGTCCTTCAGAGATTGTAAGGCCGATTAAAATCTATTTATTATTGCATATGTTATTGGAGAATATGTTTCCTCATTACCCGGGATTTGAGAGAAACTTTGTGCAATTTATCATGCCTTATATAATCTCATTCTTTTTATTTCAATCACCCATTTATAACCTATTGGTTCGACGTCTAAGGGTGTGCGGCCTATAGGTCTGAAATACTTCCCTTTTGAGCGAATTTTATGGCTTCTCGCCATTTTGGGTCAATCATCTTTGTGCTTGCATATATCCAGAGTTTTATATACGTATTTATTACGTTTGTTGCTATAGTATATGAAAATGTATATTGTCAACATGTATGGGTTGTTCGGTTCCAAAGTGCACTAATATGTGTTGAGATCTCGTTTGTCATTTTTGGAAGCAGTATTTCATCAAAGACTATATTTTCCTCTGGTATTGTGTATGTACTTGAGATATTTACCTCTATAGAGGTTTTATTAATGTTGGAAATTTTTCACCAACTATATATATATATTTGCTCATTTCTTTTCGTGGGTTTTCATCTCTGGAATCGATTGGCCTCCCACGATTAATTTGAGCAGGTGCATTTGATGCTGGTATATGTGACGTTGTCACTATATTTGTAGCTATGAATGCATCTAATAATTTTATCATATTTTGAAATTCATGGACCACTTTTTAGGTCAAGATTGCATTCTCAAGTTATTTCTTGTGTTACCAGTCTTTTTTTTTTCTCTCACCCCCTAAGACTGGGAATACTTTCTCATCAAACTAGCAATAAACATATGAGTGTTGTAGATATGTCATCAGTTGATGGTTATACATATTTAATATATGATGGAAATCAAAACCCAATATATAAATGTCCAGTCATACTTTTCGTCTCATTTGATGGTATTTGACTGTTAGAAATATTATTTGTAGTAGTTGATTTGTATTAAAACATCTTTGTACTTGTATTGCAATATTCATAAGTATGGAAGAGGGATAAGTGTAAATTGTATAGAAGTATATAAACCCCCTCCATAGCTTTGTATTGTAACTTTTACACCCATAATACAATCTAATCTTTCCCTTACACACTTACTTTCTATCTCGATACACACACACACTTACACACACTAAACCGCTATTAACACACTCTAAAACACACACTAAAGCTCAAATTTACATCATTACATTTGGTATCAGAGCAAAATCAGTCAATCTGAACGATCCAAAAGCTATTTAGAAGCTGAATTTATTCTAATTTTGTTGTTTTTGAGCCGATTCAACATTTGTTCTATTTGCCGAGATCACTGTTCTAGTCAGCAAACCTAGTGTGTTTTTCATCAAACTTTGTTCACCGATCAATTAGGATTTAGTTTATCTTCATTCGGTATCAATTTTAGAGTTCAATTTCATCATTTGATTAGATTTTGTTTGAGCTCGGCAAATGGTCATAACAGTGGGTTTGAATTCTGGTTGATTTTTGTTGTATATTTGTTATAGGATTTGTTCACAGTTGATTTCTGAGTACTTTGGTACAAATTTGAAGTTTTAATTCACAAAATTGAAGTAGAAATTGAAGATTTTCAGTGAGCTCAGCATATAAGTGAAGTTCTGAACGAAGAAGAAGACTGCAAACCGACTATTTTGTCGTTTTGTGATTTCTAGTGTTTACCAAGGTGGTTGGTCTTGAACTTATTCTATTTGTAGAGCTCCTTGCTCGGTAGATAAAAGTTTTGAGAAAATTGGCTAAGTGTTGAATGACTTGTATGGTTTGCAGAGAAATAAGCTCGGCAAATCATTAAGTTGTGTAATTTTAGTTAAGTGTTGAGAAGACTTGTTCTATTTGCAGAGATATTTGCTCGGCAAATAGTTAATTTCTCTGAAAGTTGTGAATTGTTGAGACGAGTTGTTCTATTTGCAGAGAAGTTTGCTCGGCAAATACGTGAAGTCTTTGGAGTTGGTTAAAACTTGGAACAAGTTGTACTGTTTGCAGAGATATTATCTCAGCAAATAAGTGAAGTGTGATATTTTGGCTACGTGTTGGTGATCAGTGTAAGTGATTGTACTATTTGCCGAAGTATAAGCTCAGTACTTAGTTAAAGTTGACATTGATTCAGTATACTGGAAGGATACTTTTCTATTTACCGAGATATTTGCTCGACATTCTTCACAAATCTACCTTTTTCAAGAAAAATTGTTTCAAGTTTAGAATTTAATCTGTTTTCCTTTAGTTGTAAAATTTTCCAATTCTTCAAAATCATCTTGTTCTATCTGCTGAAGTCTGAGCTCGGCAATCTTCACAAGTCTGGTTAAAATTTCTTCTAAATTTCTAAATTTTTAACAATGTCTTCAAGAGAAGCTTTGGCTCTTGGTTCGGACGGTAGACCTCCTGTGTTGTTTAGTGGATAAATTTCTAAATCTTATCCTCTATGGAAGAAAAGATTTTTGAATTGGATTGATCGTCAAAAGAATGCAAAGAACATAAAAAAATCTTACAAAGTTGGTCCTGAAATTCCCAAAAATCCAGTGAATAATGAACCTCTACCAGAAGAAAGCTGGAATGCTGAACAGAAAAATCGTGTGGAGGTGGATCAAATGTCCATTGCTTATCTTTATCAAGCTCTTCCAGATGATATATATTGAAATGTTGACTCATATGAAACTGGAAAGGAGATTTGGGAGGAAGTTGAAAAGTAAATGGAAGATTCTGATGTTTCAAACATTAAAAGGTTGTCAACTGTTTTGAACATGTATGAGACATTCAAACAACAGAAAGGAGAACCTCTCAGTGATGTCTTTATCAGATTCTGCAATATCATCAATGAGTTGCGAAAGAATGATGTCAAAAGAACCAACATGGAATTGAACATCAAATTCATCAAAAATCTTGAGGAGGAATGACAAGTTTATGGCACTCAGCTTAATCAACAAGCAGACTTTGAGAACCTGACCATTCACACTTTGTATGAAAAGTTGACATTGAACACTTATCAAGTTTTGAAGACTCAAAAGATGAAAGAAGAAAGTGTTCATTCTGATCCATTAGCTCTAGTGGTTGAGAAGAAGTCTTCAAGAGTTTCAAGAAAAAGTAGTGTTGCAGTTGAAACTGATTCCGATTCAAGTGAAGTAAGTGATCCGGAGCTAGATGAAAAGGATCTTGAAATGTACAAGGAACTAGCTTACTTCACAAAGGCTTTCAAAAAGAGCAGTTGAAACTGATTCCAATTCAAGTGAAGTAAGTGATCCGGAGCTAGATGAAAAGGATCTAGAAATGTACAAGGAACTAGCTCTGTAACAACTGTCTTAGAAATGTTCTAAATAAGTTCTTTGAATCGTACTTTCGCCATTAGAACGGCTAGACAGTTCAATTTATTTAAGTTCTTGACGTGCTTTAGACCAAAATATGTGCTTATATGAAGGTCAATTTGATCTAAAATCTTGAGTTATATGACGAGTTTATGATTAAAATACGATGAAATATTAATGTTCGGTTCGTAAACGTTCGTGTTCATAAAAGTTCTAGTTCAAAATGTTCGCAAATAGTCCTTGCACTTATTAAGTTCATTTAGTATTGGAAAACTATAGATAGGGAGTTAGAGAGAGAGACCCCATTCTCCTCACCTTCTCCATCTCACCACTCTCTCACTAAAACACACACTCAGCCACCATAAAACACACACAAGAGCATCTTTTGATTTTGATACATTTAATCGAAATCGTTTGTACTTTTAGGATCCTTGTGATAATCAAAACACACTTCTTGAATCATTTCTTAGGTAACAACAACATTTGATGAGTTTTTGATTAAATTAAAAGTCTACTTTTTCAAGTTCATGTTCTTGATGATTTGGTCCAATTTTTGAATGAAAATCGTGTTGATAGTTAATTGGTTTGTGTCTAAATGTGTTTAATAACATTTGTGTGAACAAATTTGGGTCATAACATGCTTTAATCTACAAAACCCATTTTTGAAAGTGAAGGTACAACTTGTTCTTGAAGTCACAACTTGTTCATGTGATATTTGATCTTGAAAACTAGTAATGGTGTTAATAGATAATGTTATTGTGTGTATATGTGCTTGTGCAATGACCTACCAAGTCCTGAAAATCGATCTAGACATTCGTTTGTGTACTTGTGCTTGTTCAAACCCGTTTTGAGGCTAGGACGGTCCTGATGGGACGATCTTGAAGACAAGACCGTCCTAGGGCAGCCTCTTGTTCCTTTGGTGCTCGCTCGTTGGATCTTGTGTTGTGTTGTGATGTTGTTTCGTTGTTGTGGTTGGGAACCATGCACTTCTGGGTAACTGATCTTTTGAGATTGGTTTCACTCAATCAGTGTTCGTGAACTAGAAATGATCATGTACCTTGTTCTTGTTCTTAGTCACTTGAAACGATCCTGAACCCTAGGAACCTAGGACGACCTTGAACCCTAGGAACCTAGGACGATCTTGAGCCAACATGTAGAACGATCTTGACCTAGTAACCATGAAACGATCTTGTACTTGTACATCTATGAAACGATCTTGGCCAGACTATGGGACGATCTTGACTTTGTTCAACACCTAAAACGATCCTGATCTTGTTCAGATATCTAAGACGATCTTGGTCCTAGAAACCCTAGGATGACCTTGAACCTAATGAAACCCTAGAGCGATCTTGATACTCATAAAGCACTAAGACGATCCTGAACTAAGAAGATCTCGTACCTTAAAACGACCTTGTTCTAAAACATAACATACTTGAACATTAATTGACAAGATCTTGTACATAACTACTAGACCAGTTCAAACTCGAATCCTAGCTAAGATCATTGCTCAGTTCTCAATCAAGTACATTAGAGTTATGAATCATCTAAATTATTAAAGTACAAGTTTTATGAACAAACAAATCAAGTTCTTAAGACTAAAAATTATTATTAAGGACATGTTCAACTCATTATCATTATAATTACATATGTGTGTGTTCAAAGACGTTCAAAACGAGTCCAGTTCAAGTACTTAAGTTCATTCAAACTCTTTTGAGTCAAAACGTTCAAGGATCTTTAAGGACCAAATCATCAGTTCATCAAGGACATCTCAATGATTACTTAATCACAAGAACTAATATGCGTACTTATTTATGATCAATGACATGTACTTAGGCTTCCATCAAGACGTGCTTGGAATTTGGTAGATATAACTTATCTATCTCGTGGACTAAAAAGCATGAAAACTATTTCGTACTTGTACATATGTTCTTGAACTATTTTACGTACTATTATATGAACTTATGAGATACTTATGAAATGATTTTTAATTGTTTATAAAGAGTATTTAAGTCTTGAATGGGCAGGATCCTTAAATACATTTATATCACTGTACTTGGTCTTTAACATGTTCTAGTCCTTGCTTGTACTTGTTCAGTTCTTGTTCACTGCTATCAATTCATATCCCACAGTTCAGGGATTGAACCGTAGGTAATTATGGACAGCGCTGTTTAGGGTAGGCCACCCTCATTCTCCGCAGTTCTGGAGGATGCATAATACTTGTTCTTGTTCTGATCTAGATCTTACTTGACATACTTGAATAATATGAGCATATCTTTACATTACAGTTTAGTTCTGTCCAATCGGGTTAGCAGTGACAATACAGTCATAGTTCATTATTTGTTCTTGTACTGTTCTTACTATTACAAAGTACTTTTGCTAAACATACGGATCTTATGACCTTGTTCTTACTCTACATATCATTAGTATGTATATTAAATTGTACTTTGAGTGAATCTCACCAACTACCTTCGTAGTTGACCTTTAACTTACATGCTTTTCAGGCTAGGCTAAATAGATCTTTAGCATAGGAGTCTTCCTCTTTTAAGCTCATTCATTTGGCGATTGTTCTAGCATTCAAGATCAGAAGCTGTGAAGACCTTTCCTTTGCTTGTTCAGTTCAGACTTGGTACTTAAAGACATTTGTTCTGTCTTTTGATTTGACTATTCTGGGTATATCCCATGTTCTGTAATAACTATTATACTTCTTCTCTTTTTAATGCTATTGGCTGTGTTGGAACTTGTACTGTGTGTAATTGTGCTTATCTGTGCATCCCGTACATTTCGCTTTAGCGGGGTGTTACAGTTGGTATCAGGAGCCATGGTTATAATGAACACCGAGCTTTTTCCTAGGGAAAACTCGAGCTATAACTTGAATCCACTCTGAGGTGATCCTTTATATGACCGGTTTGAGTAGTAGGTACTTTTACTCTAATTAGATGTAACCTGATCAACTACATCTAATTACGGTAAAAGTACCTAGGACCTTAAGGTGTGTCATTGAAGGTATCATCCTTTTCTTAGAGCTCTACTAAGAACTTCGTGCAATCTCGTTCTTGATCATATCAGTTCTAGTTCATTTGTTCTCTTAAGACATACTTTTTAGTGCTTCGATTATAGGCCTTAGAGCTTATACAACTATAGATCCTTATCATGCGACCGACGACTGTTCTTGTTCATATATTGTGCTAACGACGATCATTTATCAACGTATTACGTGCTTGGAGCTATAGACTTGTGCGAAACGTAACCGAGTTCATATTTCTATCTTATTAGGAGATATAAGGAGGGATGCCGGCTAAACGTGGAAGAAAAGCTAAGGTCGCACCCACTGTTGAACCTACCGAACCTGAACCTAGTGCTAATGCTACTGTCAACTTTACCTTGGAAGATGTAGCGAACCTCATTACTGATCGCATGAATGCGATGATGCCAAATCTTGCTACTCAAGTGGCTCAAATTCTGGAAATTCCACTAACTGAAGGTACTAGAACTACCAAAGCCACTCAGAACAAGAGAACTCAAGAAGAACTTGAACAGAACCAAGAAGTGAACAGTGATTCTGACGGTGCTAGTCAGATCAATACTCGAGCTACTACTGAAGGCAGAGTTACCCGAAGCAGAGGGTGTCTGTTCAAGACCTTCACTCAGTGCAAACCCCCAGTCTACACAGGGGAGAAAGGTGCTGCAGAATTGTTGATGTGGTTTGAGAACATGGAAGAAGCCTTGTACCACACCGAGACTACTAAAGATAAGATGGTGGAGCACGCGACCAACCAATTCGACGGAGCTGCTAGGTCTTGGTGGACTGGCATCGTCACCACTATTGGCAGGAAGTCCGCTTATGCTTACACCTGGGAAGAACTCCAGAAGATGATGAGTGCTGAATTCTGTACCAAAGATGCATTGCAAGAACTAGAACAAGAGTTTTGGGATTTGAAGATGGAAGGTTTGGAGATTGAGAAGTATATTTTGAGGTTTAATGAGCTTGCTAGACTTGTACCACACTTGTCTTCTACTGAAGAGAAGAAAATCGATCGTTTCATTTGGGGTTTGATTTCGGAAATTCGCCGTGACCTCACTAGTAAAGGCCCTAAGACCATGTCAAGAGCAACTGTGCTGGCTAAGACTTTGACCAAAGACATAATCAGATCAGGAGGTTTGACTGAGAATGTTGATAAGGGGAAGAGGAAAGCTGAAGAAGTGGTGGAGAAGAAAGTTGAGCCCCCAAGTAAGAAGGGGAAGATCTTGAAGAACTATGCGGTGACCACATCTATTGAACCGACTAGATACTCTGGAGCTTATCCTAAGCGTTCTCGCTGCAACTTACATCACACTGGTGCTTGTCCTGTCTGCTATAAGTGCCAAGTAATTGGGCACATTGCCAAATACTGTAATGCTATCGCAGCGAACTCGATCTGGAACAACCCACCGCCAATCAACAGAAATCCTCTAGTCAGAAATGCCAGACCTCCACTACCACCTGCTGTCCTAGTTCAAAGGAACCAGAACCAGAACGCCCAAGTTCAGCGTGTTGCTTATCCACACGGGCCAAGGAACCAGAACCAGCAGATCAATCAGCAACAGCAAAACCAGCAAGGCCCAGCTAACACCCGTGTTTTTGCTCTGAACGCTGAGGGAGCTCGTCAGAACCCTCGGGTTGTGACAGGTACTTTTTTTCCGAACGATCATTATGCTTCCGTACTATTTGACTCCGATGTTGAACGTAGCTTTGTTGCATTAGACTTTAAAGCTAAGACTGACATGATAACTGGCAAACTAAATGATAAATATGTGGTAGAGTATGCAAATGGCCAAAAGTACGGTACTAACGAAATTGCTCTAGATTGTCCTTTGATCTTAGTAGACAAGAACTTTACGATTGATCTAATCCCTGTCAAGATTAGTAGCTTTGATATTATCGTGGGAATGGATTGGCTATCCAAACACCATGCGAATATTTGTTGCCACGAGAAATCAGTTCATATACCGCTCCAGAACGGCGAGATCTTAATTGTGCAAGGCGACAAGTCCACGAACGAACTTAAGATCGTCTCAGCCATGAAATTCCGTAAGTACTTGGACAAGAAAGATCATCTTGTGTACCTAGCTCATGTCATCGATAATAGTGCTAAAGAACAGAAAGTTCAAGACATCCCCATTGTACGGGACTTTCCAGATGTCTTTCCTGACGACTTACCAGGCATTCCACCTGTTAGACAAGTCGAGTTCAATATTGATCTAGTTCCCGGTGCAACACCAGTCGCTAAAGCACCGTATCGTTTAGCTCCTCCTGAAATGCAAGAACTGTCCAATCAATTACAAGAACTTTTGAGCAAAGGTATTATTCGTCCTAGTTCATCTCCTTGGGGAGCACCAATCTTATTCTTCAAGAAGAAAGATGGCTCCATGAGATGTGCATAAACTATCGTGAACTGAACAAATTAACCGTTAAGAACCAGTAGCCCCTACCTCGCATAGACGATTTATTTGATCAATTGCAAGGTGCTTCGTACTTCTCTAAGATCGATCTACGTTCGAGTTATCACCAGCTCTGTGTTCAGGATGGTGACGTCCCAAAGACAGCTTTTCGTACTCGTTATGTTCATTATGAATTTCTCGTTATGCCATTTGGTCCGACTAATGCTCCAGCGATCTTTATGGACTTAATAAATCGTGTCTGTTGTAATGAACGCGATTTGACCCTCGAATTCACAGATTCAATGGTGGATTTGTGTGTGTGTTCTTGGTGTTTTAGTGTGTGTTTCTAGAGAGAGAGAGAGAGGAAAGATTGGGATTAAGTGTGTGTAAAATTACAGGAATGAAATGGAATGGGGAAAAGGCTTATGATTTCTAAGGTGTTGAGGGGTATTTATAGTCTAACTATACAATTATCCTAATTATCACATCTACTCCCTCAACCTTAGAAATCATTTCACTATGACTTAACACCAAGTAAGTCCACTAACTTAAATTACATTTTATCACTATTTTTGGATTTCTAACATTCTCCCCCTTAGTGATATATTGTAATGAATGAAGTACGTGTTAATCTTGTCTTGTAGGAATGAATTTGATGAGCCCGATGGTGAAGACAATTGGTTTGTTGAAACAAGTGTTTGGAGAACTTGATTCAATCTTGGTCTTGGACTTCTTGAAGTTAAATCATGAAGAGATTCTCAATGTTCTTTTCGAATAGAGAACAAGTGTGTGTTCTTTCTTGATTCTTTGAAGATTGTTGAACCATGAATCAGAGTTGTCTTTTGAGGTGCGGAAGGTATAAACTTGGCTTTGGTTCTTCAATCTTCGATTCTTGAGTGAAATTCATCTTTTTGGAATGAAGTATCATGAACTTGTACTCTCCTCCTTGATGTATGCATTGAAGCTTCTTGAACGAGTATAATTGTATGACTTGAAGATCTTGAATGGAATATGTTGATGAAGACTCTTTTGAAGCTTTACTTGTATGTCTAGAATCTTCCAATCAATCTTTCAACTTTTTTGTAGCTTTGATCTTTGTCACGTTAACTTGAACACTTTGGAGAGTAAACATTTGAATGAAGTTTGAATAAGTCTCTTACGAAGTGATCATGCTCCCCCTCAATCCATGAGTATAAGCATTTTGGAGCATCTTTGAACATTTGTTCTATCTTGAGATAATATCCTTTCATCTTTGGTCTCATTCTTATCTTTGTAATCAATGTAGATTTCCTCCTTTTTCAAAATCAAGAACTCAATCAACTAAAATCTAGTGAAAATCTGAGCTCAATTGACTGAAATGTTTTGAAAATATTTGATAAGTTAATCTGAAGAAACTAGATTTGAAAGTAATCATTCCAATTCACTCTAATTAGTTTAATGATGGAAGGGATATTGGACAACATAGGTCAACTGTATAAATATCCTTCTCCACCCTTCTCTCAACTCCATCTTCAACCTCCATACACCCAATCAATACAACCTTTTCACATTAACTCCATGATTGCACAAATCATGCTCAAAATTTTCTTAAATCAAGCTCAAAATTTTCTTTCTCAATCAATCATAATCTTTTTCTCCCCCTCATAATGACAAAGTTGGGAACCAATGTCATTATGTAAACATTGATTGATAATATGCGAAAAAAATATCACAAGTGAAAACTAGATTTTCATGGAGAAATATCAAACATCAAAACATCAATCCAAACCATTAGCCCAACCCAAAGAATCCTAAGGGTAACTAAAATGTAAGGTTGAAGTTGTTGATACAAACGTTATAGAGTGGTGTTGGTGGTTTTTGTGTTTGTGAGATGAGAAATGAAAACCGGATAAGAATGATCCGTTAACATGTTCAAAGATCAAAAGGATTAATGAAATGACCGATAGAAATGTGTTACATTTTTCGGATTTCCTATGTATCATTGAAACATGCACAAAGCAATGTTCTAACATAGTTCGGTCTGCAGCTTTTCAACCACTAGATTGCTTCAAAGAATATAAATCATGGTTAGTACAGCCGAAGCGTTCGATAACCACAATCTATTATCCTTAAAGACTTTTAGGTAAAATCCGAGGTCACTGTTAGACTTCTCGTTCACTCAATAATCACATAAATGTAATTATGAGACCTACGCTCAATGTTGGAAAAGATGTTAGCATTGGTAGGATTTCCATTTGATCATCGTGGAATACCAATTAAGATATCACTACAAATGTTCCGGCTATATCACATAGATAAGCAATAATATCACAAAGATATGACTCGAATGTGTTTTAAAGAAAATAATAATCAAATTAATGATCGATCAAGATAGCTCTAGACACAACGTGATCAAATGAAGTCAGGGACTGGAGCAGAATGTCGCCCTTTTTCAATATCAACATCTTTCAAATGAAGAGTCAATAGAAATGTGAAAATCTCCGTGAGAAATGAAACAAGTATTTGTTAAGAAACACTTGAGTGGTTAGGTAAAGATGTGCATCGGTTTATTGGGTTCATGAAGTCTTTATCAAGATACCAACAAATGACATCCGATAGAAATTTGTTTCACCCGGCGATTTGAGATTTTAGGGAAGGGTATCATTTCTTTTAACCCTTTTCTCACAACATATCACCGTAACCTCTCACTTTTCGACTTTACTCCCTTCATCCTATTTGCACGAAACCATCATCAATCAAAATGCTCTTACTATCTAATGAAAGAATTGAATACTCTGGGGGTAGAACTTATCGGCGATGATGAAGTTCATGGAGTGAACGAATCGCTTAAGTGCAAACTAATCACCGAACTTCAATTGATGAAAAGTCATATGAAAATCATCAAATGTGTGTATGAAAAGATTTAATAACGAATTTGAAGTTTTGAAATCACAAACTCCCCCTTAATTTATGCAAAAGTAGATTAAAATTTGTTTTCATAGAAAGGTGAAGCAAAAATTGGTTTTTGTGAAATCAAAAAGAGTAAAATCTTTGTTGTGATATATACAGAAAAATTTGAGAGTCTAACATGAACAAGATTTTAAGAAACACAAAGTTTTGCTTCAACAACAGTGTTCATAGTAAGACTGCTAGGGAGTACACAAAGGCGTTCGATCTTTCGCATCTTACATCAACAAGTTGGATGCAAATAAACATTTTAAGCAAAAAATTTTAACTCAATCAATTGTTCAAGATGAAACAATTAGGGAGTACACAAAGGCGTTCGATCATTTGCTTCTCATATCAACAATTGAGAGTTTTGGAAAAAAAATTGTTTAACAATAGAGAGTAACAAATTCTTTTGGCGGGAAAAATAATTCTTGCCCATGATCTTAAAAAGAAATCATGAACACCTCTTTTGGAAATAAATAAAACTATGAAGCACGGGTTATACACAGAGTATGTATAAGCCATTGTGATATAAATAAATCAATGAAGCACGGGTTACATACATAGTATATGTAAACCACTTTGAAAAAAATCTTTTTGTTTGTTTTTCAAGATTTTCTTTTTTTGTATTTGTTTTTATCTTTTCAAATTTTGTATTTTGTTTTTCTAGAATGTATCAAGAACAAAATAATTTAAGGTTCAAGATTTAGCATGCCAAGCTTGGAGATAAGAAAGTTAAACCTCTTTTCGTCCAATGGTTTTGTGAACAAATCTGCAAGTTGATAGTTAGTTCCCACAAAGTAGAGTTCGATGTCACCTTTCTCAATATGATCTTTGAGAAAATGATATCTAACATCAATATGCTTTGATCGAGAGGGGTTTACTGAGTTGACAGCAATAGCAATGGCACTATGAGAATCACAATAGATAGGGATATGATCATATTTCAGACCATAATCAGTTAGTTGCGTCTTCATCCATAACACTTGAGCACAACAACTAGCCGCAGCCACATATTCAGCTTCAACTGTTGATAGTGACACACAATTCTATTTCTTGGAAGACCAACTCACTATTTTATCACCTAAAAATTGTAAAGTACTGGAATGCTCTTGCGATCAAGCTTACAACCTGCATGATTTGCATCTGAATAGGCAGTTAGATTGAATCCAGTATCCCTTGGATACCAGAGACCTAAATTGGGTGTACCCTTCAGATAACGAAATATTCGTTTCACAGCTTGAAAATGTAAATTAGTTGGAGCAGCTTGATACCTAGCACACATACATCAATGAACGAATCATACTTCGATATCTCTTTTGGTCAAATGGTTTCCCATTTTTATCAGCATTTATGTTTGTTCCAGCAGCCATTGGGATAGAAATTGAAGAACATAAAGTCATATCAAACTTTTTCAACATATCATTTATGTATTTACCTTGTGATATAAAAATACCATTTGGTAATTGTTTGATTTGAAGACCCAAAAAGTAGTTCATTTCCCCAATCATACTCATTTCAAAATGATTAACCATAAGAGATGAAAAATTTCGGCAAAATGTTTGACTGGTTGACCCAAAGATAATGTCATCAACATATATTTGGACAAGAAGAACATGTTTACCTTGTTTACGAATGAACAGGGTAGGGTCAATTGTGCCTTTGGTAAAGCCACCTCTTATCAAGAAAGTAGTTAAGGAATCATACCATGTGCGGGGTGCTTGCTTAAGACCGTAGAGAGCCTTGTCTAACCTGTAGACATGGTTTGGCCTTTTAGGATCAACAAAACCTTCTGGTTGTTCAATGTAAACTTGTTCTTTGAGGTCACCATTCAAGAAAGCTGTCTACACATCCATTTGAAACACCGTGAAGTTTTGAAATGCCGCATAAGCTAAGAAAATCTGAATGACCTCCATTCTTGCAACTGGAGCAAAAGTTTCACCGAAGTCAACACCAGGTTGTTGGCAATAACTCTTTGCAATAAGTCGAGCTTTGTTCCTTACTACCACTCCATTCTCATCATTTTTGTTCTTGAAAATCCACTTTGTTCTGATTGGTTCATCTTTTCTCGGATTTGGAACTAATCTCCATACTTTCAGTCTTTCAAACTGAGCGAGTTCTACTTGCATCGCTTTCACCCATTCTGGATCACGAAGAGCTTCAGAGACAGTTTTGGGTTCGATGTTGCTGAGAGAAAGTGCAACAAGACATTTTTTACTGAAGTACGAGTAGTTACTCCGGCTTGTGGATCTCCAACAATTTGATCAGTAGGATGATTTTTCAGCATACGTGACCATTTGCGATCATGAGGAAGAGGATCTTGTTGTTGAACATCAACATCATCATCATTAAAACCTAAGTTTTGTTGAGAGATGGAATCATAGCTTGGTAGAACTGCTTCCTCATAGGATGGATGATCGAAGTCAAGTGGCACATACACATTTGGAGTGTTCATTGGGTTTGTTGTCTGAGTAAATTGGGTAGGTTGTTCTTGAACATTTACTTGAGAAGAATTATCAGGAGAGGGTGGTGAAGAAGAATCATTAGAAGAGGATGAAGAACTACTACTAGAAGATGTAGCACCTTGCTCAGAAGAACTTGATGATGATTCATGATTGTTGTTAGGAACTAGATTATTTGTCTGAATTGGTTCAACGATGACTCGAGGTTCTTCATCATGAATCGGTTTGGAATTGTAGAATTCTTCAAAAAGAATATCTAATTCATCACTTGATGGAGTTGGAAACTGTAACAACCCTCAAATTTCGATTAGGATAATTTACTTGGACTTATCTAGGTCTTTATCCCTAGAGGTTTATTAAGAGAATTGACCTTTTAGAGATTCAAAGCATAGTGATAATTGCCCTATGGTACGGTGAGATGCCTTAAAAATGCCATAAACAATAACTTTTATCATTTAAGGCAATCTCAAGCAATAAATTAGTTCTAAATGAACTTAATAAAATACCGTGGAACAAAAATTTTATTATTAACCAGTCAAGTTATATAAACAATAATGTAAGACTCATAAGTTGAGTTAACGATCAAGAATCCTCATGAATGTCCAACAATATAGTCATCGAGCAAATTAAAGTGTAGGTAAGCACAAATACATAATAACCATCCTAACCATACAATAACAAATTCTTATATACAAAATGCTTGGATAATAATAAGTGCACAAATGCATGTCTAATATATATACAAGTATATTGTTAATGGGATTATGTAACAAATTTTAAAACACAAAGGTATGCATATATATATATACACAACACATAAACATGTATATATATACCCACATTTTTTTTTTTTGAAAACCTTTAAAAGCTAGTAAACATTAGAATAGATGTACCTTTACTACCTACTATTACATATAATACTTACATACACCACATATATACATACTTACACTTAAAATACAAAATTTAAACAAAAATCCATTCCATTTTCCTTTACAAAACCGCCCCCTCCCCCATAAGCCTTTACCCAATCAAAAATTAGTTGCATGCATTATTCTTACACTTCCAAGGCAATTCATACCCAAAGTCACACTCTAACTCTTTCTTCACACAACTTAATCACTCTAACCCTTCCCAACACACACACAAACACCTTTTCTCTCTCATTACTTCTCAAATTTTCTGTATTTTCTCCTCCTCTTCTTCTTCTCCATTTCGGTTCAAAGAAAGCAACAAAAAGGCAAGAAAAATCAATCTAAAGTTATAGTAATAATAAGGGGTTTTAAAGGAGTAAACAAGGGTTGATTCAAGTAAGGGTTAAGGGTTATTTTAAGCTTGGATTAAGGTTCATTTGGGGCTTAGAGGACCACGAAATTTTCTGCCCAAATTCATCTCCAAAACCGAGTTCAAGAAGGGTATAAATCTTCATCTCCTTGTTTAATCTATCTTGTTTTTGTATATACTAAAAGATCTTTATCAAAGACCATGTTTTTCTTTGATTTTCTTCTTGAAAATACACTTGATGAAGGCAAGTTGATAGAATCTTCTTCCTCATGCTCATGCATGTTGAAATCTAGAAGAAAGATTCAAGGATTCAACTAGTTTAAGACCCAAAGGTGTTGTCATGGATTAAATAGATTTTAAAGTGATTTTTCCTTTGAAATATGGTCATATTTTTATATATTTTGATGAATATATTTCTGGAGTTTTTCATGAAAATATATTTTTAAGTTGTTGAATTGAAGATGGATAAAGATTTGTTGTTAAAATGATGAGATGATTACATGCATGCTTAGATTTGCACTAGTTTAAGTTTTGATTTGGGATTTGAGATGGGTCTTTAATTGATGATTTCATATATATTTTGATGTTAAAATACATGCTAATAATCTGGGATTTATGAAGTTAGTACAAGAAATAAGGATTTTATAAGAATTCAAGACAAAACAATGCATAAAAATCACTAACCGAAATCACAAGAACACAAATATAAATTCATCACTTTCATTACATGATTTGTCCATAAAATATGAAATAAAATCTGGAGAAAACACTAATGAAAGATTAAGAGATGAATTAGGATGAACAAAATGTATTGGGTTTGCCAAAATAAGTATTGGGTGAAGCCATAAAATAAAGGCATGCATTGGGCAAACAAAGTAAGCTGACAGAATCCATCTTCTGTCTTGTAACGAATAAACTGAACATGCGAGGGCATTTTCAAGAAAAACTTTCAAAATAAAAGTTGTAGACAAATGAGTTAAGATTAACCTCTAACTGGAATTACTCAAAAATACTGAACCAAACGAAAGATATGATTTTTTTACTGAAACTGGTCAAACTGTTATTTTGTCTAAATATTTTATAAAATTTAACAATTTTTATCTCCTAATCTATAAGGTTCCAGGAGGTCATACTTGGTGGAAAGTAGTTTCAGTGTGTCGTGAAGTTAAAATAAAATGATGGGATTTTTCTAACAATCAGAACATTAAGAACTTTTATAAAACTTCTGATGTCGCAAGCAGTACCCATTCAGGACAGTTTGTGTTTGGATAATTTTTAAAGATACCAAAAATCATCTAAAAATTCACCAAAAATTCACAAAAATACTAGATACATATAAGTCACTGTGTAAAAATCATAAAGGTCCAAATAATTCGACTTGAATCCAAAATAGTAGCCAACATTTCCTAAAAATGTGAAGTAAAAACAGAAAATTTTGAAAGAAGCTAATCATTAGTGTAATGGGCTAAAAGATGCACTAGAGACCATAATGGGCTAACCCGGCCCAAATACTAAACCCATAGAATCATAAATCAGTAGGCCCACTTGGCCCAACAAACCATAAAGTCCAATAACCAATATAACCCATTAAGCACATAACCCAAATAAGGTTAAGCCCAATAACTAAATTAAGCCCAAGTCACTTAAAAACCCATCACATTTTGGCCAATTTGATAATGGCCCATTACACTTAAACGAATTTCATGAGATAAGTGTAATCAAAATAAAACAAAGATAATTAAGTGAGATGGGCATAAGTAATTATGTTAACCAAGCTATATATTGATATCACAAATGCTAATTCACACTAAAATCGGTTACATAACAAATGATGAATAAGGATAACATAACTTAATATGATATTTCTATATGATAACCTAAGATGTCAAGTGAAACCACAAATGAAGCCAAGTTACCAAAAATCTAACAACTTATAACTACGCATGTAATTAAAGTAACCTTTTACACCATCAATCTCTACAACCAAAACAATGCGAATGTTAGCAATATACTTGGATTCCACAATTGATAGCAACATAATGAAAGTAGCATTTCTAAGTGATGGCTTAAGATAGGAACTTACGTGTATTAGTCTTATCGTAGGGATAGTCTTGGCCTTGAAATGTGATTGAGAAACGTGACGGATGTATGATGGAGCGATTGATGGGAAGTACCCATTTTGGAAAAGTGAATATAATATGTGGCATATCAAGGTGAGTCATAGCCCCCTTTCAAACTATTTTATGTGTTTAACTATCGAGGTGAAAAGCATGATATGTAAATGAAAATTTCTTTTATATACATATATGTATGAAATGATTTTTGATAATATGATTATGAAATGAAATTGTTTCGTATGTTCAATGTGATAAATGCTTCATGATGAGCTTGAGTTCTGTCAACCCGTTTTCTTTCGGTACACTACTATTTACTCCGAAAGTGGAGGCCTGTAGTTAGAGAATTGCGCAACTAGGATTTGTCCACCCACCCAACGTGTAACGGTGGGATGTTTGGTTGCCTTTGTGACGGCCATCATTCCCAGTCCGACCACGCGGTGTTCTAGCTACCTTATATTTAAATGGTCGTCTCCATGGCACGACCGTATTATTATTAATACGGCACTTGATTGACAGCTTGTGCCATGAAATGAATTATATATATTGATGGACTTGATAAAATGGTAGTAGTAGTGGCTCAAGCATTTACTCATCAAAATTATGTAAATTATGCCTTTGTGGCTAAATGAAATTGATATTGAATTATGCCCTTGTGGCTAAGTGAAATTGATATCAATATTGTTGATAATTGGAAATTGTTTGAACATACGAATTGGGTATCGTCCCTCATATGATATCTTGAAAGACGTTGAAATTGGTGATATTGAAATGATTTTGGTAACCGAATGATTTTGGTATGATATACGATTAATCGATTTATATACTTTTTCTCTCATGATGATTTGACAAATGAGAACCTGAAATTTTACTATGGATTTTTCGAAGTCTTGATATGACATTATGGTATTTGGAAAGTTGATAACAGGATATGAAAATTTTGTCGATCATATGGTTTGGATATTTCGAAATGTAATAGTAATCGGTTTTCTAAGTATTAAAACGGTGATGTACCAAGATTTATATAAAAACCTATGCACTCACCAACTACGTTTTCGTAGTTGACACTTTTCTTCATGCTTTTCAGGAAATAAGCTTAAGCATTGGAGATTTATATGCTTCATGATTATTTGCATTGCACTTTGGAGTCAAAGATCAAACTTTGTGATAGGCAATGGAATCCGCCTTGATCATTGTAGTTTACTATTTCATGTGCTTGTTATTTGGTTTGTGGACTTAATATCCAAGTATGGTGGACGCATTTGTACCCTGAAATTGGTTCATATGTTTGTACATTGTAAATTATTTTTATCAAATAAAGCTATGGTGAATGTTATTTATAATCCTTTGTTTTGAATACTCGACTTTCTGTACATCTCATTGTTCCGCCTTAGTTGGGGTGTTACAGAAACTTCTTGAATCTAGATGCTAAAGTAGAAGTCCTTGTAGAAGTATTTGAAGCACTTGCATCATTACTTGTTGGTAGCAAACTTTCTTGTTCAAAGATCATGCCTGACATCTCATCAAACCAAACATTCATTGTTTCTTGAATTGTATTTGTTCAGCGATCATAGATTCGGTAGGCAATCGATGTCTTGGAATAACCAACAAAGTAACCTTCATCACCTTTCTCGAACTTTCCAAGATTCTCCCGATCATTCAAAGTATAACAAACACACCCAGAGATATGAAATAAGTTGATGCTGGGTTTGCGTTTGTTAACAACCTCATAATGAGTCTTCTCGAAACGCTAATTGACAATGGACCGATTCTGAGTGTGACAAGCAGTGTCAACAGCTTCAGCCCACATATTGGAAGGAAACTTGGAATAAGCAAGCATTGTTCTTGCAGCTTCTACTAGCATTTGATTTCTCCTTTCAACGACACCGTTTTGTTGTGGGGTACGAACCGCAGAGAATTGGTGAGTAATGCCCTTGGATTTACAAAACTCATCAAAAACTGCATTCTTGAACTCAGTACTGTTTTCCGAACGGATGTAACGAACTGGTAGTTGAAGATTTACTTGAGTAAAAGTAATGAAATCAATCAAAATCTGAGTTGTTTCATCTTTGGATGCAAGAAACTTGACCCAAGTATATCTTGAATAATCATCAACAATAACCAAGATGTATTTCTTCCCATTTCGGCTATGTACTTTCATCGGCCCACAAAGATCCATGTGAAGCAGATGAAGTGGTGCTAACGAATTTGGAGATTTCTTAGGTTTATGAGAAGCTCGCTTAATTTTCCCAACAGCACAAGAAAGACAGACATGCTCACTTTCATACTGATAGTCGGGAAAGCCTTCAACAAGATGCTTGTTTACTAAAGTATTGATTGTTGGAAAAATTAGATGAGATAGCCTTCTATGCCATAACCAAGAATTCTTTGACGTAGCCTTTGAAATGAGACAAATATTATCGGTTGGTTGGTTATCATCGAGATTAACGGTAAAATGGTTATCATCACAGTCGCCACAAAGAATATCAACTCCTTCTAGAGTTTGAACTTTGCAAACAGATTGTCGAAAAAGAACTTAAAGATTGTTGTCACAGAATTGTCCAACACTGAACAAGTTATGACTTAATCCTTCAACATAATGGACTTTCTTGATGACAATTCCATTGCGTTCAATATCACCATAACCTAAGATAGGAGCGAAATTGTTGTTCCCAAATCGAACAGTTCCCATGAATCGTTCGATAAAGTTCTTGAGCAATGCTTTATTGCCAGTCATGTGTTTTGAACACCCGGAATCGAGTATCCAAACACAGATGGTTATTTCCTGCAATCAAAGAAATTTAACCGACTTTAGGTACCCACTTGAAGACGGGTCCTTTGTGGTTAGTTAACACAGGCAGGGTAAATAACTTAGGAATAGCATTCAAACATGCTTTGGAATCAACATAAGCATTAACAAGCACATCATCAATAAGCATATTTGGATAAAAAGTACGAACATTCACACATGAATTAAAAGTAACATGTGTATCAGCATTCAAATCATTCACACAAGCACGAGAATTAAAATTGTTTACAGACCCACAAGGCATTGCCTTGGTATTATTAACATTGTTTTTCAAAGATGAATTATTCAGATCAATAGGAACTCTCTTCTTCCTATTATGATTCTTTCTCCTCCTCCTCTTCTTCTTTTCCTCAACATGCTTACTAGTGATCTTAGGTACTAATGACTTAGCTACCCATTTAGTATCACTATTTATGCTCTTTCCACCTGTTGAATTGAAACTAAGAAGATTAGAACGATGTGAAATAGACATTTTCATCTTGTTAGGAGCTTTTGGAGGTGGGGAAACTTCTTGTTTCTTTGGTTTATCGTGAGAAAACCACCCATATCTATCCTATATCTAGTTGCACCATTTGAAGTATCCCTAGTTAGTGAAACTGAGCTAGACTTAGATACCTTAGGTAATGAGCTAGATTGAGGGTTAGATAAAGAAACATTAGGATTGTCTTTCGGAAGTTTCACTTTGGTGTACTTAGGTCTGGGTGTGGTCTCAGCTTGTTCCTTTTTGACATGTTTAACTGGGGTAGGAACTTTTGGTTCTAATTTAATGGTCTTTGGTTCAGTCTTGACGAGTTTGGTCTTAACTCGTTCCTTTGAGTAGTATGAAGTTGGAGCTCTGAAAATTGGATTTTGAGGTTTAGATTTCTCTTTTGTTTCAACTTTGATTTTGGTAGATTCAATCTTTTTTTCTGTTTCCGAATCAAAAACATGTTCCCCCTCCATGAATTTATCAAAATCATCTTTAGTGAAATCATTTGCAAAATTAAATTGCACTAGATAGTGATTTGTTTTAGATTTTTTAAAAAGTTTTGAAAAATTAGAAATCTTGGTGTCCAACTTCACACCACAGGTAGTCTCGGAAATTAGGTCAACTTGAACTGACACATCTTCGGTCTCACAAGAAAATTAAGTAGAAGTATCAACACCTATACTAGTACTAAGCTTAGGGTGAACAACTAACTCATCAAGATTATTGCATGTGAAAAACCTATAAGAGTATCATATCAAAACTAAACTATGCGCAAGTTCGTCATTAGATAAATTAAATTGCACATAATCATCAGCTATAACAGTAGCAACATTTTGACATGAACATTCAAGAGAATCAGTTAAGGTTTGAGTGGAGGTATTGGTAGATGAAACACAAGTAGTCTGGGTAGAATGGTCTACTAAAGCACTTAGTTCAGTTTAAGTAGAAACATTCACACAAACTTTCTTAGTATCTACAACAATCAATTTATCCTCCGAATTCGGACTTTGAGACTTTAAGTGATTAATAACATTTTGTTGAGATTCCACCTTTTGTTGCAAACCTTCTATTTGTTTTTTCAAAATTGTGGATGGAACATACATTTTAGTAGGTTTAGGTGAATCACCAATGGACTCTTTGTTATAAATCCAAAAATAGTGATAAATTGTAATTAAGATTGTGGACTTACTTGTTTTTAAATCATAGATATATGATAACTAAGGATGAGGAGCTAAATATAAAGTTTAGCATGTGTAAGGACTTATAGGATAAATACTCCTCATTCCTTAGGCATCATATATATACATATACATATAACTATTTCAATAACAACCTTCATAATTTTCAAACACCTCTATCCGTTTAAAAAACACACATACATACTCTCTCTCAATACACACACTAAACACACCAAGAACACACACACTTACATCCACCATTGTTGAGATCGAATCTAGAGCAGAAATCGTATTATTACATGTGGTATCAGAGCAAAACATCACTTTGATATCGATCCATAACTGATTTTGATCTCAATTTCATCAAAAATCAAATTCAAAAACCGTTTTTCATACCGTCCCCTGTTTCATCATTTTTCATCGTTTAAATCACATAAAATCATCAATTTTTGTTCAAATTTAGAATCCTTATAGCTTAAAACATAATCTTGTTAAGTTTCAAGTTTCAATTCAATCTAGAACTCAAGATTGAATTTTTAGATTTTGGCGCTCAAATTTCGGTATTTGATTTTGTTGTGTTTTTAGTTGAGTTTTGTTCAAGGATTTGTTGCGGACGTGAAAACAAACAGTTTGCAAGTGATTTCAAGTTCTAACTCCAAGTAATTCGAAAGATATTGAAGTTTTAAAAGTCGTTAATGGAGTTTTTGAAAATGTGTTGTTATCTGATGAAGAAGATGATCTCAGGACGATTCTCACTAGGACGATCTTCTACAGATCGTCTCAGTGCTTGAATTTTCATTCGTTCATACTTTGTGTGTCGTAGCTTGTAGGACGATCTTCACAAGATCGTTCTAGCAAGTGGTTGTGGTGTGAAGTATTGATTGTGGCTAACTAATCCGAAAGGATCGGTTTTGGTCAATTCAAAGTGGTTTTACTTTGAAAACTACGGCAGAAAACTAAGACGATCTTGCCAAGATCGTCTCAGTTACCTGACTCTAGGACGATCTTGCCCAAGATCGTCCCAGTGTCTGTTGAAAGTTAGTGTGTTTTGGTTGTTTAATCGAAGTTGTTGTGATTGGGTATCACACACTTCCTGGGTAACTGATCATTCTTGATTGGTTTTGCTCAAATTCATTCCTTCCAAATTCATACTAAAACTCTGTCAAATTTTTCAAACATTACTTAGAAAATTTCTCAGTACCCCAAGACGATCTTCATCTCAAGACCGTCTCATTTTCCTTTCAAAATTTCTAAGACGATCTTAAACAAGATCGTTTCATTTTCAAGTCTTTCATATCTCAATTTTCATTTTCAATTCCTTTAATTCAATTTCAATTCTCATTTTCAAAAATCCAAGAACATATCTCAATTTCATTTCATACTTAGACAAATTCCACTGAATTTCTTCAAAGACGATCTTCCATTCAATCGTCTTGCTTCTTTTTCAAATCTAGGACGATATTCCCAAAACGATCTTCACCTAGAACGATCTTCATCAAGATTGTTTCACTTCCTGATTTTTTTTTCAAACTCTCATTTCATTTCAAGTTTCAAAACAAATCTATTTCAAATGGCTTCTCGTGAAGCATTAGCATTGGGTTCCGATACAAGACCTCCAGTTCTCTACCGTGGTTCTTTTGGACTATGGAAGAAAAGATTCATGGACTATGTGGAATGTCAACCAAATTGATACCTACTTAAGGATTCCATTCTTAATGGACTGGTAGTTCATCGCTATCCCACTACCGGTGCAATACTCACTCTTGATCTTTTGAATGCTGAACAAAAAGATCGAACAGCTGCAGATAACAGAGCTAGATCATGCTTATATAAAGCACTACCAGATGAAATCTATGGCTCTCTGTTGATTCTTATGATATAGCCAAGGAGATATGGGATAAGGTGGCAAGACAAATGGAAGGATCTGACTTGACTTCAACAATAAGATTAACAAATGTGTTGACTGAGTTTGACAACTTCAGCAAATTGCCAAATGAATCTCTAAAGGCTGTATACTGTAGATTCTGCAATGTCATAAATGAACTTAGGAAGAACAATGTCAAGAAATCAGAGATTGAGTTAAACATCAAATTCATCAAAGCTCTTGGTCCTGAATGGAAAGACTTTGGAACACAGATTAAGCAACATCAAAATCTGGCCAAGTTCACCATCCATAATCTTCATGAATCCTTTAAACTCAATGAACATCAAGTTCTAAACAAAGCTTCATCAAACAAAATTCCAGAAGTTGTATGTTCTGATCCTTTGGCATTGATTGTTGAAAAGAAGGTTTCTGAAGCTCTTAAAAGGTAAATGGTGGTTGTTTCTTCATCTGATGAGGAGGGCGATGATATGATGGCTACAAGAGAAGGTGTCTCAGATGAACTATATCAAGCTCTTGCCGCGGTGACTAAGCATTTCAAGAAAAAGTTCTACAAAGCGAGGCCTACAAATACAATCTCTGCACTTCTTCAACAAGTGCATTTCCCAAGAAGGAACACTATCATTCCAAGAATTATGAACAAGGTGAATCAGCTTGATCAAAGCATGTTGAAAAGAAAGAAGGCTATGAGAAACTAGTTGTTGAGAAGGGTAAAGCATCTGACAAAAAGTGCTACAATTGTGGTATTCCTGGTCATTTTGCTATTGATTGCAATCAACCACGTAAGCGGAACTATGAGTACTACAAGCAGAAGATGTTATTAGCCAAACAAGTGGAAGCTGGTCATGCATTACTTGCTGAAGATGACAAATGGCTATTGCTCTCAGATGATGAAGATGAAGATCTTTCTACTAATGTTTGCTTTATGGCGAGGTTGGCCAAGAACAAAGCTTTTGAGGCTGAAAGCACTGATGATGAGTACCCTGATGATGAGGTGAATCTTAACTCTACTCTTTCATTAGTTAGAGATAAAGAGTCACTTAAGTTAGCTCTATCTAATTTGACAGCTCATATTAAGACTTTAGCCAACAAGAACAAAAATTTGCAAAATAGTATTTTATTATCTAAAAGTGAATTTTCAAAACTTCTTGAAGAATATTCAAAATTACTTTTTGATCATGATACTATTAAACAAGACTTTCAATCATATAAAGAAAGGATGTTGGTTAAAGAATGTGAGTTGAATGCCTCTCCTGATTCTAAGTTATTAGAAAAATGTCTTAATCTTGAAAAGACCATTCAAGATCTTGAAAAAGCCAATCAAGATCTTGAAATTCAAAATACCAATGAATGGCTTCGGGCAAATGCTAGACAAATGGATGTTGATATTCTCAATAAGAAGCTAAACCAAACAACGTTGAACTCGAAAGGAAGATTTCTGACTTAAATCATACTTGTTTTCTAAAAGGCGTTGAGATTGGAAATCTTGAAAAACAAGTTAAGGAATTTAAAAAGAATATACTTTTCTATCAAGAGAAGGTATATAAAGTTGAACAAAACCCTCTCTTGGATTTCACTGCCTATTTTAACAAGTCAAAAATTGCAAAAGATGATCTTCTTATCGGGTTGGGATTTGAGAATATCACACCATCGCGAAAAGCCAAGGATGAAATAGAACCTTTGTATGATGAAAAATTTCTTCGACTTGGTATGGTACAACAATTTATTCGTCCATTGGATAACGAATTTGAGACCGATGAAGTTGAGAAACCAAAAGATGATTTTTTGGTTAATTACGATGCTCTAAATGCTTCTACAAAACAAAAGAGTCTTCAATTTTTAAATTGGAAGAAATTGCATCGAATTTTTAAAACCAAGAATCTGTTAGTCCTTCACCTAAACCTACTAAGATGTATATTCCATCAACATTTTTGGAAAAACAAATAGAAGGTTTACAACAAAAGGTGAATTCTCAACAAAAAGTCATTGATCATCTCAAGTCTCAAAATCCTTATTCAGAAGATAAATTAGTTGTTGTACATGCTAAGAAAGTTTGTGAGAATGCTTCTACTCAAACTGACCTAATTGATTTAGTAGAACATTCAACCCAAACTACTTGTGTCTCATCTACAAATTCCTCTACTCAGTCCTTGACTGATTCTCTTGAATGTTCATGTCAAAATGCTGCTACTGTAATAGCTGATGATTATGTGCAATCTGATTTATCTAATGACATTGTTTCGTTTGGTATGGTACTTCTATAGGTTTTTCACTTGTGATACTCTTGATGAGTTAGTTGTTCACCCTAAGCTTAGTGCTAATATAGGTGTTGATACTTCTACTCAAATTTTTTGTGAAACCAAAGATATGTCAGTTCAAGTTGACCTAATTTTTGAGACTACCCATGATGTGAAGTTGGATCCCAAGATTCCTGATTTTTCAAAAACTTCAAAAGAATTTAAAAATAATCAACCTCCGGCGAAATTCTTCACAAAAGATGATTTTGATAAATTCATGGAGGGAGAATATGTTTTTGATTCAAAAACTGTGAAAAAGATTGAATCTACCAAAATCAAAGTTGAAACAAATGAGGATTCTCAAAACCCATTTGCCAAAGCTCCAACTTCATATTATTCAAAGGATCGAGTTAAGTCCAAACTCGTCAAGATTGAACCAAAGACCATTCATAGAACAAAGTACACCAAAGTGAAACTTCCGAAAGACAATCCTAATGTTTCTTCATCTAACTCTCAATCTAGTTAATTACCTAAGGTATCTAAGTCTAGCTCACTTTCGCTAACTAGGGATACTTCAAATGGTGTAACTAGATATAGGGATAGATATGGGTGGTTTTCTCATGATAAACCAAAGAAACAAGAAGTTTCCGCACCAACAAAAGACTTTAAAAAGATGAAAGTGTTCAAAAACTCTCGTTCTAATCTTTTTAGTGTCAGTTCAACAGGTGGAAAGAGCTTATCTAGTGATACTAGATGGGTAGCTAAGTCATTAGTACCTAAGTTCACTAATGTTGAGAAAAAAAAAAGAAAAGGCGAAGGAGAAAAGCTGGTAGTAACGAGAAGAATATTTCTTTTAGTTCAAACAATTCATCTTTTAAGTCCTCTGTGTTAAACAATGTTAAACAATTCATCTTTCTTGTAGACATGTGACTTTTAATTCATGTGTGAATGTTCGTACTTTTTATCCAAATGTGCTTATTGATAATGTGCTTGTTAATGCTTATGTTGATTCCAAAACATGTTTGAATGCTATTCATAAGTTATATACCCTGCCTGTGTTAACTAACCACAAAGGACCCGTCATCAAGTGGGTACCTAAAGTTGGTTAAATTTCTTTGATTGCAGGAAATAACCATCTGTGTTTGGATACTCGATTCCGGGTGTTCAAAACACATGACTGGCAATAAAGCATTGCTCAAGAACTTTATCAAACGATTCATGGGAATTGTTCGATTTGGAAACAACAATTTCGCTCCTATCTTAGGTTATGGAGATATTGAACGCAATGGAATTGTTATCAAGAAAGTTCATTATGTTGAAAGATTAAGTCATAACTTGTTCAGTGTTGGACAAATTTGTGATAACAATCTTTAAGTTCTTTTTCGACAATCTCTTTGCAAAATCCAAACTCTAGATGGAGTTAACATTCTGTGTGGCGACCGCGATGATAACCTTTTTACCGTCAATCTTGATGATAACCAACCAACCGACAATATTTGTCTCATTTCGAAAGCTACATCAAAGAATTCTTGGTTGTAGCATAGAAGGCTTTCTCACCTAAATTTTCCAACCATCAATACTTTGGTCAACAAGTATCTTGTTGAAGGCTTGCCGGACTATAAGTATGAGAGTGAGCATGTTTGTCCTTCTTGTGCTGTTGGGAAGATTAAACGAGCTTCTCATAAACCAAGGAAATCTCCAAATTCATTAGCACCTCTTCATTTGCTTCACATGGATCTTTGTGGGCCAATGAAAGTACAAAGCAGAAATGGGAAGAAATACATCTTGGTTATTGTTGATGATTATTCAAGATATACTTGGGTCAAGTTTCTTGCCTCCAAAAATGAAACAACTTAGATTTTGATCGATTTCATCACTTCTACTCAAGTAAATCTTCAACTTCCAGTCCGTTACATCCGTTCGGATAACGGAACTGAATTCAAGAATGCCATTTTTGATAAATTCTGTAAATCCAAAGGCATTACTCACCAATTCTCTGCGGTTTGTATCCCGCAACAAAATGGTGTCGTTGAAAGGAGAAATCGAACGCTAGTGGAAGCTGCAAGAACAATGCTTGCTTATTCCAAGTTGCCTTCCAATATGTGGGCTGGAGCTGTTGACACTGCTTGTCACACTCATAATCGGTCCATTGCCAATCAGCGTTTCGATAAGACTCCTTTTGAGGTGGGTGTGTTTGTTATACTTTGAATGATCGGGAGAATCTTGGAAAGTTCGAGAAGAAAGGTGATGAAGGTTACTTTATTGGTTATTCCAAGACATCGATTGCCTACCGAATCTACAATCGCCGAACAAATACAATTCAAGAAACAATGAATGTTTGGTTTGATGAGATGTCGGGCATGATCTTTGAACAAGAAAGTTTGATACCAACAAGTAATGATCCAAGTGCTTCAAGTACTTCATCAAGGACTTATACTTTAGCATCTAAATTCAAGAAGTTTCCAACTCCAACAAGTGATGAATTAGATATTCTTTTTGAAGAATTCTACAATTCTAAACCGATTCATGATGAAGAACCTCGAATCATCGTTGAACAAATTCAGACAAATAATCCAGTTCCTGACAACAATCATGAATCATCATCAAGTTCTTCTGAGCAAGGTGCTACATCTTCTAGTAGTAGTTCTTCATCATCTTCTAATGATTCTTTTTCAATACCCTCTCCTAATAATTCTTCTCAAGTGAATGTTCAAGAACAACCTACCCAGTTTACTCAAACTACCAATCCTATAAACACTCCAAATGTGTATGTGCCACTTGATTTCGATCATCCATCCTATGAGGAAGCTGTTCTACCAAGCTATGATTCCACCTCGTAACAAAACTCAGGTTTTAATGAGGATGATGTAGATGTTCAACAACATGATCCTCTTCCTCATGATCGCAAATGGTCACGTATGCTGAAAAATCATCCTACTGATCAAATTATTGGAGATCCACAAGCCGGAGTATCTACTCGTACTTCAGTAAACGAGTGTCTAGTTTCACTTTCTGTCAGCAACATCGAACCCAAAACTGTCTCTGAAGCTCTTCGTGATCCAGAGTGGGTTAAAGCTATGCAAGAAGAACTCGCTCAATTTGAAAGACTGAAAGTATGGAGATTAGTTCCAAATCTAAGAAAAGATGAACCTATTGGAACAAAGTGGATTTTCAAGAACAAGAAGGATGAGAATGGAGTAGTAGTAAGGAACAAAGCTCGACTAGTTGCAAAGGGTTATTGCCAACAACCTGGTGTTGACTTCAATGAAACTTTTGCTCCAGTTGCAAGAATGGAAGCCATTCGGATTTTCTTAGCTTATGCCACATTCCAAAACTTCACTGTGTTTTTAATGGATGTGAAGACAGCTTTCTTGAATGGTGAACTCAAAGAAGAAGTTTACGTTGAACAACTAGAAGGTTTTGTTGATTCTAAAAGGCCAAACCATGTCTACAGGTTAGATAAGACTCTCTACGGTCTTAAGCAAGCACCCCGCGTATGGTATGATTCCTTAACTACTTTCTTGATTAAAGGTGGCTTTACCAAAGGCACAATAGATCCTACCCTGTTCATTCGTAAACAAGGTAAACATGTTCTTCGTGTCCAAATATATGTTGATGACATTATCTTTGGGTCAACCAGTCAAACATTTTGCCGAAACTTTTCATCTCTAATGGTTAATCATTTTGAAATGAGTATGATTGGGGAAATGAACTACTTTTTGGGTCTTCAAATCAAACAATTACTAAATGGTATTTTTATATCACAAGGTAGATACATAAGTGATATGTTGAAAAAGTATGATATGACTTTATGTTCTTCAATTTCTACCCCAATGGCTGCTCGAACAAACATAAATGCTGATAAAAATGGGAAACCATTTGACCAAAAGAAATATAGAAGTATGATTGGTTCATTGTTGTATCTCACAGCATCTCGCCCAGATATAATATTTGCAACATGTATTGTAATAACACGATTTCTTCTCTTGATTCGATCTCAACAATGGCGGTTCAAGTGTGTGTGTTCTTGGTGTGTTTAGTGTGTGTGGTTTTCTAGAGAGAGAGAGAGAGAGAGAAACGATCTGGATTAAGTTGTATGTAAAAATAGATCAAAGGCTTATGATTTCTAAGGAGTTGAGGGTATTTATAGTCTAAATCTATAATTAAGCTAATTGACACTCCTAGTCCCCCATCCTTAGAAATCATTTCACCATGTCTTAACAACAACTAAGTCCACTAATTTAAATTACAATTTATCACTATTTTTGGATTTCTCACATTCTCCCCCTTAGTGATATATTGTAATGAACGAAGTACGTGTTATTTTGTTTTGTAGGAAATAAGTTGATGAGCCCGATGGTGAAGACAATTGGTGTGATGAAACAAGTCTTCAAAGCTTTCTCATTGTCTCTGGAGAACTTAAATCAATCTTGGTCTTGGACTTCTCGTAGTTAAAACATGATGAAATTCTCAATGTTCTTTTTGAACAGAGAATAAAATGAATGAGTCTAGAATCTTTGAAAATCTTTTGAAGTGCGGAAGGTATAAATTTGGCTTTGGTTCTTCAATCTTCGATTCTTGAATGAAAATTTGTTTCCTTGGAATGAAGTATCAAAAACTTAAACTCTCCCCCTTGATATATGCATTGAAGCTTCTTGATCAAGAATTATTATATGACTTTGAAGATCTTGAATGAAATTTGTTGATGAAGACTCTTTCGAAGCTTTACTTCTTTGTCTTGAATCTTCCAATCAATCTTTTAACTTTTGTAGCTTTGATCTTTGTCATTTTGACTTAAACACTTTAAAGAGTAAACTTTTGAACAAGACTTTGAATTAATCATGCTCCCCCTCAATTTATGAACGTAAGCATTTTGGAGCATGTTTGAATCATCATATCCTTATCTTTGTATTTATCCTTTTTCAAGTCAAGAACTCAATTCTGAAAAATTTGAGCTCAATTGACTGAAATTTCATTAATTGCAAGTTTTTCCATCAATCCCATAAAATATTCTCTCTTATCTTTTATCCGTAACCTTCATACACTCACTACAACCTTCTTACTAACTACATGTTTGCCCAAATCAAACTCAAAGATTTTCTTTCTCAATCAATCATAATTTTTTTCTCCCCCTCATAATGATAAAGTTGGAAGCCAATGTCATTATGCAAATATTGATTGATCGAATACGAAAAGAAAATATCACAAGTTAAAACTAGACTTGCATGGAGAAGTATCAAACAACAACACATCAACCCAATTCAATAGTCCTAACTCAAAGAATCCTAAGGATAACTAAAATGTAAGGTTGAGGTTGTTGATATAAATGTTATAGTATGATATTGGTGGTTTTTGTGTTTGTGAGATGAGAAATGGAAAAACCGGATAAGGATGATCCGTTAACATCTTCAAAAATCAAAAAGATTAATGAAATGACCGATAGAAATGTATGACATTTTTCGGATTTCCTATGTATCATTGAATTATGCACAAAGCAGTTTTCTAACATAGTTTGGTCTTGTAGCTTTTCAACTACGAGATTGCTTCAAAGAATAGAGATCATGGTCAGTGTCACCTAAGGCGTTCAATAACCACAATCTATTATCCTTAAAGACTTTTTAGGAAGCAGCCGAGGTCTCTGATAGACTTCTCGTTAACTCAATAATCACATAAATGTAATTATGAGACCTACTTTCAATGTTGGAAAAAATCTTAGCATTGGTAGGATTTCCATTTGATCATAGTGGAATATCAATTAAGATATCACTACAAATGTTCCAGCTATATCACATAGATATGCAATAATATCACAAAGATATGACTCAAATGTGTCTTAAGAAAATGAATAAGGATCAAATTAATGATCAAGCAAGATAGCTCTAGACACAATGTGATCAAATGAAGTCGGGGACTGGAGCAGAATGTCTTCCTTTTTCCAATATCAACATCTTCCAAATGAAGAGTCAATAGAAATGTGAAAAATCTCCGTGAGAAATGAAACAAGTATTTGTTAAGAAACACTTGAGTGGTTAGGTAAAGATGTGCATCGCTTCATTGGGTCCATGAAGTCTTAATTAAGATATCAACAAATGACATCTGATATAAATGTGTTTTACCCGGCGATTTTGAGAAATTTAGGGAAGGGTGTCATTTCTTTTAACCCTTTTCTCACAACATATCACCATAACCTCTCACTTTTCAACTTTACTCCCTCCATCCTATTTGCACGAAACCATCATCACTCAACATACCCTTACAATTTAGGGAACTTCAATTGATGAGAATCATTTGAAAATCACCGAACTTTTTTTTTTTGAAATCACAAACTCCTCCTTAATCTATGCAAAGTTGGATTTTAAAAGTTTTTCATAGAAAGGTAGAGTAAAAATTGGTTTTTGTGAAGTCAAAAAGAGTAAAATCTTTGTTTTGATATATACAGAAAAATTTGAGAGTCTAAAAGTGAACAAGATTTTAAGAAACATAAATTTTTGCTTCAACAACAATGTTCATAGTAAGACTACTAGGGAGTACACAAAGGCGTTCAATCCTTCGCATCTTACATCAACAAGTTGGATGGAAATAAAACATTTAAGCACAATTTTAACTCAATCAATTGTTCAAGACGAGACAACTAGGGAGTACACAAAGGCGTTCAATCCTTTGTTTCTCATATCAACAATTGAGAGTAACAAAATCTTTTTGAAAAAATAATTCTTTTTGAAAATAAATAAAACTTTTTAAGAATGAGTTATACACAGAGTATGTATAAGCCATTTTGAAATAAATAAATCATTTAAGCACGGGATACATACAGAGTATATGTAAGTCACTTTGAAATAAATAAAAGATAAAATTAAAAAAAAATCTTTTTGTTATTTTTTCAAAATTTTATATTTTTGTATTTGATTTTTGTTTTTTCAAATTTTGTATTTTGTTTTTCAAGAATGTATCAAGAACAAAATAAGTTAAGGTTCAAGATTTAACATGCCAAGCTTAGAGATAAAAAAGTTAAACCTTTTCTCATCCAGTGGTTTAGTGAACAAATCTGCAAGCTGATAGTCAGTTCCCACAAAGTAGAGTTTGATGTCACTTTTCTCAATATGATATTTGAGAAAATGATATCTCACATCAATATGCTTTGATCGAGAGTGGTTTACTGAGTTGACTGCAATAGCAATGACACTTTGAGAGTCACAATAGATGGGAATATGATCATATTTCAGACCATAATCAGTAAGCTGAGTCTTCATCCATAACACTTGAGCACAACAACTAGCCGCAGCCACATATTCAGCTTCAGCTGTTGATAGTGACACACAGTTTTGTTTCTTGGAAGACCAACTCACAACTTTATCACCCAAAAATTGTAAAGTACCGGAAGTGCTCTTGCGATCAAGCGTACAACCTGCATGATCTGCATCTGAATAGGCAGTTAAATTGAATCCAGTATCCCTTGGATACCAGAGACCTAAAATGGGTGTACCCTTCAGATAACGAAATATTCGTTTCACAGCTTGAAAATGTAAATCAGTTGGAGCAGCTTGATACCTAACACACATACATGTTGCAAACATTATATCTAGGCGAGATGCTGTAAGATACACCAATGAACCAATCATACTTCTATGTCTCTTTTGGTCAAATGGTTTTCCATTTTCATCAGCATTAATACTTGTACGAGTAGCCATTGGAATTGCAATCGAAGAACAAGTAGTCATATCAAACTTTTTCAACATGTCACGAATATACTTACCTTGTGATATGAAAATACCATTTGATAGTTGTTTGATTTGAAGACCCAAAAAGTAGTTCATTTCCCCAATCATGCTCATTTCAAAATGATTAACCATTAGAGATGAAAAGTTTCGACAAAATGTTTGACTGGTTGACCCAAAGATAATGTCATCAACATATATTTGGACAAGAAGAACATGCTTACCTTGTTTGCGAATGAATAGGGTACGGTCAATTGTGCCTTTGGTAAAGCCACCTCTAATCAAGAAAGTAGATAAGGAATCATACCATGCTCAGGGTGCTTGCTTAAGACCGTAGAGAGCCTTGTCTAACCTGTAGACATGGTTTGGTCTGTTGGGATCAACAAAACCTTCAGGTTGTTCAACGTAAACTTCTTCTTTGAGGTCACCATTCAAGAAAGCTATCTTCACATCCATTTGAAACACAGTGAAGTTTCTGAATGCGACATAAGCTAAGAAAATCCGAATGGCTTCCATTCTTGCAAATGGAGCAAAAGTTTCATTGAAGTCAACACCAGGTTGTTGGCAATAACCCTTTGCAACTAGTCGAGCTTTGTTCCTTACTACTACTCCATTCTCATCCTTCTTGTTCTTGAAAATCCACTTTGTTCCAGTAGGTTCATCTTTTTTTTGGATTTGGAACTAATCTCCATACTTTCAGTCTTTCAAACTGAGCGAGTTCGTCTTGCATAGCTTTAACCCATTCTGGATCTCGAAGAGCTTCAGAAACAGTTTTGGGTTCAATGTTGCTAAGAGAAAGTGCAACCAGACACTCATTCACTGAAGTACGAGTAGTTACTCCGGCTTGTGGATCTTCAATGATTTGATCTGTAGGATGATCTTTTCGCATACGTGACCATTTACGATCATGAGGAAAAGGATCTTGTTGATTGACATCAAAATCATCATCATTAAAACCAGAGTGTTGCTGAGAGATGGAATCATAGCTTGGTAGAACAGCTTCCTCGTAAGATGGATGATCGAAATCAAGAGGCACATATACATTTGGAGTGTTTATCGGATTGGTAGTCTAGGTAAATTGGGTAGGTTGTTCTTGAACATTCACTGGAGAAGAATTATCTGGAGAGTATTAAGAAGAAGAATTATTAGAAGAGGATGAAGAACTACTACTTGAAGAAGTAGCATTTTGCTCAGAAGAACTTGATGATGATTCATGATGGTTGTCAGGAACTGGATCATTGTTTGAAACTGGTTCCATGATGACTTGAGGTTCTACATCATGAATCGGTTTAGAATTGTAGAATTCTTAAAAAAGAATATCTAACTCATCACTTGTTGGAGCTGGAAACTTCTTGAATTTAGATGCCAAAGTAGAAGTTCTTGATGAAGTACTTGAAGCACTTGGATCATTACTTGTTGGTAGCAAACTTTCTTGCTCAAAGATCATGCCCGACATCTCATCAAACCAAACATTCATTGTTTCTTGAATCGTATTTGTTCAGCGATTGTAGATTCGGTAGGCAATCGATGTCTTGGAATAACCAACAAAGTAACCTTCATCACCTTTCTTCTCGAACTTTCCAAGATTTTCCCGATCATTCAGAGTATAATAAACACACCCAATGATATGAAAATAGTTGATGTTGGGTTTCTGTTTATTAACAACCTCATAAGGAGTCTTCTCAAAACGCTGATTAACAATGGACCGATTCTGAGTGTGACAAGCAGTGTCAACAGCTTCAACCCACATGTTGAAAGGTAACTTAGAATAAGCAAGCATGGTTCTTGCAGCTTCCACAAGCGTTCCATTTCTCCTTTCAACGACACCATTTTGTTGTGGGGTACGAACCGCAGAGAATTGGTGAGTAATGCCTTTGGATTTACAAAATTCATCAAACACGACATTTTTGAACTCAAATTCGTTATCCGAACGGATGTAACGGACTGGAAGTTGAAGATTTACTTGAGTAGAAGTGATGAAATCGATCAAAGTTTGAGTTGTTTCATCTTTGGGGGCAAGAAACTTGACCCAAGTATATCTTGAATAATCATCAACAATAACCAAGATGTATTTCTTCCCATTTCGGCTTTGTACTTTCATCGACCCACAAAGATCCATGTAAAGCAAATGAAGAGATGCTAATGAATTAGGAGATTTCTTTGGTTTATGAGAAGCTCGTTTAATCTTCCCAACAACACTAGAAGGACACACATGCTCACTTTTATACTTATAGTCTAGCAAGCCTTCAACAAGATGCTTGGTGACCAAAGTATTGATGGTAGGAAAGTTTAGGTGAGAAAGCCTTCTATGCCATAACCAAGAATTCTTTGATGTAGCTTTCGAAATGAGACAAGAATTATCGGTTGGTTGGTTATCATCGAGATTAACGGTAAAAAGGTTATCATCGCGGTCGCCACACAAAATGTCAACTCCATCTAGAGTTTGAACTTTGCAAAGAGATTGTCGAAAAAGAACTTGAAGGAGCGAAATGACAATTCCATTGCGTTCAATTCCTTTGCGTTTAATATCACCATAGCCTAAGATAGGAGCGAAATTGTTGTTACCGAATCGAACAGTTCCCATGAATCGTTCGATAAAGTTCTTGAGCAATGCTTTATTACCAGTCATGTGTTTTGAACACCCGGAATCGAGTATCCAAACATAGATGGTTATTTCCTGCAATCAAATAGAATTAACCGACTTTAGGTACCCACTTGAAGACGGGTCCTTTGTGGTTAGTTAAAACAGACAGGGTATATAACTTAGGATACGCATACAAACATGCTTTAGTATCAACATTGGCATTAACAAGCACATTATCAACAAGCACATTTGATTTAAACAAACGAACATTAACACATGAATCAAAAGTAACATGTCTACCACCATTCAAACCATGCATATGAGAACAAAAATCAACATTGTTTACAACATCAGAAGGCTTAGCCTTGGCACCATTAACATTGTATTTCAAAGAGGATTTAAAAGATAAATTGTTTGACACATCATGAACAAGCTGCTTCTTACTACTCGCTTTTCTCCTTTGCCTTTTCTTCCTTTTATCAACTTTAATGATCTTAGGTACTAAAGACTTAGCTACCCATTTAGACTCACTAATCAAGCTCTTTCCACCTGTTGGATTGACACTAAGAAGATTAGAACGAGAGTTTTGAAACACTTTTATCTTTTTAGACTCTTTTGAAGGTGCGGAAACTTCTTGTTTCTTAGGTTTATCATGAGAAAACCAGCCATATCTATCCCTATACCTAGTTGCACCATTTGAAGCATCCCTAGTTAGCAAAATTGAGCTAGATTTAGATACTTTAGGTAATGAACTAGATTGAGAGTTAGATGAAGAAACATTTGAGTTGATTTCCAGAAGTTTCTCTTTGTTGTATTTGATTTTGGGAATGGTCTCAACTTGTTTGTTTTTTACATGCTTTTTAGAGGTAGGACACTTTGTTTTTAACTTATTGATTCTTGGTTTTTTGACAGTCTTGACAAGTTTTGGAATAACTTGTTTCTTAGAATAATGTGAAGTTGGATATTTGGAAAACAATTTTGGAGATTCCTCTTTTGATTCAATTTTGATTTTGGTAGATTCAATCTTTTTCTCAGTTTCAGAATCAAAAGCATATTCTCCCTCCATGAATTTATCAAAATCATCTTTTGTGAAAGATTCAACCGGAGAGATTTTTGAAAAATCAGGAATCTTGGTCTTTTGAATTTCAAGATCTTGATTGGCTTTTTCAAGATTATGAATGGTCTTTTAAAGATTGTGACATTTATGTAATAACTTAGAATCAGAAGAGGCATTCAACTCACATTCTTTAACCAAAATTTGATCTTTGTATGTTTGAAAATCTTGTTTAATAGTATCATAGTCAAAAAGTAATTTTGAATATTCTTCAAAGAGTTTTGAAAATTCACTTTTAGAGAATGAAATACTATTTTGTAACTTCTTATTTTTGTTGGTTAAAGACGTGATATGAGTTGTTAAATTTGATAAAGCTAAATCAAACGACTCTTTATCTTTAACTATTGAAAAAGCAGAGTGAAGATTTACCTCATCATCCGGGTATTCATCATTAGTGCTTTCAGCCTCAAAAGCTTTGTCCTTGGCTAACCTCGCCATGAAGCACACATTTGTAGAGAGATCTTTATCTTCATCATCTGAGAGCAACAGCCATTTGTCATCTTCAGCAAGCAATGCATGACCAGCTTCCACTTGCTTTGCCAATAACATCTTCTGCTTGTAGTCCTCATAGTTCCGCTTACGAGGTTGCTTGCAAATAATTGCAAAATAACCAGGATTTCCACAATTGTAGCACTTTTTGTCAGAAACTTTACCCTTCTCAACAACTTGTTTGTCATAATCTTCAACTTTCTTTTCCACATGCTTGGATCCACTTGATTCACCTTGACCATTATTCTTTGAATGATAGTGTTCCTTCTTGGGAAATGCATTTGTGGAAGAAGTGTGGAGATTGTTGTTAGTTGGCCATTATTCACCTTGATCCACTTTCTTTTCCACATGCTTGGATCCACTTGATTCACCTTGATCCACTTGATTCACCTTGACCATTATTCTTTGAATGATGTACTTTTTCTTGAAGTGCATGGTAACTGCGGCAAGAGCTTGATATAATTCGTCAGAAACACCATCTCTTGGAGCCAACATATCATCTCCCTCCTCATCAGACGAAGAAACAACTACCATTTGCCTTTTAAGAGCTTCAGAAACCTTTTTTTCAACAATTAATGCCAAAGGATCAAAAGATACAAATTCTGGCATTTTGTTCGATGAAGCTTTGTTTAGGACTTGATGTTCATTGAGTTTGAAGGATTCATGAAGATTATGGATGGAGAACTTGGCTAGATTTTGATGTTGCTTAATCTGAGTTCCATAATCTTCCCACTCAGGACCAAGAGCTTTGATGAATTTGATGTTTAAATCAATCTCTGATTTCTTGACATTGTTCTTCCTAAGTTCATTTATGACATTGCAGAATCTACAGTAGACAGCCTCTAGAGATTCATTTGGCAATTTGCTGAAGTTGTCAAACTTAGTCAACACATTTGTCAATCTAATTGTTGAAGTTAGGTCATATCCTTCCATTTGTCTTGCCACCTCATCCCATATCTCCTTGGCTGTATCATAAGAATCAACAGAACCATAGATTTCATCTGGCAGTGCTTTGTATAAGCATGATCTAGCTCTGTTATCTGCAGTTGTTCGATCTTTTTGTTCAGCATTCAAAAGATCAAGAGTGAGTATTGCACCAGTGGTAGGATGGTGATGAACTGCAAGTCCATTAAGGATGGAATCTTTGAGAAGGTGACCATTTGGTTGACATTCCACATAATCCATGAATCTTTTCTTCCATAGTCCATAAGAACCACGGTAGAGAACTGGAGGTCTTGTGTCAGAACCTAATGCCAAAGCTTCACGAGAAGCCATTTGAAAGAGATTTGATTTGGACGTTGAATTAGAATGAAAGTTGAAAATATCAGAATTTGAAACGATCTTGGAGAAGATCGTCCTAGGATAAAATCGTTTTGGAAGATCGTCCTAGAAGAAGAAAGTAGTAAGACGAGTTTGAAACAGATTGTCTTAGTTTTTTTCTTTTTTAAAAGAATGAGACGATTCAAGTAAGATCGTCTTGAAGAACCTTGGATGAAATTTGATTAAGTATGGAATAAAAAGTGAAATTGAATGATGATTTTGTCTTTTGGAATTGGAAACTGAAACTGAATGAAAGTTGTTGGTGCATTTCCTAGTGACAACAACATTCGTGAAATGTAGTTTGAATCTTTTGTTTATGTAAAGTCAAATATTAATTATATGTTTAATAAAATCAACCTTGACTGTTGACCAAGTCAAACTCGACCTTTGACCAGGTTGAGCTCAACCTTTGACCAGGTCGAGGTCAAGGTCAAGTCAAGGTGAAGGCCCATCTAGTTATAGGTCCGTTAAAGTCCATTATGTTTAGTATAAATAGAGATTAACCTTATGTTTAAGGTTAATCTTCTAGCTTTTGTTTTCATTCATACTCTTGCATTTAGGAACTTGGTATTTACTTGTAATTGCATTTACTGAAGTAATATACGGTTCCAGTTTATTCATATTCGTGTTCGTGCTGATATATTGTTGTTGATTGCTTTTGTTTAAGATTTTCCGCACTTATACATTAGATACTTAATCTTGTTAGATCCGGTGGAAAAGGGACTTACAAGTGGTATCAGAGCCAACGGAGATATTCTTTTGGTTCGGGATTAAGGTTTCAACAACTATTAAGGTGTTTAGATTCGATTCTTCAAGGTTGTTGGTGAAGAAAAGCTTCATACGCTCCAGTCGATCAAGAACAAGCCAAGCTCGACCAGGTGGAGCTCGACCTCTCTCCAAGCTCGACCTCGACTTGCTCTCCAAGCTCGACCTCGACATAACCCTAGCTCGTCCAAACACTAGCTAGACCTCCCAAGCTCGACCTCGACCTCCCAAGCTCGACCTCAACCTCAAGCTTAGCTCGACCTCCAGCCTAGCTCGACCTCCTCTTTAGTTCGACCTCGACCTCGATCAGGCTCCTAGCTCGAGCTCGACCATACTAGCTCGACCTCGTTCAAGCTAAGCTCGACCTTGACCAACTTTATTCGATCCCATCTTCTGATTTTTGGTAGTTTTGAAAGGGTGAGCCTATATAAACTCGTCTCTCTTGTTTAAAAAAAAACCCCTTTTCGAGAATTTGCAACTTGCTTACTTTTAAGTCTGGAATTGGCTGAAGTTTGAACACATAACTCTATTGAGTTTAAGTTTGATTTCGGTTGTACAAGTTTTGGACTTGTAATCGTAATCAAGTTTGGATTCTTATCTTTTACTCATTGTTTTTTGTTTAAGAACTTGAAATTTTGTTTAGGTTTTGGTTTGAAACTTGTTTGAATATTGAACTTGTGACTCTCTTGAGTTTAAGTTTGGTTTCTGTTAATCAAGTTTTTGAACTTGTAAGCTTGGATAATCTTTGGTTCTTGAATACGATCTTTTGAACTTGTAATCTTGCTTAACTTTTGGTCTGAAATTGTTTGATTTTTGAACTTGAAAACTTTCTTGGAAGTTTTGGTTCAATATCTGTAATTCAATATTTGGATATGAAAACTTGAGCAATTTTAGGTTCATTAATCTCTAATATGGATCAAAAGTTGTTGAGTCGTTTAATGGAGATGGAACATATTGTGGGTAAATCCACATCTCCTCCGAAACTGTTAAGGATTGAGGAATATCCATCTTGGAAAACTCGATTTGAGAACTATTTAAGATGGACGGATGTTCGAATGCTTATCCGCATTAAGGATGGCTTCAATCAAGAAACTGTAAGTTTTGCAGATGTTAAAGAAAAGGCTAAATGGACTGCTCTTTCGGATGATGACAAAAGGATGTTCGAGGCCGAACACAAGGCATATGGTTGTATTACTATGTGTCTGCTAGAGGATATTCTACACACCTTTGAGCAAGAATCATACTCTACGTCAAAGGAACTATGGGATGCCTTGGCTAATAGGTATGAAGGAGATGACGTAGTGAAGAAGGGAAAACAAGAAATTCTGAAAGCTCAGCACTTAGTTTTCAAAGCAATGAAGAATGAGACACTTGATGAGTTGGTAAATAGATATTACCATCTCATGAAGGAGATGAGAAATCATACAGTGACTCTAACGAACTCTAAAAAGAATGAGAAATTTCTGGATGCCCTACCATCACAGTGGGATTTTTATTTGGTTTTGATCAAACGTGATCCTACATATGCTCAAATGAGTCTCGATACGGTGATAGCGCATTTGAGGGGGTTTGATTTGAATATTAAGAAACGTGAAACCCAAACTGATGTCACACAAAATCCGGAGATTTATCGAGCAAAGAAGCCAAATACGGTTGAACCATCTGGGTCAAGAGCAAGTGCCTTCTTTTCCAATTCTGCTGAGCAATCTGAGATGTTGGGAGATGAGAATAGTTATTGCTTTGTCACTGCTACGGCAGAGAAAAATCACGGTTCATCAGATTTAGTCGGCAGTTCTTAAAGGACTCTAAAGTCTATGCCTCTAAGTGTCAAATCCGCTGAAAGTCATGTTAGTTTATTGGCGGCTTTTATGACATCCTACGAGGCATTGGTTTCACGAAACTGATAGACCCGGAATTGGCTGATCTAGAGTATGAGCAATTGGATCCGGATGATCTTGAAGAAATGGATCTCAAATGGCAATTAGCAATGGTTGCTCGTAGAGCTAGAAGATTTATGGGGCGTACTGGAGGAGACTTGACAAATGGAAAGGTAAAGTTTGACAAAACTAAGGTTAAATGCTATAATTGCAATGGATTCGGTTACTTTGCTAGAGAATGTCATCGACCGAAACAAGAGGCAACCACTAGTTTCTCCAAACCAAATCAAATAACTGGAAATCAAAATTCTGGGTCCTCTACTGGATCTAAAGCTTTGGTTGCGCAAGAAACGGCTGAGAAATTTGATTGAAGTACTTTCGTAGATGAGTCGGGAAACTCAGCCAACGCTTTTATGGCCGAGATTGTTGATCATGTGACATCAGCTGAAGAAGAGGCACCTAAGTCGCCAGAGTCAGAATCCTCTCCTGAAAATAAAGTTATTGGAAGTACTAGTGAAAAGAATGGTAGAGGAGAAGTCTTTAAGCTCAATATTGCTGAAGGATTAAAAATTGAAGAAGCCATTGGCTATATGGCTCGAGTTTCTGCTCCAGAAGACCAAAAGGTATCTTTCAACTTTAACTTTATTGTTGATATCTGTGCCATGTATGTTAATTTGTCTAAAAGAAATGAGGGCTTGACAAGACTCAATGATGAATATGCTTTGGGAATGCAAGCTATTCATAATTTACAAGAAGAAAACTCTATTTTTCGAGAAAGAAATAAAGATTTAAAGTCGAAAATGAAAGAAGATGAAAAAGATCGTATTGTTTTGAAAGCTAAAGTTTGTGAGCAGGGTCAAATCATTGATCTGGCTACAACAACTTTTGAAAACAAAGTTAAAGAATTGAGCACAGCTCAAAAGGAATTAGTTGAGGCGAATGCTCAAATTACTGCTTTAAAACTTAAAATAGATGATCTTCATTTGAAACAAAAGAGGATAGATGCTTTTGAACCATTACTTAACAAAAAGGGGAAGAATGGGTTGGGTTATGGTGAAGTGGAACCTCCTTTTAATGACATTTATTCTTTTCTCAAAACTGATGAAATTGAGTTGAATCCAGTTAAGCCTGATGAGTTTTCTAAGATAGTTAGACCTACTAAACTTCCTGAGGTTCTGACTTCTGAGGAAGTTAAGTCTGATGAGTCAACAACAGTGGTTCTGGGAGAGACAAATCCAATAAGTGATAAGTCAAATGAAGATGACAAGCTGGTTAAATCTCACTCAATTCCAAGTGAGATTCATGAGACTATGAAGAGTTCGTTTTCAAATTTAGAATAACCTAAAGTGATAACAGTTTTTACTTTAAAAGGAAAGTCTCAAGTGTTTACGGAAAAAGAATTCAGTTTGGATAGTTTTAATCCTGACAAAATTGATAAGGTATGGTGTGTTGAAGAAAATGATGTTTTGTACTTAACTCTGCCGTCAAAGTTACCTAGAAAGGTACATTTTGATGAAAGTTGTAACAAACTTATACACATTAAAAATCTTGAGACGTCGAACTCTTCATCGTCTGACTCAACTGATGAGCCAAAGATTATTCAAAAGAAACCAGTTGAGCAAATGATTTGTTTTAAGTGTCGTGAGAAAGGACATGTTGCAAGTATTTGTCTTTACAAGAAAAATAGTGACCCACCAGACCAATCTGTGAATGTTTCACACTCTGCGAAAGTTGAATCCAAAAAGAAAATTGATGGGTTCACTAATGGTTTGGGTAAAATTTTGAATCATGGAGTCACTATTAAAAATCAGCCGCAAGTTTCTATTAAGGGTAATGTGTCAGTTGGACCTAGCACAAGCAGATCTATAACATCGTTAAGGGGGAGAACTTCTCAACAAGTTCGTCCTCCAACAATGGTTCAGAATCGACCTCCCGTACATCATTATGTGACAAGTGCCCCTTTGCCTCATCAAATTAGAAGTCAACTTAGTGACTTAAGAACTTCTACTAATTATGTCCCTGAATTGTGTATAGATACCGGTCCACCTTTGCGAAGGCCAGTAAATCCTTCAGTTTGGAGGCCTTCCGGATCGAATACGCATTCTGTTACAAGATCTTCTGTTCCGAGTCAATATGATGGGGAACTGAGGGAGATTATTGTAATGGAGGATGGAAGACCCAAGACCGTAGTGGCTTGGGTCACCAATAAGAAGTGATCCTTTGTTTGAATGTGCAGGAACAACTAAGGAAGGCTATCAGTAAGTGGTATGTAGATAGTGGATGTTCTCGGCACATGACAGGGGAAAGGGGGTTATTGTGTAAATTTGTAACAGTTAAGGGTGGTCATGTGAAATTTGCCGGAGAAAACGGTGGAAGCATTACTGGGAAAGGGGGTTATTCGTCTGTTTTTAGCTTTTGCATCGAATAAGGGCTTCAAGGTTTTTCAACTTGACGTAAAGAGTACTTTTCTTTATGGTGAAGTCCAAGAACAAGTGTATGTAGATCCACCGCCAGGGTTTGCTGATCCAGAATATCCGGATAGGATTTATCGATTAGATAAGGCTTTGTATGGATTGCATCAGGCGCCTAGGGCTTCGTATGAAAAGCTGTCAAAACACCTTCTGGAAAATGGTTTTGAAAAAGGACAGATTGATAGCACCTTATTCATTAAGTGGAAGAATAAGGATTTTCTGTTAGTTCAAGTATATGTCGATGATATCATCTTTGGTTCATCTGATGTAAGCATGTGCAAAGATTTTGAAAAGGTAATGAAAAGTGAGTTTGAGATGAGTGCAATGGGGGAATTAAGTTTCTTCTTGGGATTGCAAGTTGATCAGAAAAAGGATGGCATTTTTATCCATCAGTCTAAGTATGTGAATGATATCTTAGAAAGGTTCAAGATGACTGATGCAAAATCAATTGCTACTCCTATACCGGTCAATCATCAACTTGGAGTTGTTGTGGATAGTGATGAGCCTGTTGATCCCACTCTTTATAGAGCAATGATAGGTTCTCTTATGTATCTAACAGCTTCTCGCCCTGACATTATGTTTGTTGTTTGTATTTGTTCTCGATTTCAGGCTGATCCACGAGCATCACACCTATCAGCGGTTAAGCGTATCTTTCGATACTTCAAAGGACAACCAAAACTGGGCATTTGGTATCCTTCGGAGGGTGATTTGGATTTTGTAGCTTATTCTGATGCTAACTATGGAGGCTGTAATCTGACGAGAAAGTCTACTTCTGGAGGTTGTCAATTTTTAGAAGGAAGGATCGTGTCCTGGCAGTGCAAGAAGCAAACGTCTATTGCTAATTCGACGTGTGAAGCTAAATATGTTGCTGCTGGCAATTGTTGTTCTCAGGTTCTCTGGATTCAACAGCAGTTGCGGGACTACGGTTTGAATTTCACTAACACTCCTATTATGGTTGATAATGAATCCACAATCTCCATCACTAATAACCCGGTTAAGCATAGTAAGACTAAACATATTGAAATCAGACACCATTTTATTCGTGATTGTGCTGAAAAACGTTTGATTCATATGGTTAAAGTACATTTAGATAACAGCTATGCTGATCTTTTCACTAAGGCGTTTGACAGGTCACGTTTTGACTTTTTGCTTCAAGCAAACGGAATGAGGAATCCCGAGTAACGAATCTTGCATAAGAAACATGTATTGTATGTGTCTTAGTTTCATGTTCTTTACTTTTATGTTCTTTTACTTTCAGTCATACATTTTAAAAAAATATATATATATATAAAAAAATAAATTAATATACAAAAAAATAATACGGGGTTACTACTGTTTGTGAAAACAAGATGACGAAATATTAGCGGCTGGTTTGCACCTTAATATTAAAATTTTAAGTTGATTTGACCAATGACTTAATTATATGATGTATCAGTAGGCACAAAGCACCAAGTTTTCCACTCAATTAATATCGTTCGAATTTACCAATGTACTTGTGGGGAACATGCTAGATATATGGCCTAGAATGCCAGCTCATTAAGTGAGACTGCATTTGACATCTATGAGTATCTGGGCCATCCGGGGGTGTACTCGCCTATGCTCTCTCTCAGGGCTCGTGCTTTTACATCTATGAAGGAGTAGTGATGTGTGAGCATTCGTGCAATCCTTCTGGAGCAGTGTTGGGTTTCACTAAAGGAGCACTGTCAAAGTTATGTCTCTCTGCGGGGTGTGATGCCTCGACCTGTTCACCTCTGTCTTTGGCAACCAGCGCTGCTTCAGCGCTTGACTAAGTTGGTGTACTACTCTGACCTTAATTAAAGTACTTACTTTAATTATTAAGGATGTCTTCTGTTGCAAGGATGTAATACTCATATATTCTTTTAATATGGAAATTCGAAGTCATCCCTAGATTGTAAGGGTATATCTGGTTGTGGGACACACGAGTACACAAATAATAATTTGGTCATTAGTAAGTTACCTTGGTTACATGGGTAGATCCTTGGCCCGGGTATATCGAAAGTGTCCGTGGGAGCTGGAAGTGTCGAGTGTTTAAGTGGATAAACATATTGGTAATCGTCTTGGATTATTGGTCATACTAATAATAACAAAGAGAATTGTATTCTCTATGCAAACTTGGCTTAAAGTGTTAATCTGATTGTTTTCGTAGTGACTCTCACGAAAAGTTGTTTGTTTGTTCTTGTTTGTTTATTTATTTATCGTTAATTAATAATAAGTATATTGGTGTTTCTTATGCTGTGAAAGATCGTTATGGATGAACATCATTCTGTGTTAAGCAAAGGGTAAGATATATTATATCTGTGTTGAAAGACTGATTTTGTCTAAATAATCTTTCATTAGATTATTTTAAAGTCTTTTTAAAGGTTTGACAAGAAAAATTAAATTTCTGAAAGACTTTTCAAGTTAAAAGGTTTTTAATTAAACTTTTTAATTAGTTTTGAAATTAGTATTTTTTTTTTAATTTCTGAAAAACTTGTCAGATTAAACGGTTTTTAATTAAACTTTTTAATTAGTTTTGAAATTAGTCATTTTAAAAGGTTTTTCCTTAAACTTTTTAGTTTTGAAATTTACTTGTCTAACAAATAACTATATGGGTTAATCTTGATTTAATTTTTAAAGTTAAATGGGTTCTTGCATATGAAAGAAATTTTGGTGTCACGGGTTGGTTAGGAGCTCGAGTGACTCGAGCTCGACCTTGGCCTAGGGTTGGACTACTTTTGGGCTTGAATGGGCCGGTTTTACCTAGTTGGGCCAATTTAACCTAAGTTACCTTAAACATTTTTAAAAAAAATAAACCTAAACCTCTTCACCCTTACCTCTCATTCCTCCTTCTTCTTCGAGCTCGACCTAACGTACACACACACACACGAGCTCGACATCACACACACACACACCTTCGTTCACACATAAGCACACACACGAACACACACACACACACACACACACTTGAGCTCGACCTAATTTCTTCTTCTCTTATCCTGGAGCTCGAACACACACACACACACCCTCGATCACACACACCTCTATACACACACACTCGACCTCACACACACACACACACTTTTGAATGGGCTTGAACGGGTTTTGACTGACCTAAATGGGTCGACTTGATGTTAGTTTCCATATTATAAACCTTAAAACCCCTTTAAATCTTCAAACCCTTCAATTTCACCTTTACCGTCCTCTCCCTCGTTGTTTTTTCTCTCGACCTCAACCTCTCCCACACACACAGTCGAACACACATACACACACACTTAACATCACCAACACGCAAAGAGACTACATATTTTTCTTTTTCCTGGAGCTCGACCTCACATACTCATTCGCACGAATACACACATAACACACATTACACAAAACAATTAGAGATTGAAGGATTGTTGGGGTTGAACTTGCTTGGATCGGGTTTGTTTCACACAGATTTGGGTTAGATTCGATTTAAGATTGCCTTGTTCTTGTTTTGTTTTCGATCCACCATCAAGTAAGTACTCTAACATTTGAATTTTTTGTTGGTGTGTTTTTGCTTTGCGTGTGATCTTGAGGTTGAAGATGATGAATAGTGTTGTGTTTAACAAACCCTAGCTCGACCTGCTGTTTCACTCGAGCTCGACTTCACTCAACCTCTTATTTAGGGTTTGCGTTTTATTCTTGGTTAAGTGGAGCTCGACCATGTTTAGGGTTTTTGTTCTCTAAGATCGACCTGCTCGAGCTCGACCTATGGGGCTCGACCTAGTCTTAGTATATTGGAGCTCGACCTAGCCTCAGTATATTGGAGCTCGACCTTGATTTTTCTACTGCTGGACTTGATTCTTCTGTTGGACCTTCTACTAGCTTTGGACTGTCTGATGGTCGTCATGGTATAGTTCCATATTCAGTTTCTACTTCTCTTTCTACTGATGATGGCACGCCTTCGGAGTATGTATATGGGGGGGGGGGGTGATTCGGTGTCGCCAGTAGGAAAGCGTAAACACAAGGATTCTGAAGAAGAAGATGAAGATTATGAGCCAGGATCTGATGAACTTGCTTTGGCTGAGCAGACTTCTGAGAAAGGTAAAGCTAAGTTGGTTCCTCGGAAACGTCGGAAACAAGGTGTTTTTCGTAAACCTGGTGCGGTTGTCACTGATACACCGGTTGTTTCTTGTGCTTCTGTGACTTCTGTTGGTGTTACGTCTTCCGAGATCCCTGCTACAGATGTTTCTGCTCCCATTTTTACTCCTACAGTTGCTTCTTCTGATGCTGTGGAATCTACTGTCGTTATTTCTGTGCCGTTTACTGAGATAGGTACATATTCTTCACCTCCGCAAACTTCTTCTATGCCTCATGTGTCTGAGATGGATGCTTCTCAGCGGATTCTTCGTTTGGAGAAGATGATGGATAATATGATGAAGAAAGTTGTTGATCAGGATAAGGTTATTAACGATCAAGGTCTACTTGTTGCTGCTTTGTCATCTGAAAATGATCGTCTTACTAAGCTCGAACATGATTATGGAGTGGTGCTTAAGCAACTGGCTGTTGGTGAATCTACCAATGCTGCTTTGAAAGAACATTCTGATGATCAAATTCGTAAACTTGCTGAGGCAATGGAGAAACAACAAGATAGACATGAAAGGACGATTGGTGATATGCAAACTCTTGTTAATGGATTGTCCTCGACTATTGCAGATCTGAGTACATTGTCGGGGGCTTCTGATAAGAATTGGGCACAACTTCTTCATAAAGCTGATAATCTTCAGAATTCTATGGACGATAGAGTTACAAAGGCGAAGACGTTGCTGGGTAAATTGAATGACACACTTGTAGCTCATCAAAAATTGATCAACAATCATTGGGATACTCTTGATAAGGTTTCTAGCTGGATCAGATATTTTGAAGATCGCCTCGCGACTTTGGCATCTAGGGGGAGAGTAGTGATTCCTTCTGATGCTTGTAAGGTTGGGAGTTCTTCTGGTAATGTACGGCTGAATGATAAAGATGATGATCCTAATGAATCTAGAGGTGGTGAGATGCCAAAGTGCTTGACATCTAATGCTCAAGGTGTTCCTACCACTCAGGGAGTCTGATGCATCTGGAAGCAAAAGGAGCTCTGGAAAATCTCATGTTGTTATTCTTGATGTTGAGGTTGACACTTCCAAAGCAGTAAGAAGTGAAAATGTATCTAAAGATCTTCCTGTTGATAAGGAAGTGGACTTAGATCAAATCATTTCTAATGATGAGATTGTTGGTACTGAAGATGCTAATGCTGATGTTGTTCAAGTTGTCTATCAAAAGTCTAAATCGATAAAGACAACTGAGGATTCTCTGAGTAGAAAAGCACGAAAGAAAGTTTTTCGTGAAGGGATTTCTGATGGAGAAGAAGAATGTTGTGAAAAGAAGATTAAGAAAGTTTCTAAGATTCTTTATATAAGCAAGTTTAAAGATTCTTCTTTACCGAACACTGGTGGACGTATATTGAGTTTCTTTTGGGATAATGAAATATATGCGTTTGCTGTGAAAAGAACTTCTGGGGTAATGTATTTCAGATCAAGTAAGATAGCATTGAGTACTCTACCATAAAGGGATTTTGTTGATGTTGCAAAGGCTCCTTTCTTTAATTATGGTAAAAGTCCACATGCTGATCATTTTGTTGATCTGATGAAATATGAAGTAAGTACTAGTTATTTTAAGAATTTTCGTCCTCAGAAGGGTCAACTATTGATTAAACCGAATGAAGTCGACCCTGTTACTAAGAAGCCGAAAGGTAGAATCGTTTTTAACGAAATTCAATGCTTAAAAGAAGTTCCAATGAAGAAGTTTGAGCCGAATATTTTTTTAAAAATGAAATCCTGGAGGATGGACATAAAATCTTTTGAAGCTGTGGTTGAAGATGGTGATTCAAATGAGCTTCTCAGAATCTATGAACCATATCATCTAGCCAATCTGTGTAAGGAAGATCTTGTGATGTTAAGGAAGGAAAGAATGAAGACTATGGGTTGAAGTCTTAGATTAGTTCAACAGTATGAACTAATGGTGAAGCAGTTGTTAAAAGACAAGTCTTATGCCAAGATTGTTTGAAGATTGGAATATCGCAGCTGCTGAAGATTCTAAAGATTTTGAAGACTGCTGAAGATTTCAAGATGCTGATGTCAAGGGGGAGTCTGTTGGTGCATTTCTTAGTGACAACAGCATTCGTGAAATGTAGTTTGAATCTTTTGTTTATGTAAAGTCGAATATTAATTATATGTTTAATAAAGTCAACCTTGACTGTTGACCAAGTCAAACTCGACCTTTGACCAGGTTGAGCTCGACCTTTGACCAGGTCGAGGTCAAGGTCTAGTCAAGGTGAAGGCCCATCTAGTTATAGGTCCGTTAAAGTCCATTATGTTTAGTATAAATAGAGATTAACCTTATGTTTAAGGTTAATCTTCTAGCTTTTGTTTTCATTCATACTCTTGCACTTAGGAACTTGGTATTTACTTGTAATTGCATTTACTGAAGTAATATACGGTTCCAGTTTATTCATATTCGTGTTCGTGTTGATATATTGTTGTTGATTGCTTTTGTATAAGATTTTCCGCACTTATACATTAGATACTTAATCTTGTTAGATCCGGTGGAAAAGGGACTTACAAAAGTGATTGAAAATTGAAATTTGAAACTGAAAGAAATGAAAATGAAACGATCTTGTGGAAAATCGTTTTGGAATTTTGAAGAAGAAAATGAAACGGTCTTGATTTAGATCGTCTTGGGAGACTGGAAAATTTTGAGAAATTTTCTAAGTATTTTTGAGAAATTTTGACAGAATTTTGTTTTGAATTGGAAGGAATTAATTTGAGCAAAACCAATCAATAATGATCGATTACCCAGGAAGTGTGTGATTCCAATCACAACAACTTCAAACAATCAACCACAACAACTCAACAGTCAACAAACACTGAAACAATCTTGGTCAAAATTCAATTTTGAGTTCTAGATCGAATTGGAACTTGAAACTTAACAGGATTATGTTTAAAACTATCAGGAATCTAATGGTGAACAAAAAACGATGATTTTAAGTGATTTTTCTGGTGAAAAATGATTAAACAGTGACAGTATGAAAAACGGTTTTTAATATGAAATTGGATAAAAATTGAGATCAAAATCAGTTATGGATCGATATCAAAGTGATTTTATGCTCTGATACCAAATGTAATAACACGATTTCTTCTCTTGATTTGATCTCAACAATGGCGGTTCAAGTGTGTGTGTTCTTGGTGTGTTTAGTGTGTGTGATTTTCTAGAGAGAGAGAGAGAGAGAGAAACGATCTGGATTAAGTTGTATGTAAAAATGGATCAAAGTCTATGATTTCTAAGGAGTTGAGGGTATTTATAGTCTAAATCTACAATTAAGCTAATTAACACTCCTAGTCCCTCATCCTTAGAAATCATTTCACCATGTCTTAACAACAACTAAGTCCACTAATTTAAATTACAATTTATCACTATTTTTGGATTTCTAACATGTATGTGTGCTAGGTATCAAGCTGCTCCAACTGATTTACATTTTCAAGCTATGAAACGAATATTTCGTAATCTGAAGGGTACACCCAATTTAGGTCTCTGGTATCCAAGGGATACTGGATTCAATCTAACTGCCTATTCAGATGCAGATCATGCAGGTTGTAAGCTTGATCGCAAGAGCACTTCTGGTAATTTACAATTTTTAGGTGATAAAACTGTGAGTTGGTCTTCCAAGAAACAGAATTGAGTGTCACTATCAACAGCTGAAGCTGAATATGTGACTGCGGCTAATTGTTGTGCTCAAGTGTTATGGATGAAGGCGCAACTAACTGATTATGGTCTGAAATATGATCATATCCCAATCTATTGTGACTCTCAAAGTGCCATTGCTATTGTAGTCAACTCAGTAAACCACTCTCGATCAAAACTTATTGATGTGCGATATCATTTTCTCAAAGATCATATTGAGAAAGGTGATATCGAGCTCTACTTTGTGGGCACTGACTATCAGCTTGCAGATTTGTTCACCAAACCATTAGACGAAAAGAGGTTTAATTTTCTTATCTCCAAGCTTGGCATGTTAAATCTTGAAACTTAACTTATTTTGTTTTTGATACATTCTTGAAAAACAAAATATAAAATTTGAAAAAAAAAAAAAAAAAATCAAATACAAAAATGTAAAATTTTGAAAAATAACAAAAAGATTTTCTTTATTTTTTTTTTCTTTTTCTAGTGGCTTACATATACTATGTATGTAACCCGGGTTTCATAATTTTATTTATATCTTAGTGGTTTACATATACTATATATGTAACCTGTGCTTTAATGATTTATTTATTTCAAAGTGGCTTATACATATTCCGTGTATAACCCGTGCTTCATTATTTTATTTATTTACAAAAAGAGGCTTTCATAATTTCTTTTGAAAACCCTGGGCACAAATTATTTTTCCCGTCAAAAGATTTTGTTACTCTCCATTGTTAAACAAATTGTTTTTTTTTTCTTTCAAAAACTCTCAATTGTTGATATGAGAAGCAAAGGATTGAACACCTTTGTGTACTCCCTAGTTGTCTCATCTTCTTAAGACACATTCGAGTCATATCTTTGTGATATTATTGCTTATCTATGTGATATAGCCGGAACATTTGTAGTAATATCTTAATTGATATTCTACGATGATCAAATGGAAATCCTACCAATGCTAACATCTTTTCCAACATTGAACGTAGGTCTCATAATTGCATTTATGTGATTATCGAGTGAACGAGAAGTCTAATAGTGACCTCGGTTATTACCTAAAAGTCTCTAAGGATAATAGATTATGGTTATTGAACGCCTTGGTGACACTGACCATGATTTATATTCTTTGAAGCAATTTCGTGGTTGAAAAGCCGCAGACTGAACTATGTTAGAACATTGCTTTGTGCATGTCTCAAAGATACATAGAAAATCCGAAAAATGAAATACATTTCTATCGGTCATTTCATTAATCCTTTTGATTTTTGAACATGTTAACGGATCATTCTTATCCGGTTTTTCCATTTCTCTTCTCACAAACACAAAAACCACCAACACCATTCTATAACGTTTGTACCAACAACTTCAACCTTACATTTAAGTTACCCTTAGGATTCTTTGGGTGGGGCTAATGGTTTGGGTTGATGAGTTGATGCTTGATATTTCTCCATGCAAATCTCGTTTTAACTTGTGATATTTCTTTTAGTATTTAATCAATCAATGTTTGCATAATGACATTGGTTCCCAACTTTGTCATTATGAGGGGGAGAAAAAGATTATGATTGATTGAGAGAAAAATTTTGAGCTTGATTTGTGCAAACATGGAGTTAGTGAGAAGGCTGTAGTGAGTGTATGGAGGTTAGGGATGAAGATAAGAGAGAATATTTAGAGTTAAGGATGTATGAGATGAATGAAAAAACTTGCAATTAATGGAATTTCAGTCAATTGAGTTTAGATTTTCACTGGATTTTAGTCGACTGTGTTCTTGACTTGAAAAAGAAAATCAAGATGATTACAAAGATAAGAATGAGACCAATGATGAGAGGATATTTTCTCAAGATGGAACAAATGTTCAAAGATGCTCCAAAATGTTTATACTCATGAATTGAGGGGGAGCATGATCACTTAATAAGAGATTTATCCAAATTTCATTCAAATATTTAGTCTCCAAAGTGTTCAAGTTAAATGTAACAAAGATCAAAGCTACGAAAAGTTGAAAATTGATTGAAAGATTCAAGACCAAGAAGTAAAGCTTCAAAGGAGTCTTCATCAACAGATTTCATTCAAGATCTTCAAGTTGTTCATTTACACTTGTTCAAGAATGTTCCTATGCATACATCAAGGGGGAGAGTACAAGTTTTTGATACTTTATTCCAAGAAAACAATTTTCACTCAAGAATCTAAGATTGAAGAACCAACGCCAAGTTTATATCTTCCGCATTTCAAAAGACAACTCTGATTCTTGGTTCAACAACTTTCAAAGATTCAAGACACATTTTTTTTATTCTCTGTTCAATTAAGAACATTGAGAATTACCTTATGTTTTAACTTCAAGAAGTCCAAGACCAAGATTGATTCAAGCTCTCCAAAGACAATGAGAAAGCTTTGAAGACTTGTTTCATCATACCAATTGTCTTTTACCACTGGGCTCATCAACTTCATTCCTACAACACAAAATAACACGTATTTCATCCATTACAATATATCACTAAGGGGAAGAATGTTATAAATCCAAAAATAGTGATAAATTGTAATTAAGATTGTGGACTTAATTGTTGTTAAATCATAGATATATGATAACTAAGGAAGAGGAGCTAAATATAAAGTTTAGCATGTGTAAGGACTTATAAGATAAATACTCCTCATTCCTCAGGCATCATATATATACATATACATATAACTATTTCAATAACAACCTTCATAATTTTCACACACCTCTATCCGTCTAAAAAACACACACACATACTCCCTCTCAATACACACACTAAACACACCAAGAACACACACACTTACATCCACCATTGTTGAGATCGAATCTAGAGCAGAAATCGTGTTATTACACTCATGGTTTTGAAAATTTGATGCTATTTCTTCCAATTTAAAAATTAAAGATTTTTTGGATTTATAAGAAGCATTTAGAGCATCATAATTAACCAAAAATTCATCTTTTGGTTTCTCAACTTCATCAGTCTCAAATTCGTTATCCAATGGACGAATAAATTGTTGTACCATACCAAGTCGAAGAAATTTTTCATCATACAAAGGTTCTATTTCATCCTTGGATTTTTGCAATGGTGTGATATTCTCAAATCCCAACCCGAGAAGAAGATCATCTTTTACAATTTTTGACTTGTTAAAATAGGCAATGAAATCCAAGAGAGGGTTTTGTTCAACTTTATATAACTTCTCTTGATAGAAAAGTATATTCTTTTTAAATTCCTCAACTTGTTTTTCAAAATTTTCAATCTCAACGCCATTTAGAAAACAAGTATGATTTAAGTCAGAAATCTTCCTTTCGAGTTCAACATTGTTTGGTTTAGCTTCTTGAAGATTCTTATTGAAAATATAAACATCCAATTGTCTAGCATTTGCCCGAAGCCATTCATTGGTCTTGAAAATATGTGTTTGCGAGAGGAAGTGGATGCATTTGTGAAGAAGGTAATTCCTCATGTGTGTGAGATACTAGCGACCGGTCCTCAAGCTGTTTCATTATCTGATGACGTCGTGAATGCTTCTAAAAGGAAGGGGGTTCTGTCTGTGACCCATTCTGAAGAGTCCCCGGAGTACTTGAAGGCAAAGGAGGCAGTTGACCAGTCCATCTTGAAGTTGGCGAGTTACCATAGTAATTATATATATGATATTACTCATCTTCATGACTCCGGGGCGTATTATTATCTTGTTGTAAAACCCCATTTTGATTAGTCATGAGGTGTATTTGTATGTTACTTTCTTATGAATATAAGAATTGTAGGGTCGTCTGTACAGGCGTCCCTGTCAGCTTTTTCCCTTTATGAGGTTGCGATCCTTTTATTTGAAAATGACTAGTCTTTATTTTCCGTCCCTCATGGGGCTTTAATATGGTACGTGGCCATACAATTATAGGACTATGGTTGTCTCTAGTATTTTTATGTGGAGACTGTTGGTCCATTATTTAATTGCAGTGTTTCTGCTTTCATAAAATAGAAATTATAAGGATAGAAAGAAAATCTAACAGTGAAATATCCATAAATTCAAACTGTTCCATGTCCTGTCTACCGGTGCTCCTTCGAGTGTTTCTAATTTATATGCTCCATTCCCGAAGGCTGTTTGTACCCGGTACGGGCCTTCCCATCTCAGGCCCAACTTCCCGGTGTATTCCTTTTCGCTCGCGCTATTTAGCCGTAGTACATAATCTCCTATTTTAAATGATGTAGGGTTTACCCTTTTATTGTAGTATCTTTCAATTTTCTTTTTAAATGCAGCCTCTCTAATGGCCGCGATTTCTTGTTGTTCCACTAAAAGGTCGAGATCGACTCTTAACTCCTCCGAATTTCCCTCTGTGTTCAGCATCCTATGGGTAGAAACTTGGAATTCGGCTGGTACTACGGCCTCTGTTCCGAAGGCGAGGCTGAACGGGGTTTCCCCATTGCTCCGTTTGGGCGTTGTTCTGTTAGCCCAGAGAACTAGTGGTAATTCATCTATCCATCCCTTATGATTTCGTCCTAGCCTTTTTTCTATGCCTTTTATGATTTCTCTATTTGTCACTTCCTTCTACCTGTCCATTACCCTGGGGATGATAGACCGACGCGAATGATTGCTTTATTTGTAAGTTTTTACAAAACTCTGGGAATACTCCTTTCGTAAACTAGGGGCCGTTGTCCGAGACTATAGTATGTGGTATCCCGAACCTATATATGATGTGTTCCCATACGAATTTTTTCATTTGTCCCCGTCCGTGGTAGCGAGTGGCTTCGCCTCCACCCATTTGGTGAAGCAATCAATGACACGACCAAAAATTTCTTATTATTTTGTCCCTTGGGAAGCGGTCTGACCAGGTCAAGTCCCCATTGCATGAATAGCCATGCTGCAGTTACTGAGATCATGTCGTTCTTCGGTTGTCTTGGCACGTTGGCACGAAGTTGGCAGGCTTCGCAGTTCTTTAGTAGGGCGGTGGAATCTTGATGCAAAGTCGGCCAGAAGTACCCGAGGCGCATGGCCTTCGTTGCGACGGACCTCGCTCCCGAATGAGCGCTGCAAATTCCTTCGTGTATTTCCCGAGTAATCATTTCTGCCTACTTAGGCCCTACGCAACGAAGCCAAGGTGTTACAAAGCCTTTCTTATACAGTTTTTTGTCCATTATTTTGTATTATGGGGCCTTGACCCTTGTCTTTCGGGCTCCGTCCTTGTCTACTGGGAGTATCCCACTGATTAAATACTCGTAGATGGGGGTCATCCACGTGGTGCCTTCTTCTTCCACGAGATCTGACACTTGTCTTTCTTCGATCGACCTTTCTTTCGGGACTTCTACCAATACTTGTTTCCCTAAGTGGCCGAACGTGAGGGAAGCTAGCTTGCTCAAGGCATCTGCCTTTTTATTCTGATTTCTTCTTATATGCTCAATTTCAAAGTGACTGAAATATTCTATTAACTCCTGTACCTTCTGTAGGTATAACTTTGTAGTACCTTGCTTAGCTTCGTACGCTCCTTTGACTTGGCATGCTACCAGTTGGGAGTCGACGTACACTTGTATGTTTCGTATCTTCATATCTCTTACGATGCGAAGGCCTGCTAGTAATGCCTCATACTCAGCTTCGTTATTGGTTACCTCGAACTCAAATCTTAACGCATAGGTAAATTCTTTTTCTTCTGGGCTAGTTAACATGAGTCTGGCCCCACAGCCGTCGGAGCTAGCCGCTCCGTCGGTGTACAGCTTCCATGAATTATTTTCAACATTCCCCAATACTTCCAACGACACGGATTGCGTCATGGAATTCTTTCCTTCATGTACTTCACTAATGAAATCTGCTAGCACCTGCCCTTTGATTGCGTGTCATGCTCTAAATTCTATGTCATGTTCTCCTAATTCAATAGCCCATTCGGCTATTCTTCTCGACTTTCGGCCTTTAGCAGTATTAGTCCTATAGGTTTGTCAGATAACACGATAATTGGATGGGCCTGAAAGTACCTTCGTAACCTTCGTGCCGTATGGACCAATGCAAGGGCTAATTTTTCCAGTTCCGGATAATTAACTTCAGCTCCCTCTAAAACTCTACTCACAAAATAGATCGGTATTTGCTGTCTTTCGCGTTCGGCTATCAGCACAGCGCTTACACATTCAGCGGAGGCTGCTAGGTACACAAAAAGAGTTTCCTTAGGTTCGGGAGCTGTAAGTGTCGGCAGATTGGCGATATATTCCTTTATCTGCTCTAGGGCTTTTACGGCCTCCTCTGTCCATCTGAAATCGTTGTTCGTGACACATCTTTTTAATATTTTGAAGAAAGGTAGTTGTCTGTCGGCTTCGTGAGGGAGGAAACGGCTGAGGGCGACAAGCTTGCCATTCAGGCTTTGAGCTTCCTTGATTGTTTTGGGCGCTGATATCTGCTTCAGCTTATTCACTTTTGATGGGTTTGCATGAATGCCTTTGTTACTTACGTAATACCCCAGGAATTTTCCTTCTTCCACCCCGAAAGAGGATTTTTTAGGGTTAAGCTTCATGTTGATTTTTTGGAGGTTCCCGAAGGTTTCATGAATTTCTTCTATGAGGTCTTCCTGATTTCTGCTTTTGATAACCATATCATCCACAAAGGCTTCAAGGTTCCTCCCTATCTGGGTTGCGAAGGCCCTGTCAACCAGTCTTTAGTACGTGGCTCCTGCGTTCCTTAAACCGAACGACATCTTCCGATAACAGTATGTCCCTTTGCTGGTATAGAATGCAGTTTTATCCTCATTTTCTTCGGCCATCTGTATCTGATGGTTACCTTTATATGCGTCTAAGAAACACTTTAGCCTATGCCCTGCCAACGACACCACCTTCCAATCAATCTCCGGGAGCGGGTAGAAGTCTTTTGGGCATGCCTTGTTTATGTTAGTGAAGTCGATGCACATCCGGCACCCACCGTCTCCTTTTTTCACCATCACTGGGTTCGCGATCCAGACTGGGTACACTGATTCCCTTATTATTCCCGCCTTTAACAGTTCCTCTACTTCCTTTCTAGCGGCCTCATCCCTATCAGCGGAGAGGCTCCATCTCTTTTGATGGATTGGCTCCATGTGCTTTTGTTCATTTAGGTGATGCTCTGTCACGAAGGGCTTGCCCTCTAATGTGATGGTTCTTGGTACTCCGGTCATATCTGCATATTCCCATGCGAATATGTCCATATTTGATTGCAATAATTTCTGGAGTTTCCGCTTGCATTTGTCAGAAAGTTGGGCGCCTATAGAAATTGTTTGATCCGGGAATTTCGGATTAACTATAATTTTGGCAATGTCTTCTTCCTTCGAAGGCCCTTTTGAGGATCCAGCTTCCTTTTCCATTCTTTTCACGTCATTGACTTGCTTTGTCTGCTCATAAGACGAGCGGATCGTACCTATCCCATCCTTACATTGGAATTTGACAAGTCTGTGGATCACCGACGAAACCATCTTCAGCTTCTGCATTGCAGTTCTTCCCAAGAGGATGCTGTAAGGCGAGGGGGATCGTACTATTGATAGGTCCAGTGTTTCGGTCCTTTCTAGTACTCCATCCTTGATGGTTATGTCCAAATCAAGTTCTCCCAGCGGCCATGTGTGTTCCCCGGAAAAACCAACCAAGGGGCCACGTGGGTCTGTCCTTCGGGCCCTTAGGGCTTCCGGGAGCTTGAGGAAGCAGTGTTCGAAAATTACGTCGCATTCGCTTCCGCTATACAAGTAGACTCTCCGTACTTTGATGTTGAATATCATGGCCTGAATGATGAGAGGATCGTTGGAGGGTTTATCCTTTCATAACGGTGGAAAGTAGAAACCTTCCTCCGAGTCTTTGACCGGGGTGGCAGTGAGGGTGGTCCCTTTGTTAACTGCCAGGGCCGACCTCCTGTAGTTCAGGGGCCTGCCTTTATTTTTCTTTACCATTTTCGGCGGGCACACAAAAAATTGTTGCGATAGGATTTAGGTATTAATCGGGTCCCACGGATGGCGCCAAATGATTGTACACCGAACCGAGATTAGGTTTAGAAAGGGGAATGGTGAGTGTTTTTGGTTGTTTGTTGGCGATTCCCCAGAGGTAGAGTGAATCTCTTTACGCCAATCAATTATGATTTGATTGTTAGCCAATTAAGATCGAGCTATAATGCTTTTAGATCTGATCAGCCGAGTTAATTGTATTATGTATATGTATTGTGAGCGTCCTTTGTAGGTCTTTTGTTCCTCCTTTTATAGGAGAGCTTATCTTGTAGAACAAGTAGGTTGCTTAGGGTATCCTAGGTCTTAGGCTAGGGATATAATTTCCCTGGCTATAATCCGGAAATGATAAGATCAAATCCCGATTTTGTAGGAGATATATTCTTATCTGAAATTTCTACGGGAGCCTTCGTAGCGAAAGACCCTTCGTATCATGGCCTTTATGATAGGCCTTTCGTGTCGGTAGAGGGGTACGTCATCACTATGCTGACAAACGCCGTAAACCTTTAGAGTTCCAAGTAGGCGATAAAGTTGTATTAAGAGTTTCCCCATGGAAAGGTACTGCCCGTTTTGGCAAGAAAGGCAAATTGGCGCCTCGGTACATCGGACCTTATAAGATCATTAAACGTGTGGGGCCAGTTGCGTACAAGCTGGAACTACCTCTAGAACTTGGCAATGTTCATGACACATTTCACGTGTCCAATCTAAAGAAGTGCTTGGCTGACGATGCGACCGTCATTCCTGTTAAGGATGTTCATATCAACGAAGGGCTTGAGTTCACTGAAAAAGCCCATCGAGATCATTGACAGAGATGCTAAACAGACTAGACAGAGCAGAGTACCACTAGTTCGTGTACGCTGGAGTGCTAGACATGGGTTTAATAACACTTGGGAACGCGAGGACTTCATTAAGATAAAGTACCCTCATCTTTTTGATCGACAAGACTCTTAATTTCGAGGACGAAATCCTCTAAGTAGGGGAGAATGTAACAACCGTCTTAGAAATGTTCTAAATAAGTTATTTGAATCGTACTTTCGCCATTAGAACGGCTAGACAGTTCAATTTATTTATGGTCTTGACGTGCTTTAGACCAAAATATGTGCTTATATGAAGGTCAATTTGATCTTAAATCTTGAGTTATATGACGAGTTTATGATTAAAATACGATGAATTATTAATGTTCGGTTCGTAAACATTCGTGTTCATAAAAGTTCTAGTTCAAAATGTTCGCAAATAGTCCTTGCACTTATTAAGTTCATTTAATATTAGAAAACTATAAATAGAGAGTTAGAGAGAGAGACCCCATTCTCCTCACCTTCTCTATCTCACCACTCTCTGACTAAAACACACACTCAGCCACCATAAAACACACACAAGAGCATCTTTTGATTTTGATACATTTAATCAAAATCGTTTGTACTTTTAGCATCCTTGTGATAATCAAAACACACTTCTTGAATCATTTCTCAGGTAACAACGACATTTGATGAGTTTTTGATCAAATTAAAAGTTTACTTTTTCATGTTCATGTTCTTGATGATTTGGTCCAATTTTTGAATGAAAATCGTGTTAATAGTTAATGGGTTTGTGTCTAAATGTGTTTAATAACATTTGCGTGAACAAATTTGGGTCATAACATGCTTTAATCTACAAAACCCAATTTTGAAAGTGAAGGTACAACTTGTTCTTGAAGTCACAACTTGTTCATGTGATATTTGATCTTGAAAACTAGTAATGGTGTTAATAGATAATGTTATTATGTGTATATGTGCTTGTGCAATGACCAACCAAGTCCTGAAAATCGATCTAGACATTCGATTGTGTACTTGTGCTTGTTCAAACCCGTTTTGAGGCTAGGACGGTCCTGATGGGACGATCTTGAAACCAAGACCGTCCTAGGGCAGCCTCTTGTTCCTTTGGTGCTCGCTCGTTGGATCTTGTGTTGTGTTGTGATGTTGTTTCGTTGTTGTGGTTAGGAACCATGTACTTCTGGGTAATAGATCTTTTGAGATTGGTTTCGCTCAATCAGTGTTCGTGAACTAGAAATGATCATGTACGTCGTTCTTGTTCTTAGTCACTTGAAACGATCCTGAACCCTAGGAACCTAGGAAGACCTTGAACCCTAGGAACCTAGGGCGATCTTGAGCCAACATGTAGAACGATCTTGACCTAGTAACCATGAAACAATCTTGTACTTGTACATCTATGAAACGATCTTGGGCAGACTATGGGACGATCTTGACTTTGTTCAACACCTAAAACGATCCTGATCTTGTTCAGATATCTAAGACGATCTTGGTCCTAGAAACCCTAGGACGACCTTGAACCTAATGAAACCCTAGAACGATCTTGACACTCATAAAGCACTAAGACGATCCTGAACTAAGAAGATCTCGTACCTTAAAACGACCTTGTTCTAAAACATAACATACTTAAACATAAATTGACAAGATCTTGTACATAACTACTAGACCAGTTCAAACTCGAATCCTAGCTAAGATCATTGCTCAGTTCTCAATCAAGTACATTAGAGTTATGAATCATCTTAATTATTAAAATACAAGTTCCATGAACAAACAAATCAAGTTCTTAAGACTAAAAATTATTATTAAGGACATGTTCAACTCATTATCATTATAATTACATATGTCTGTGTTCAAAGATGTTCAGAACGAGTCCAGTTCAAGTACTTAGGTTCATTCAAACTCTTTTGAGTCAAAACGTTCAAGGATCTTTATGGACCAAATCATTAGTTCATCAACGACATCTCAATGATTACTTAATCACAAGAACTAATATGCGTACTTATTTATGATCAATGACATGTACTTAGGATTCCATCAAGACATGCTTGGAATTTGGTAGATATAACTTATCTATCTCTGTGCTTGTTCTCTGTGCTTATAAACGTACTGTGCTTGTACCTGATCACTGTGAGTTCACTAATCCCCCTTTCGTACATTTTGTTCAAGTTCTTTTATCGGGGACTGAAAAACATGAAAACTATTTCGTACTTGTACATATTTTCTTGAACTATTTTACGTACTATTATATAAACTTATGAGATACTTATGAAATGACTTTTAATTATTTACAAAGAGTATTTAAGTCTTGAATGGGCAGGATCCTTAAATACATTTATATCACTGTACTTGTTCTTTAACATGTTCTAGTCCTTGCTTGTACTTGTTCAGTTCTTGTTCACTGCTATCAATTCATATGCCACAGTTCAGGGATTGAACCGTAGGTAATTATGGACAACGCTGTTTAGGGTAGGCCACCCTCATTCTCCGCAGTTCTGGAGGATGCATAATACTTGTTCTTGTTCTGATCTAGATCTTACTTGACATACTTGAATAATATGAGCATATCTTTACATTACAGTTCTGTTCTGGCCAATCGGGTTAGCAGTGACAATACAGTCATAGTTCATTTTTTGTTCTTGTACTGTTCTTACTATTACAAAGTACTTTTGCTAAACATACGGATCTTATGACCTTGTTCTTACTCTACATATCATTAATACATATATTAAATTGTACTTTGAGTGAATCTCACCAACTACCTTCGTAGTTGACCTTTTGAACTTACATACTTTTCAGGCTAGGCTAAATAGGAGTCTTCCTCTTTTATGCTCATTCATTTGGCGATTGTTCTAGCATTCAAGATCAGAAGCTGTGAAGACATTTCCTTTGCTTGTTGGGACTTGGTACTTAAAGACATTTGTTCTGTCTTTTGATTTGACTATTCTGGGTATATCCCATGTTCTATAATAACTATTCTGTGCATCTCGTATATTCCGCTTTAGCGGGGTGTTACAAGCTTACTTCACAAAGGCTTTAAAAAAAAAATTTCAAGAAGAAACCCACCAACAATCAACTTAGGACTTCCTCAGTTTCCTCATATGCCAAGAATGCAAGTATTCCTAAGTTTGAGATTAACAAGGAGTTTGTTGGTAGTGAAAAGAAGTTTGATAATCAAAAAATTTTTTAGAGGAAAGTCATGGAAAAGAAAAATGTGGATAAAAAGTGTTATAATTGTGGTACTCCTGGTCATATAGCCACATATTGAACTAAACCTTGTCAGAAGAATTCAGAATACTACAAATACAAGCTCATGCTAGCAAAACAAGAAGAAAGTGGGATTGCTCCTCTGGCCGAGGATGACAAATGGCTTCACCTCACTGATGAAGAAATTGATGAACTTGCATCAAATGTGTGCTTTATGACGAAAATCAAGAAGTCAAAGGAGCTAGATGGTGATGCTGAAGGTTCTACTGAAGAGGATATTGAGGTAATCATAATACCCAAGAAACTCTTAGGATTTTACATAGATAAAAGTGAAACAACTATTCAAAAAGGGAAAACGAAAAGTAATTAGATTTCAAAAATAAACAAAGATTTGTCGGAAAAAGACCAAATTTTACATGATTTTCAATTTAAATTTGATCTACTTCAAAAGGAATTTGACAATTTGAAATCTGAAAAAGCTGCAGTCACTTTTACTTCAAATCCAAGTTACATCTTGAGAAACAAGAGCTTGAAACCAAAATCCTTGAATTGAACAAGAACTTGAAACAATTGGAAGTCGAGAAGACCAATGAGATGCTTCGAGCAAATACTTTGGTTGAGGAGATAGAATCATTAAATGTCAAATTGAAAGAGTCTACCCATGATTTGAAAGAAATGGAGGATAAAACTTCTGACCTAAAATATGATTGTTGCATAAAAGATTCACTTTATCAACAACTTGAAAAGAAAAATGAGGAACTCAGAACTGAGATAGATTTTTATCAAGAAAAGTTGTACAAGATTACTCGAACTTATCAACAAATCTATTTGAATAGGCCAAGAAATTCGAAAACTTAATTCAACTCAAGGTTAGGTTATGTCAATCCAGAACATTTGCTCCAAGCACAAGAAGAAGTTCCACCCTTATATAAAGAATCTCATATGAAAAGTGGGACAACTGACCAATTTGTTAGACCAAGTCATGGTAATTTTGAGGCAGATGATTTTGTAAGGTCCCCTATTGTTGCGTGGATCGTAATAAGACGTGATTCGTTATGTCAAGAGTGTGGAATCCTCTTGAGATAACTAGATTGCTATTGTCTTCCGTCGATTAATGAGCAATTAACCAACCCAAGGAGATGCACAAGGCTTGTGGTTCGTGTAGTATATCACACGAAGGAACAATTAACCTTGATTCGTAGTTTTACCAAATAATACTCACGATTAACCTAATTCCGTAGATTAGATCTTGTATTTATACTAGTTATGTATTGGATCGTGTGGGCTTAGGCCTTAATCGTAGGAACAAAAAACCTTAATTCGTATTTTTACCAAATAATTGTTAGAGCACATAAAGTGCACAACTTGTTGTCCGATGCAATAATTCTAAGAGGCTGAGAAATTCGTACAATTATGCTTACGAAGTTTAAGTTCGTAAGAACTATTAACTTCGTACATATATGCCTTACGAAGATTAAGTTCGTAAGAACTATTAAGTTAGTAAGGCCCAACCCGTTTGTACGAATTTGACAGCCCAGTCCGTTTGTTCAGCCTATAAATATAAGTCTTAGGTCACGAATTTAGGTTGATGATTTAGTTGCAACATAGAGTCATTCACTAGGTTCTGGAGGTAGAGATCTATACCTCGAGATACCGCCCAAACTATCACGATTCGTCTCAATGATTGTAATCCGTAATCATTGTAGATGTTTTTCATACGGATTCACCTTGTAATCATATGATTAATGATAGTATTTTCGTGTTTATCTCCTGTTCTTATTATCTTCGTGTGTGTTTATCATGATAATCATTAATTAACCCTAAAGACGATTATAGACGGATTCCGCACATCTATGATTGTTTAGATCTCGTGTTAATCGATCCGGGAACGTGCTTACCCACGTTTTCCAACAATAATACTCACGATTAACCTAATTCCGTAGATTAGGTCTTGTATTTATACTAGTTATGTATTGGATCGTGTGGGCTTAGGCCTTAATCGTAGGATTAGGCCCGAAACAATAGTCAATACGATATGCCTCGTGCTGACGTCAGCACGAGGCCAGTCCTACATGCTGATGACGTCAGCACGAGGTTCGACCCTTTGATTCTTTGTTTCACTTTGTTTGGCTCGTACATAACATCCAATCATCGTTTAAGTATTCTATGACACTTAAAAACCTTGATTCTATGTTCTTGTACCTATAAAACAATATATAACACACAAGCACAATACAAAACATAAACAGATATAATATGGAAGTTCTAACGTAATCATTAAATATCAACACAAGTTCTTATTTAAATGATTACAAACATAGTTCCTAAAACACAAACGATAATCAAATCTATGTTGCGATTGTCACAAACGAATCTGCATCTACCGACTCCCCCTTGACGATTGCAACTAGATCTCTTTAAAGTCTTTGAACTTCAAAGCTATCCATTGAATAAAAGTCTTGTGCTATTTGCATGAATTCTCTCTTGCAAACAATGTGCGAGAATGTTGCGATAGCACATTTCTTCAACTCTCCAAAAGTCCACTGTTGAGCAAGGTGTATCCAAAAGTCTTCTCTGATAACCTCTTGACAAGTTGACAACCTGCATAGGATCATACATGCGTAGCAACATTTGTTCTTGTGAATCATCAACAAACATCTGTGCTTCGCCTGACTTGATATCTATTTTGCCAAAATGTCATCTCTGTCAGCATATCTTGATCCCATCTGATAGCGGGAACCTTCTTAACACATTTAACCCTTCTTTGGACAAAAAGAAATGTGCCATCTTGATTCTTAATCTTCTTCAAAGGTGTTGGCTTAATCAACCTATCTTCTGGCTTCAGACCTCTATCACTGAAATTTCTAATTCTTTCATCTCTGAATCTATTCCAGTAGAAATCTGTCTATTTACAATAAACTCAGAATCAACCTATCTTCTGGCTTAATCAACCTGGAATCAGTCTATTTACAATAAACTCAGAATCTTGCTGCACCGTAGGTATATTAAATCTTCGAAGATCAACCTCTCGCGTAGCATCTATGTTCCAGAATAGATCAAAAATATTATCATGTCCTTCATCTATTATATTTGCATATATAGCAAACCTCAAACTTGCTGCATTCTTTGGTTCATTTGGACTGTCTCTGATTGGATTAAGATTAAGATGTTCCACTTCAGCTATTGGTTTAACTTGAATGACTTCATCTTCATTAAGGACACGATCAAAGTCATAAGGTATACCAAGCAAACGTTTTCTATCAGCTTCTGAAGTAATGAACTCTCCTTCTTCCATATCTTCATCATTGATGCTTTCTAAGTCTTCTTCAGCATCAAGATCGTCCAATGCACCTCTCCTTGTAAGCGTATCTGCAATTCAAACGATGTACATACAAAGATAAAGAACATAAATCATAAGTCAAAACATAATAGTATAAATACATAAAAGAAATTAAAATAAATAATACTATATCATAAATATAATGCAACAATTACATTAATATTTATCTTATAATCTTTATCTATTTTAACTTACAACAATAATATTATATCATAAATATAATGTAACAAATACATTCATATTTATCTTATAATTATTACAAAAATAAAAATAAAAATCATTAGCACTAAGGTTCATAATCCGAATCTGAATCCGAATCTGACTCTGACTATGAAGATGTATGAGTTAACCCTAACTGTTCTTTCATTTGATCCCTAAGTGATCCTGGATCATAATAGTTATCATAATCCATAATCTCTGCTCTAGCTCTCACATGAGCCTGTGGATCATAACCCAATCTCTTTTCTAGTCTATGCACTATTAAAGGGTGCAAATCTGACTTTGTAGAGGCATTGGTAGTAAAATCAGTCTTAGTTGACTCACTATCATGAGTAGATTTTCCTTTGCTAAGATTTTCTTTTTCTATATGATTTTGAGGATCATTCACTAGCTTTTCTCGAATCTCCCTTTCTATTCTATCAAAATTAGAATCGGAGTTACCTGAATTGGAATCTTCCCCGTCATCATTGTTATGATCATCAGGATCTGCATCTGGAGCGGCCATCATAGTTTTGCCTTTATCTTGAGTCCTAGAAGTACTAGCACCAGCTGTACCAGCAATCTCTGACTCTCTTATTCTCGGTGACTCCCCCTGAATGTTTGCAGTCTCTGTATCCATAGCATCACCAGCATCTTCTTGATCTTGACCCTGATTATCTGGCTCACCAACATCTGGTTGTCGTTGTTGATTTAGATCTTGAGCTCGATCTTGATCATCATGATCATCATCTCTAGTCTTCTTTGCTAGCTTATCATCCTTACAACCATCTTTATCTCCCCTTGAGCCAAGAATTGGTCAAGTCTAGATCCAAGAGAATGAACAAGAGCTGTCCTTACGTCCATCTCTTCTTGATGCTTAGCAGCTTGGAGCTTTAGCTGATTCTCCAAAGCTGTAACCCTCAAGTCTAACATCTTTTTCTCTGAAAACAAACGACTCAGCTACACTCGAACTGGATCAACTAGACGTGACGTATAAGCAACATCAGATGTAGAGGCATGAGGTGGCATCGTAGATTCAAATGAAGGCATACGAGCACTGAAAGTTCCTGTGGGAGGCATCTGAGGGCGTTGCAAAGGAGCCAAAAACCGTCCCATTATTGTAGAAACAGGAACTGTCGCCTAAATAGGAGCAGACGAAGGCCTAGGAGCAACAAGTGTCGGCTCTGGCTTTTGATGAACTGTAGACTCCGGAGCAGTAGGAATCGTAACAGTTGTAGCCTCAGTAACAACTTGTGCGCGAAAACTAATTCCTCCAATGATAAACTTTGGTCTCGACCTTCTCTCCCTAACAACAACACCAGCAGAAGTAGTAGACACAGAAACAAGAATACCAGAAACTGAAGCTCTTAAAGCAGCAACCAATAGAGTATCACCAACATTAGGTGCATGAGACCTCTCCATGGCTTCATTATAAGCAGCAAACTCTCTGTCAACTTCAGCCTGAGATCGCTGAGAAGTTGGAAATCTTTCCACAACGTCAACACCTTTTCCTTGTCTTCTTCTTCGCTTCGGCAAACATTCTTCCTCTTCTTCATCTTCTGAATCCTTAACAACATTAACAGGCAATTCAGAAGGACCAACATTAACACCAACTGGAGCAGAGGTAAAAGCAGAAACTCCAGTAGTTGGTGGCACAAGATTTGTGGGATCATCAACATCTTGCATAAGAGCGTCCATATCTGGATCATTCTCCAGATCTCCAGCATACAAAGGAACATCATTAAGTCCCTGAAACTGATCAGCTCGCTCTTCTTGAGGATCTTCTTGAGCCTGATCATCATCAGCAACAGCAGCAACAGGTTCTTCATCTTCCCAACCTTGTCGAGGAGCAACATAGTCAGGATTTATGAGATGTCCGAACAATGGTGGATTAGCAACATTATCAGGAACACCATGACCTACAAAGCGTTTCATACTCTCAACAAACACCTGATGAGTCAGAAGACCTAAATTGAAAGTAGGACCATCAAACGGTAAATCTGCTATTTTGTGCCGAATGATTGTCATCACAAATCTTGGAAACAGAAAGAATTTCTTATCGTTTCCAAATGCTATCAACTGCTTTACAAAATTATCATATATGTACTGAGAAAAGCTGTAGGGCTTGTTCAGCACAAGAGCAACCATCTGAGACTAAGGGACCTCAATAAGTAGTAGGCAAGCAATCTCCATTTGCCTAGAAGACGATTCTTACGATAAGGATGAGTAATATCACCAACATATCCCATATGCCTGAGAGCACCGTCACAAAAGCTTTCTTCAAACTCAACAGGACCTTGCTCTATATCATTAGTACCTAAGTCCAAAATAGTCCTTAAGTCTCCAGCAGTAAACTGAATGTTACGTCCAGCAACAGTAGTGCGAATCATAGTATGATCACCAACTTGCACCAATCTGGCTGAGTTCCAGAATTCAGTAATAAGACTTATGACCAACGGAGGATTCTCGGTCAAAGCAAAACGAATACGAGAGCGTGCTAGATACTGGAGGACACCGTGAAACTCTGGTGTGCATCCTGACTGCGTAATGCTGAGATCAATTGCAGCATTATGTTCCTTGACGAACACGCGAGCACCTTGTCCTGCCATACCTGCACAAAACAAATAAAAACGACAAGAAAAACATAAGTTAAAATAAACGAAAAACAAAAAATTAGGGTTTTGGCTCGTCTGCTTCGTGATGACGTCATCACGAGGAAAATCTTCTTCGTCGTGATGTCAGCACGAGCCACTTATAAAACCCAGAACACGAAGAGCAAAAACATTTCCATATGATGTTAAAATTGATCAAAATCATGTTTAAAACATCATCGTGGAGTTGTTTATGATTCGTGAATGCCCAGAAAGTCGAAATCGAAACGAATTCAATTTAGATGAACACGAAGTGGATGTTCTTCGTGTTCTTCATCTGATTCATGTGAATAGTAAACGAGCCATAGATTCTTTGATTAATCTTGATTTTAAACATGTTAATGTGAACTTTGATTAGATTTAAAGTGTACAAACATCAATTAATCCAATTTTATATCCAATTTTAGTCCAAATCATCAAAAATCAAAGATTCAATCCTTAGTTCATTCGTGGTACTGTTCACGCGAAGAACATATCAAACATTGGGCATTATAACGGCTTAAATCTTATGATTTTCGAAGTTAAAATGTCAATCCACTATCCTAGATTATGAGATTACCAACAAATCTGGATAATAATCTAAAAAAGAGGACGAAATCGATCGAAATAAGTGCGGATGAATAGTAGCACGAAGGAGACGAGATTCGTGTGATTTACTTAGGGTTAATATTCGATTAATGGTAATTAATGAATAGTAATAACCCATATTTATATTCGAATCCTCATGGGTCGGGCCGAAGGACTAACTTCGTGGGCTTCGTGATGACGTCAGTGCGAGACATGCTGACGTCAGCACGAAGTGTTAGAAATTCAAAATAGTGCTTAGTTGTATTTCATTATCTTTGTTAATTTGTATATGTAATATAAGGTTGAGGGGGAGCTTATGTATTTACTTAGAGTATAAATACCCCTCAAGCCTTAACCTTTTTGTAACTTTTAGTTACATATTGAAAAATATATTTCCAAGCTTTCCACACATCCACCATTGTTACTCACCTTACTTCCGCACCCGAACACGAACGATTTCCATTATATTACATGTGGTATCAGAGCAAAACAACAATCAGTTGACGATCCAGAACATATTCGATACAGATTCATTGAATTTTGTTCAAATTCTTCTTCTACGTGTTCAAAGAACCTTTTACCGCCGTTTCTATTTTTCAACAATTTACATTCAAATTCTGTTCAATTTTCAAGTTTCTGTTCACTATTACTTTCCAAATCATATTTCAAAACATTCTGTTAAGTTTCAGAATCAAATTCAAAGTTTTGAGTAACAATCAAAGTTTTTGAAAATTTGATCAAAATTTGATTTTCACAATTAAGTTGATTTCAGATATGAAATTGTTTTTAGGATTGTGTGCGATCATTTTCTGAGCATTTTGATGTTTGGATCACATCCTAATTCTTAAAACTGAGTGAGAATTGATCAATTTTGTATTAAAAACCGTTTGTTTTATCTGTTCTGTTTATATGTGCAGGTATCTCAAAATGATCTCTGTTGCAGGAACTAAAACGATCTCTTTTAGATCGTTCTAGTTTTTGGACCATTTTGAAGTTAAAACGATCTAATTTAGATCGTTCTAGCTTGTATAATTCTGTGGTGTGTGGATCGTGATTCTGAAGTTGTAGTGATTGGGAATCACACACTTCCTTGGGTAACTGATCTCCTTGAGATTGGTTTTGCTCAAAAACTTCCAAATCATTGTGTTACTCTGCCCAAATTTTCAAAGTTTTCATACTTAGAAAATTTTCACTCAAAATTGTTAAAACGATCTAAATTTAGATCGTTCTAACTTTTCTTTACAATTCCTTAAAACGATTTCTTTTAGAACATTTCATTTTTTTTCTCTTTCTTCTTTCGTCTTTCTTCATCATCTCTTAGAAATTTTTTTAAGATTCTGAAATGATCTAATTTAGATCGTTCCAGTTTCCTTTTTCAATACTTAAAACGATCTAAATTTCTAGTTTCATTTTCTAAAACAAGTTTTTTTTAATTGTAATTCAATCATTTCAAATGACAACAATCAACATTAATTCAGACATTTCATCAAGAGAGGTACAAGTTTTTACTCAAACTGACTATTTGTCTCTTCAAACAACTGCTGATACATTGACAATGCAAAATCTTACTTTGAAGACAAATTTGAACATAGCTAAACAAGAGTTTGATAAACTTAACGAAGCTTTTTCTCAACTCTTAATAGCTCATGATGCTCTCAAAGTTAACTATGACTCTTTGAAAGAAATGCATTTGTCAAGTAACAATTCTCAAGTTGTTTTACCGAATGCACATCTAACCAATAAATGTCAAGACCTTGAAAAGACTATCCATTCACTCAAGCAAACCATTGAGACTTTACCGCTTGAGAAAACCAATGAATGGATAAGAGCAAATGCAAGACAAGCAGATGTTGAGTTTCTCACAAACAAAATGAAAGATATGAGACCAAATTGTGAAAAACATGAAAGACAGATTTTTGACTTAAACAGTTCTTGTTTTCTCAAAGGAGTTGAAATTGAAACTCTTCAAAAACAAGTTGAGGATTTGAAAGCAAACATTTTGTTCTACCAAGGGAAAATTTACAAAGTAGAACAAAATCCTTTCTTAGATTTCACTGCTTATTACAATAAATCAAAGATTGATAAATCAGAACTTCTTTTTGGTTTAGGTTGTGAGAATCCAGCGCATTTAGAGAAAATTCAAAAAGAAGATCTTGGTGCTTTATATGATGAAAAATTTCTTCGTCTTGGCATGATTCAAGAATTCATCAGACCATCTGAGGATGATTTTGAGTCAGATGATGTTGAAAGACCAAAACCAACTCAAATAAACATTGATTATGTTGCTCTTAATGATTCTTACAAGAAAACTCATAACAGATCAATTTATGAGTTAGAAGAATATAGACAACATTTCAGTGATACAAAATGAGTCTCAACAAGAGTCTTCCAAATCAATTTCTCACAGAGCTTATATTCCAACTACCATATTGGAAAAGGAAATTAAAAACCTAAAACAAAAAGTTGAGTCTCAACAAAAGGTTATTGAACATCTGAAAACTTAAGATTATTCCCTAAAGGTAACTGAGACCACCCCTACCCATATGATGATTAATCATAATTCTGATGATTGCTCTACTCCATCCAATGGGAGTGAGAATTCTACACAAGTACCGCAGGATGATAGCATCTCTTCTAAAGAAATTCAAGAAATGTCCACAACAATGTTATCATCATTTTCCAAGATTGAAGAAAAAATTCAAGCTTTGAAGACTAAACGTCTTGCTTCTGTCAAAAAGGTACTTTCTTTTGAAACCCCTGTGATCACACCTAATGACAAAAGTAAAGTGACTTTAGAGCATAAATTTGAGATTCCTGAAAATTTTAAGGCTAAAGCAAAAGCATTGATTGAAATTAAAAACTGGTTCTCAACCAAAAAGTCAATCAAAAATTAAAAAAGGAGTTAAACAACTTTCTTTCAAAAAGCCTAAAGTTTAATCAAAGAAGGAATCTAAATCTAAGATTGCTCCAACTTCATTTCACTTACCCAAAAGTCAGCTTGCACCAACTATCAAAGGAAAAGACACCATTAAGGTTCATGTTTCATCTGTTTCTAGAATCTCTGCTCTTAAAACTATCTCTAAAAATAGTCCAATATCCAAGATGTCAAAAACTAGTCAAGTTTTCCTCACAAAAGAAACATCTAAGGGTATAACTATTTATAGGGATCAGTATGGATGGTTCACTGTCAAAACTCCAAAGAAACAGAATCCCAAATCTTCAAACAATACCATGATCAATTTTTCTAACCCAAAAGGACCCATTCAAAAGTGGGTACCAAAACAACATAATTGTTTTTGTAGGTAATAAAGGTCTGTGCTACGTATTTCCACTTTGGAAGATATTCAACACATGATCCTGGAATGAGTTTCTGATCAAAGAAACTATCTCAAATAAGTGCTAATTACCAATATACTAACTTACCTCTGCATGTTGTGTAAAAATCCTCTATCTCTCTAATTTCATTCATTATCTGTCAAACATTGATGCTATGCTTACGTGCAATATGTTTTATATCATGCAATGTTTGAGGGGGAGAGAAAGGATAATTCATGAAGCAAAGGGGAGTTTGTGTATTTGCACTATTTGATTAGAAACTCATTGTTATTTTAGAAAAACAAAATAGAAAAATAGAAAATTTTAAAAATTCACAAAAATATTTTTGTTTGTTTTGTTTTGTTTGTTTATTCTAGTCTTTAGAAATCTGATAAATGAAAAAGCCCAAAAACAAGTCAAGCCCAATATCAATCAAGTCCATAACCGACCCAGCCTGACCCGACCCATTTTTTTCTTTCTTTCTTTCTTCTTAAGGAGGGAAAAACAATTTTTTTCTTTTCTTATCTGTTCACGTATACCAGTAAAATCACTAACTCTCTCACTAAAAATCTTCATAAAAACTTTTTGTTGCTGATCATCAAAAGAAGTTAAGGGTCTTGTTCCAAATCCTTGTGTAATCATTTCTTTCTATAACATCATCAACTTTCAATCACATCCACAGGTACTATCTCGGTTTGAATGTAGATTTCATTGTTTTTATTTTTCTTGAATTTCTCGATTCTGTTAGTACTTCTGTGTTAACTGTGTGAATTAGAAGCATGTTCAGGATAGGTGTAAATGATTATTACATGTTTAAATGCTTTGTTTGATGTTTTTGAAAATTCAAAAACCCTTCCCCCCCTGTTCTTGAAAATAAAGTTTATCAGAGTATGTTTAAATGGATTGATGCGTTTCTGTTCAGATATGTTGCGTAATGATATTGTTAGTTTGGCTAGGGATGAATGTTATGCCATGCTCAAGTTGCAGTTTGATCCATTGAATGTGAATATTGATGTATGTTTGGTTAACTGAAAAGTGTTTGGCAAAAATATTCTATTTTAGAGTTGTTTTGATTCTAAAACGATCTAAATTTAGATCGTTTTGATTTCTAAACGACTTGAAGTAAAAATAAGTTTACCATTCACCTTTTATGTTCTTTTCATGCTATTTCTTTGATAAAACCCTTGAGACTGAGACCAAAACGATCTAATTTGGATCGTTCTTGGGTCTGTACGCTGTGTGGTTTGTTAATAAGTTTGGAAATTCGATTGATGGGTAACTGAATTCTTATGAATTCGGTTCGCTCAAATCTGATACTTTTTAAATGTGAGGAGAAATCATGAATTTGATTTCACTTTATATTTTTAAGTGTTGAAAAATCTTGAAAAGAGAAGTGAAGTGTTTTTCAAAAATTTTCCAAAACGATCTAATTTAGATCGTTTCATTTTTCCTTCACTTCAAAAGTTTTTAACAAAACCTAAAAGATCTCTTTTAGATCGTTTTACCTTTTCTTTCCCATACTTAACATTTTTTTTCTTTCTCACATGAGAAACTTAAAACGATCTAAAAGAGATCGTTTTACTTTCTTTTTCCATACTTAAAACTTTTTCTCAAATAAAGGTTTAAAACGATCTCTTTCAGATCGTTTTTACTTCAGTTTTCCATACTTCATTATTCTTTCTTTAAATTTTTCAAAACGATCTAAATTTAGATCGTTTCATTTCTTTTTAACTAAGTTTTACTCAGAACGATCTAAATTTGGATCGTTCAGAATTTTATACTTAGAAATTTTTTTCTTTCTTTCAAAATTTTATTTTTACTTTTATTCTTTTGTGGTGTGACAAACTGTTTTGTATGATCATATAATTGTCATATATTTTGGAATATGAGGAATCGAACGCCTTTGTGTACTTCCTTATTATTCTCAAATATATCATACTTATATGATTATATATTATTTTCAAAGTTATATACATATCAAAGTATATAAGAGCACAAAGAATTGATCGCCTTTGTGAACTTTTTTATAAACTTATATATGGAACATATGTATTTAACTATTCTGTGTTTATTTTCTCATAACAAATGATTTATAAAGGATACACTGAGTTGATCGCCTTTGTGAACCTCCTTGTATCTTATATAAATTGTCTGTGTGAACCTTGTTTTTTTTGCTATTCAAATATTATTTTTCTGTGTGTGTTAAAAGTTTTATGTCTTAAAATAGAAAATTATAAAAATAATGGATCATCAAGAGGAGGTTAGACATGATGAAGAGATTGCCATTAATGAATCAATAGAAGAAATTCTTACAGCCGGAAATTCTATCAATATGAGAAATAATCGATATCTGAATGATCTTTTCAATGCCCCCGGCTTTCCAATAATTTCAGCAATCTTCCACAATCATCCTCTTACTCATGCTCTAACAGTAGATGTTGATTTGGCTGAATCATATTTATTTGACATGTGGAGATCCATTATCTTTGTGCAACCACATGATCCATCTTCATCAAGGACTAAATCAAAAGTCAAATCTCCAGAACTTCGTAGACAAGGCTATTTTCAATTTGAACTTCAGTCTGGAGATAATACATATGACTTCGAGTTCAATTTAGATGATTTCAGAAGATATTTTTAAGGCTACCAGAAGCAAACTCAAATGGGAAAAATGATTATGATGAATTTGAATCAAATGATGTGATGTTTGCTGCCTTGATATCACTTGGTTATGATGGTCCTCTGATAAAAACAATTGATTTTAAGCTGAAGAAGTTACCAAGAATTTGGTACTATGTGTTTTCTGTTCTCAGCAACTGTTTACATCCATATACAAGAGGAATGGATAACTTGACCCTGACAATGCTGTACATATTCTATGGGTTTGTTTTCAATCAGGACTACGACATTGCTCAACTTCTTTGGGATCAGCTGATAGTAGCAGTAAATGGAAAAATATCTGCTCCCAAGAAGTATATTCCTTTCATAAGATTTCTCTCAGCAATTGTCTGAAGTATAATCAGGAACAAGAAGCACATTTTAAGACTTCTTGAGACAGGGAAAGTTTTTACTCATCCATTCAAGTTTGTTAGAGACTCTGGTATCCCCCTAACTGTTCTTATTTGATTCCATCATTTTTACTTGATATGGTTTCTAATGCTGATGATGCCAAGAAGGCATATCTGGACTGGATTAGGACAACAATGGGACCGGAAAGCCTCCCGGTTCCTACCCAAGTTGTACATAGGTCACCAAGTGAGGGGTCTAAGAGGAAAAGAAAAGAGAGTGAGGGTGAATCCAGTTCAGGTAGGCCAAAGAGTAAGAAACAAAGAGGTGAAATGTTTGTGATAAAGTTGAGTAAGAAAGTACATCAACAAAAGAAGAAGGGAAGTTCAAAGAAAAAGAAGCTGAAAAGAAAAACACCAGTTGAACCTTCTTCTCCAACATCTTCTGAGGATACAATCTCTGAGTCTGGGACTCCAAGACCAATTCGATCACCACCTCCTAAAAACTCAAATATCAGGAGATCACCATCACCAAGAACACCTTCACCACAAAGACATTCTTCACCAATTCAAACATCTCCACTTCCAGAAATTCTAACACCAGAACCCCCAACAATGCCTCAATCACAACAAATTCCAACTCAAATTCCTTCATCAACAAATTCTACACCTGTTTTCCTATCACCTCCACCGACATACTTTCAAGGCCGCAGGAAGTCCATTCCTGTTAATATCAAAAAGAAAACATTCAAAAGATCTCGCTTTGAGTATGATCGTTTCTCCTGAGCTGAAAAAGAAGATGTGGCTGATTCTGATATTGATTCATCTGATAATGAAGCCAATCAATTTGCTGATGATGTAATGGACATCCCGGAGGAACAAGGTGGAAATGAGGGAGGAGTTGAAAATGTTAGAGAGGATGAGAGGACCGGGCTAGGTATAAGGCATAAAGAAAACGTTGGCCTTCCATTAGTTCAAACAACATATACTCGCCGGGTTCGACCTAGGATAGAAGACAAGAGCTCCCAACTCTTGCACGGTCAAACCTCCACTAGCCATTCAGAAGCCTCTCTACAGACTGACGTCTCATTTCTGCATGGGCAAAATCCACGTACTCCATCCCAGTCTCCTTCAGAGTCTGTGGATGTTGAAGATAAAGAGACATCTGCCCCTCTCTTGACTTTCGATTCTGCACGTCTGTCTAGTACCCCTAGGACACTTACACCGATTGTTATACCATCTGCACATCTAGGTGATGCTGCCGAAACAAACATAGAGAGCTCGGCTTTAGTGCCCTCTCAAGGATTGTTTGGAAGTCCTTCCATTGCTAACGTTATGCTAGCTTTGAACGAAGGCACCCGTGTAGCTGAATTGGCTCAGCGACAGTTTGAACTCTCTCGAGCTCGAGCAGTTGCTGCGGCTATTCGTGCTTTGGGTTTAACGGTTGATCTAAGTGACACCGGTGTTATGTTTGTCCACTTTCCTAAGGATTCTGGTTGTGAAGCCGAATCATCAACTGTTGCTCAAACTTTTGAACCAACAGGAAATCCTGTGACAGTCATGATGTCGTCAGGTCACTCAGTAGAACCACTTGGAACTACTGATGTGTCAGCTTCCATTACTCCTGATACTTCAATTTCTGAATCTCCAGCTGTTGTAACATTATCTCGATCAGATTAGCATTTACATAAGTCTGCAAGTGAGAAATAATTCTTTTATTATTAGTTATGAACACTCGGTACTTCCAGAGTCCTTTGAGTTATGACACTTTCGACATACCCTGGCCAAGGACAGCCACCATGTAACCCGAGTAGCCTAATATGCCATTGAATAGTTTGCGAACTTATGTGACCCACATTCAGATATACTTCCGTGATCGATACAAGCACTAAGATAACAAATATTCAAAAACATCCTTAAACAAATCATGAGACACTTTTTAGAATAACAAAATTTAATTACTTTGTGATTTAACTTATTTGCTTTTGCATTTCATTATTTATAAGGAACCCGTGATTTTCTATGAGACCCATGTAGCGAACTTTCTGACAACCTATCCCAAGTTGGAAGCTTTAGGTAGGCTAGGTATACAAAGACACCCCGAGGACATACTTGTCCGAATCTCAAAGACCACATTAGCCCCTTAATTGACATTCATTTCATTTGCATAAACAATATCACATTTAGCTTTCATGCTCATGAGTTGTAGAGGTTTTTGCCTATATTTTGAACAAATCCTAGTAATGCTAGATATTTCACAAAATTTAAGGACTAGATCAATTCATTACTGAAAAGCAAGCATTCTCAGCCACATATCTGAATATGCTTCGCACAAGAACATTGTATAATTTAAGTTCAGATTTAAGGAAACCTTGCTACTTTGTGTCTACCAATATATCCCAAATTGTAATCACTGAACTAAGCAGTTATATTACGATCAAGCAGACTTAAAAGCTAAGTATCCTCACTTCTAATCATCTGACAGCATTAACTTAAATCTCTTCATATTTTTGTCATTTTCTCATTTTTAACATTTTTAAGGTTTTCATGACACTAAGAACTCTTTTTGTATTTTTATGACTCTAGCTATTTACAGACACAAACTTACAAAATTAGTTCTTTGAGAGATTTAATATATTTCAACATTCTTCATTCCATTGAGAAGAATTAATTTCTCAAATCGAGCTTTATCAAATGCTTTGGTATACAAATCAGCTAAATTATCATCGGTTATAACCTTTTCCAAATGAATTAACTTCTTTTGGGCACAATCACGCAAGAAATGATGTCTAATATCAATATGCTTGGTGACCTTATGCATGACAGGGTTATTTGTAATGTCTATAGCTGACTTATTGTCTATTCTAATAGGAGTATCAAGAAAATCCATACCGTAGTCACGAAGTTGTTGCTGAATCCACAATACCTGGGAACAACAGCTACCAGCAGCCATATACTCTGCCTCACATGAAGACTGAGCAACACATGTCTGCTTCTTGCACTGCCACGATACTAATCTTCCTCCTAACAACTGACAACCTCCAGTCATAGACTTTCTGTCATTGTTACAACCGCCAAAGTCCTGTAGATATAGATTCGTTGTGACAATCGCAACATAGATTTGATTATTGTTTACATTTTTAGGAACTCGTTTGTAATCATTTAAATAAGAACTTGTGTTGATATTTAATGATTACGTTTGAACTTCAATATTATATCTGTTTATGTTTTGTATTGTGTTTGTGTGTTATATATTGTTTTGCAGGTACAAGAACATAGAATCAAGGTTTATAAGTGTCGTAGAACACTTAAACAGTGATTGGATGTTATGTACGAGTCAAACAAAGTCAAACAAAGAACAAAGGGTCGTCCCTCGTGCTGACGTCATCAGCATGTCGGAACAACCTCGCGCTGACGTCAGCACGAGACAAAATGATTGTTTATTGTTTCGGGCCTAATATGTAATTAAGGCCTAAGCCCACACGATCCAATACGTAACTAGTATAAATACAAGACCTAATCTATGAAATTAGGTTAATGATCTACGTATTCTTGAGAGTTATTCACGAATTAAGGAGCAAAGGTTATTTGTTCCTTCGTGTGATCTTCTACACGAACCACAAGCCTTGTGCATCTCCTTGGGTTGGTTAATTGCTTATTAATCAACAAAAGGCAATAACAATCTAGTTATCTCAAGAGGATTCCGCAGTCTTGACAGAACGAATCACGTCTTATTACGATCCACGCAACAATAGGGCACCTTACAAGTGGTATCAGAGCCCTAAGGTTGATTACCAGAAGGTTTAAGACACTTCGTGCTTACATCAGCACGAGGTTGGTTTTGCTTCGTGCTTACGTCATTGTCACTTCGTGGACTTCATGTCATGTGTGACTCGTGTGACTTTGTTTTACTTCGTGCCACATCAACACGAACTACCCTTCGTGACTCAGGTCGTGACGCGTGTACTTCGTGCTTCACTTCGTGCCACGTGTACTTCGTGTAAGTCATACAACTTTGTGCCACGTATACTTCATGCTTCGTGCCACGTGTACTTCGTATCACACGAACTAAGTAGTATTTCGTTTTATTTGAATTCAAAAGATTTGAAATGACAACTTTACCAGCTGCCGCAAACTCACCCAATGCCTTACTTATCAGCCAGATGATCATGCATGATCATGAGGTTGGTCGGGATAATACACCTCCAAAGCTTTTCCGTATGGAAAATTATTGGATGTGGAAAAGACGTTTTGAAGACTACATTCGTCTCACTGACATGGAAATGTGGCTAGTAATAACTCAAGGTTTTGATTGGCCTTCATATGAGAAGAACGGAGTAATCAGTAGGTATACTTATGCTGATATGCCTATTGAAGAACGTAAAAGATACGTTGTTGAGGGAAAAGCATTGTCTACTCTAACTATGGCCTTGCCTCAAGATAGTGTACATCTGTTTAAAAAGTACACTACTTCAAAGGATTTATGGGATGCTCTCGAAATATATAGTGAGGGCGATGTAACTCTGAAGAAAAACCGTATCAAGCTTCTCAAGCGTCAATATGAAGCCTTTAATGGACTGAAAGGGGAATCTCTTGATGAGATTATTATTCGATTCAGTCATCTGGCCACTGAATTGTCATACTTTGAAGTTGTTTATCCTCAAACTGAGCTAGTTGATAAGTTTCTGGATTCACTGCCTAAAACTTGGACTGATTATGTTCATCAACTTCAAGATGATCAGGAATAAAGTACATGGGATTTTGAGAAGGTAGTCTCCAAGCTGAAGAACAGAGACATGAAGAGAAGGATAAAAGACACTCACTCGGATTTTACACAAGATCCATCCTTATATCATGCTAAGTCTGTTCATTTAGCAAGTTCCAGCTCAGGAAATAATGCATTTCTAAGTGGTGCAGAAGCTACACCAATAGTAGATGCTGATGGTATTGCCAGATATGTTGCTTATGACAATACAAATTCAAATATTAAGAGCAATGCACAATCTTTCCACTCTATGCCAATGAGTATGAGTTCTGCAGAAGGAAGAATGAGTATTTACTCAGCCTTTTGTAATGCTCATGAAGCATTTATTGGGGGAAAGGTTACTGATCCTGCAGTAATTGATGAGGATTACAATCAAATAGATCCTGATAATTTGGAAGAAATGGATCTACAATGGCAGCTTGCTATGCTTACTATTAAGGTCAGAAGATTCACTCAGAGAACTGGTAGACCTATTGGTAATGGCACTAAAGGCTTTGACAAATCCAAGGTGAAATGTTGTAATTGCGATGGATTCGGTCATTTAGCAAGAGAGTGTCAACGACCTAAGAGGATTGATAATACTGTTGCTGGTAGTCAAAATTACAATCAAGGCAGTATTATACCGAATAATCATAAGACGCAAGCGATGATTACATATCCTATTACTCCACAGCAGCCAGTTTCGTCACCATTTTCGGATTCAAAGGTTGTTGTTGTTCAAAATCCAGATGGTACTTATCAATGGGATACACAATCCGATGATACCTCGAATCATGCCTACATGGTAGAATTATATGATGAGGTAGCTGCAACGATTGATTATGTCGTGTACTCAAGTGAAGAAAGTGCATCTGAGATAGTATAGAAGAATATGTGTAATGTTGCTGAGACAGTACGATCTGAGAGTGAACAAATGACTGCAGTAAAAGCATCTGAAGAAAAGGAAGAGTCATCAAATCCTGTTGATGACATTTCTATGAAGAGCATTGAAGAACAGATGAAGAACTTTGAGATACCTAAAGGTATGACAACTGAAGATTTTGTTGCATACATGGCAGATTGCAAGGCTGCAGATCAGAAGGTATCTTGTTCTTTATCTTCTATTATTGACGTATGTAAAATGGTGTCGATTTAAAACTTGAGGTGTTTATTTTGAATAAGTCAGTTATTAACTTAACTAGTCAGAACAACATGTTTAAAAAAGAAAATGACTCTTTGTTTGCCAAAAATTCTGGTTTGGTAAAACAAGAAAGTCTTTATCAAGATAAGATTCGTGCATCTGATAAGGATATTCTTGCATTAAAAGAAAAACTAAAGGAGTCAGTTCTGATGGAAAAAGTGGGAAATGAACAATATGCTCAACTAACTGAAGACTTTTCTAAAAAGGAGAAAGAATTAGTTGACGTAAAGTTGGAGATAGTTAAGCTTAATATAAGACTAGATCAAATTAGGGGATCTGATTTAATACGATCAATGCAGATACAAAAACATGTACCACAGGATTCAAAAGATAAAAGTGGTTTGGGTATGAGTTATAATGAAGTTAGACGTCCGTTCAATGATAATTATACAGAATCTCTAACACAGCTCACTGAAAAGATTGACAATGGTGAAATAGATTCAATAGTTTCAGAAAAACAAAATGTTGATCCAAAGACCCCTAAAAGCTCAATTGATAAAATTAAAGAGCTTAACAAGAAACATAAGTTTGAAAGTTCATTTGTTAAACCAGTAGATCCTAACAATGGAGAGTATGATGCTAGTACTTCTAAAGGATCTAGTCAAGCAAAATCAACTTGTCCTGTTGATAAGAACATTAAATGTTCTACAATGAAAGGATGCGATACTGTTTTTACATCAAATGAAATTGATTTTGAAAAGATCGATCATGACAAGATTGATAAAGTATGGAATAAGGATGAATCTACGTCTAGTGAAGTTCCATGAACTCCATACAAGACTCATAAAAACCCTCAAAAGAAGGTACATTTTTCAAGTAAAAATGAGTCAACTGGTTTATCAAAAGAAGAGTCAGCCACAATTGAACTTAAAGAATGTTTAGGCATGACTTCAGCTGAGTTTGATGTTAAAGCTAAGAAAGCAAGAGATAAAAAATCTTGTTTCTATTGCTATGAAGTAGGACATGTTTATAGTTGCTGTCCAAATAGGAAACGGAGATGTCCTGATAAGGGTATGTCTTCTGGTGGATCTAGTGACTTAGATATTGTTGCTCATAATAATAGGTCTAAGACTCCAAAACGATAGGGACCTTCACAGAATACTACTTTTAGTAGTGTAAGTCCGAGTCGTTCTCGTACACCTCAAAGGAGTAATTCACCTAGGAAGATGACTCAACAAAATCGATCCCCTCCTGTTAGAATTAATAGTTCGTCTAAATTCTATGATCGATTAGGGAGTCAACCTAGATTTGGTACTCACTCACCAAGGAATTCACCTCCTACGACTCGTTTCACTTCACCTAAGAAACAGTCTATGACACCATCTTCATCCAAGGCTCCATTAAAGAGCGATGGATATTGGACCGAATTAATCATTAGAAATGAATTCGGAAAACCTAAACCTCAAAAGGTTTGGGTACCCTTCAGAAACTAACCATCTTATCGTCTAATGTGCAGGGAGAACCAAGGAAGGCTATTAGTCTTTGGTTTGTTGATAGTGGATGCTCTCGGCACATGACAGGGGACAAAAACGTTTTGTCCAATTATGAAGATGTAAATGGGTCATATGTTAGTTTCGCTGGTCCCAAGGGCGGCAACATCTCGGGCCAAGGTGATGTTGTCAATGGGAAGATTATGCTGGAGAAAGTCAATTATGTGGAACAGTTATCACATAATTTATTAAGTGTTTCTCAGATTTGTGACAAGGGTAATACTGTCCATTTTAATGAGAAAGAAGCACTTATATTGAAACCGGGATATGTTATTCCTGAAGACTAGATCCTGCTGAAAGCTCCTAGAAAGAGAGACATCTATGGCCTTGTGTTAGGTGTTGATATCCAGAGGATATGTTATTCCTGAAGACTGGATCCTGCTGAAACCTTGTTTGCTTGTTATCACAAGCAAATGAATTTGAATCGTTACTATGGCATAGAAGAATGGGACATATCAATTTCCGAAAGATAAATGAAATATTCAAACATGGTTTGGTTGACGGCGTTCCCATGAAGCGGTTTGGAATGGAAGACAAATGTGTACCTTGTCTGAAAGGTAAACAGCAAAAGTCTGCACATCAACCGAAACAAGAAAATTCTATTGCCAATCCTTTTGAGTTACTTCACATGGATTTATTTGGTCCAGTAAATGTGAGAAGTATCGGTGGGATATATTACTGTTTAGTGGTTACTGATGATTACTCGAGATTCTCATGGGTATTTTTTCTTAAGTCGAAAGACGAAACTCAGCAGATTTTGATAAATTTCTTTGTCGAAACTGAAAATATTTATGGAGTTCGTGTTAAGAGAATCAGGAGTGACAACGGAACTGAATTTAAGAATAATGTGATGGATGTCTTTTGTTTGTCAAAAGGAATTCAACATCAATACAGTTCTCCGTATGAACCACAACAGAATGAAGTTGCTGAAAGGAAGAATAGGACTCTAATCGAGACAGCCAGAACTATGCTTGTAGATTCAGGGCTTCCGACTATGTTTTGGGTGAAAGCAGTGAATACAGCTTGTCATATTTTAAATAGGGTTACTGTAGTTAAGCGTCATAATAAGACATGTTATGAGCTTCTACATAAGAAGAAACCGAATTTATAGCATGTTGAACCATTTGGTGTACCGTGTACTTTCTTGAAGTATCTACCTCAGTCAAAGTTTGATTCAAAGGTTGAAGAGGGATTTCTCATGGGTTATAAACCGGGAACATCAATTCGACGGGTTTACAACAAACTGACCGGCAAAGTTGATTTGGGAACAAATGTCAAGATTGTCAGTCATAAGCCCGCTATTCATTCTGGAAGTGGCAAAAACTTTGATTACGATAGTGTGTTTAGTTCACTACATGCTCTTGATTCTTATTCAGATCCTGAGAAAATTGATGATGTGATTATTTTAAGAGATCACATGGATAATACCTCTATATTTCCACCTACTCGGAATGTCGATACTACTCCAACCAACATTCAGTCTACTACTGATGTTGATGAAATTGGTAAGGACAAGGATAAGACACCAGATTCAGATAATAATGAACCCGCAAACACTACACCACCTACTCCATCGAAGGTTACACTGCCTAATGATGATCCTATATCTGAAGAATTGGTAGATGATTTCAGCTCTCCTGAGTTTCAGATTAGAAAAAATTTAGGAGATAGTTTGAATGTTGATTCGGTTCCTCAATATCGAATTAATAAGGATCACCCAGTTGAAAATATTCTTGGAAATGCTAAAGAACCTGTTCGAACTAGATATCAGTTGAATAAGGATCTAACTAGTTTGTTTTGTGAAGTAAAAGACACTGGATTGATAACTGAGTGTTATATTCAAGTTTCATTTCACAAGTAGAACCTAATAATGTTAAGCCAGCACTTCAAGATCCATGTTGGGTTGAAGCTATGCAGGAAGAATTAGCTCAATTTGAAAAACTTGGAGTTTGGGAGTTAGTAGATGTGCCTAGAGGTAAAGAACCGATTGGAACTCGTTGGGTATATAAATGCAAACGAGATGACAAAGGGATCGTTACTAGAAATAAAGCACGTTTGGTTGTTCAGGGGTTTGCACAACGAGAAGGATATGACTATAACGAAACTTTTGCACCAGTTGCTAGGATTGAAGCTATAAGGTTATTTTTAGCTTTTGCAAGTTTCAAAGGTATAAAGGTGTATCAGTTACACGTTAAAAGTGCCTTCTTATACGGTGAAGTTAAAGAAGAAGTGTATGTTTACCAACCACCGGGGTTTGAAGATCCGAATTATCCAAGAAGAGCATATCGTTTGGATAAGGCTCTTTATGGATTGCATCAAGCACCGAGAGTGTGGTATGAAAAATTCGACGCATTTGTTGACAAATGGATTTAAAAGAGGATCGATAGACAACACATTGTTTATCAAGTGGAAGAAGCGAGATTATCTGATTGTACAAGTATACGTGGATGATATCGTTTTTGGTTAATCTAATATAAAGATGTGCAAAGAGTTTGAAATGAGCATGAAAAATGTATTTGAAATGAGTGCTATGGGGGAATTACAATTTTTCCTCGGACTACAAGTAGATCAAAGGAAAGATGGATTCTTTATTCACCAGTCTAAGTATGTCGATGACATCTTGGAGAGGTTTCAAATGTTAGAGTCCAAGACATATGGTACTCCTATTCAGCAAAATCATGGTTTAGGAGTGCTTGATCCCAAAGATGAACTTGTGGATGCAAGTTATTATCGTGCTATTATAGGCTCATTGATGTATCTGACTGCTTCGCATCCAGATATTATGTTCGTTGTTTGTCTTTGCGTTAGATTTCAAGCTAGTCCGAAAGAGTCACATTTGACTGCAGCAAAACGTATTCTACGTTATCTTAAGGGAAACCAAGGGCTTGGTCTATGGTATCCAATGGGAGGAACGTTTGATTTTGTTGCATATACGGATTCGGACTTTGGCGGTTGTAACAATGTCAGAAAGTCTACGACTGGAGGTTGTCAGTTGCTAGGAGGGAGATTAGTATCGTGGTAATGCAAGAAGCAGACATGTGTTGCTCAGTCTTCATGTGAGGCAGAGTATATGGCTGCTGGTAGCTGTTGTTCCCAAGTATTGTGGATTCAGCAACAACTTCGTGACTACGGTATGGATTTTCTTGATACTCCTATTAGAATAGACAATAAGTCAGCTATAGACATTACAAATAACCCTGTCATGCATAAGGTCACCAAGCATATTGATATTAGACATCATTTCTTGCGTGATTGTGCCCAAAAGAGGTTAATTCATTTGGAAAAGGTTATAACCGATGATAATTTAGCTGATTTGTATGCCAAAGCATTTGATAAAGCTCGATTTGAGAAGTTAATTATTCTGAATGGGATGAAGAATGCTGATTCATATTAAATCTCTCAAAGAACTAATTTTGTAAGTTTGTGTCTGTAAATAGCTAGAGTCATAAAAATACAAAAAGAGTTCTTAATGTTATAAAAACCATAAAAATGTGAAAAATGAGAAAATGACAAAAATATGGGGAGATTTAAGTTAATGCTGTCAGATGATTAGAAGTGAGGATACTTAGCTTTTAAGTCTGCTTGATCGTAATATAACTGCTTAGTTCAGTGATTACAATTTGGGATATATTGGTAGACACAAAGTAGCAAGGTTTCCTTAATCTGAACTTAAATTATACAATGTTCTTGTGGGAAACATATTCAAATATATGGCTGAGAATGCTTGCTTTTCAGTAATGAATTGATCTAGTCCTTAAATTTTGTGAAAAATCTAGCATTACTATAAGATTTGTTCAATGTATAGGCAAAAACTTCTACTAATCATGAGCATGAAAGTAAATGTGATATTGTTATGCTAATGAAATGAATGTAAATTGAGGGGCTAATGTGGTCTTTGAGATTCGGACAAGTATGTCCTCGGGGTGTCTTTGTATACCTAGCCTACCTAATGCTTCCAACTTGGGATAGGTTGTCAGAAAGTTCGCTACATGGGTCTCATAGAAAAAATCACGGGTTCCTTATAAATAATGAAATGCAAAAGCAAATAAGTCTAAGTCACAAAGTAATTAATTCAGTTATCTAAAAAGTGTCCCATGATTTGTTAAGGATGTTTTTGAATATACATTGAATTTTTGTTATCTTAGTGCTTGTATCGATTACGGAAGTATATCTGAATGTGGGTCACATAAGTTCGCAAACTATTCAATGGCATATTAGGCTACTCGGGTTACATGGTGACTGTCCTTGGCCAGGGTATGTCGAAAGTGTCATAACTCAAAGGAAACTGGAAGTACCGAGTGTTTAAGAGGATAAATATACCGGTAATCGTGGTTGAATCACTGTTCATAATTAATAATAAGAGAATTATTTCTCACTTGCAGACTTATGTAAATGCTAATCTGATCTAATCTACAGAAACTTAAGATTTCTTGTGAATAAATAAAGTAGCCTAGTTTATTTTTTTTTATTTTTGTTTTTATTTTGTTTCTTTTTATTTTTATTTTTGAAATAAGTGTCAGTTTGTGTGTCAAACTAGTTCTTATTGCACGAGAGAATTTGATAAAGCATAAAAGTATATGATTCTTAGTGAATTGTATAAGTCTTGTTGCTTACGGTATAAATGTTTAAAAGATGGATTTTCTAATTTAATACATACGTTGTTTAATTTAGAAAATGAAATGTTTTGAAAAATTGAAAAGTCAAAATATTTTTGAATGTGTTTCAAGTAAATTTTTGAAATTTCAATTGTTTGTGGTTGATAAGTATGCTTGACAAAGATTGGACTTGCCTTAGATCTTGTAATGATTGGTAGGTTAAGATTTTGGTTGTTTTGCATATTTATGATCTTGTAAGATTTTGGTTGTTTTGAAAAATTGAAAAGTCAAAAGATTTTTTTTTATTGTTTTTGATGCATTAATGAAGTTTGTTAAGTGTGCAGGTTACATATAATAAACTCATGATATCAAAATTTTTTATTGTAATTGAAGGCAGAATTGTTTTCGCTTGTTTGTCAGCCCATAGAATTGCATTGCAACGGACAATAAAAAGTGTTCAGAAATTGCTTCTACGGAGATTACAAGTGATATAAGTTTTAGTCCCAACTATTACTAGATGAGTGCTGAAGACACCTCTATGTCGATGGTGAGTGAACTTTGCAACACGATCAATGAATCTGGATGTGACCAGTTTAGATTGATCGTGTACCAGGTTAACTGGAATTAGGTATTAAGGTGACAGAATATTAATACAAGCAATAATATAAATGACGAGTATATAAACTGGTGAGACAATATGTAATTTTCAAGTGTATTTTATTTATTACTTGTTTAAATAAAATACAAGGTTGTTGCGGAACCAAGATAATACAAGAGTGTAAATATCCTAACAACCCATGAATTACAATTGATCTAAACTTGGAAATTCTCCTAAACAGTCGAAACACTTAGAGTTGTGAAATGTTTCTTTTTGTGATTGAGAGAATATTGCACAAGTTCACCAATATTGCAGAATATATGTATTTGCAAAGTTGTTGAAACAGTTTGTGCAAGGACCTCTATTTATAGTCGAAGATTGAGCATGGGGATCTCAACTTCGATGTACAAATATGGTTGACAGCACACAAAAGTATTGTTTAAATAATCCTTTGTGTGTGTTAAATAAAGTAAGACAAAAGGTTACTTTATTCAACCACTCTACATCTTTGTATCTTTATCCAAAGACAATATCATTGTCCGGTTAAAAGGATGTAGAGTAAAAAGGTCCTCCTCGTAATCAGTGTAAAGCTTTGTAAGAGCATTTACACTGGAGGATTCTCCAGTTGATTGATCTGGTAGATTGTCAACTGGGCTTCGCTGCCATTGCCAATCTCTATCTTCCATCTGTTGTCTTTGACTTCAATTGGAAGGTCTTCAGATTCTAGTCTTCTGATCTCAACTGGAGGAAGTCATCAGTTGCTAAACCTGTACAATGCAACTGGACTTCTAATATTTCGGACAATTCCTCATGCTCTCCAGATGTCACTGGAGAGCTCCAGTTTAGCTTAAACTGGACCTCACAAATTCCCCCTAATTGTCCTGAAATATTGTCAAGTGATTTCAAACTTGTTTCTATACAAGTTTAAATTTGAAATACTTGAGTTTGATAAAACCTATTGAGTTTCCAAGACATTTTTATAGATCATCAAATGTCGATTTTGTTTTAAAAGCTTGTAGATCCTATCAGATATCTTACTTGTGAGTTACAATCTGGCAACTTGTATATACACACAATTTACAAATAAGTTACAAGAAAGTATACAAAATTACAAGCAGATAGTTAGAAGGAAAACTTAAACAGATGGCCCTTCGCCAGTTTTCCTTCTTTTTGAGACTGATGAAATTGGCTGAGTATCCTCAGGATCAAGGCCTAATCTTTCTTCAATGTTTTCCTTGAACTTGATAAGATTTTGCAATACGTACTCCCAGCCTCTTTCAACTTTATTCTTCCTCTGTCTTCCCTCCAGCAACCTCAACATTTCAACATGTTCGGAATGACCATACTGATGGACATCCGGGTTCTCAGTTGTCCTTTTAGGCCCACCAAAGTATTGTACCTCAACAACAAAATGCTTGGCACCAGGCTTGATTGAAACCTTAACATCAGTAATCCTGCCTCTATTGTGCCTTCGACGCTGTACATCTGACAAGTATGTGCGAGCTTCAGATTCATTTGTCAGTTTGATTTTGCTCGTGCTCAGCTTTTGTGTAGCAGCTCGAATATCATCAGTTGTGGGTTCAGATGGTTCTACCCAAGTCCTCAGATTTGCATCTCTTGGCAAGGCTTTTTGTTTTCTCCCTTTGGACTTGGGTGGATTCAATACTTTGGTGACCGCCTTCTTTACCTGCTCAGTCCTCTTGAGAATCCCTTCAGACCTAATCTCTCTGGCCTTTTCCACCGACACATTCAAACACTTAGCATCCAGTTCAGCCTCATCATCCTGGTAGTGTTTGTCCAGTTCAACTTCAAGCATCTCCTTCAGTGCATTGACTATTCTTGGATCTTCTTTGATCTTCTTGTATTCAACAAGTGTCAAGCCAAGGAGTTGAGCATCAGTGATATCAACAAGAGGGTTTGGAAGATTTCTTCTTGATTCGAATTGGTTCACCTTCATTTGTTTCTTCCTTTCCTTGACCAGGTATCCCACTCTTGCTAACTTCTGACTCTCGCTTTCAGTAACTGGAGGCAACAAATCGACATTGCCGGATTCCAACATTGGTGCCTCGGTGGCCGGTTCCATAGATTCATCAGCAATGGCCTTTCCCTTATCAACACTCCCTACCACCACATCATCAAACACCTCAAACCCTTGCTCACCAGCCTCAGTACTGGTAGCCACCACAATCTCCTTCCCTTTACTTGAAGTCTTCACAAGAGTGTGAGGGGCATGTACTGACCTTTCCCCCTTGGCAGCATCTAGTCCCTGCCTGATGGCTTCAAAATCGGCATGACTAGAGGGCAGGCGATCTAGAGGCTGCCATGATTCCATTGTCTTGCACTCTTTGAAGACTCCACAAAGCATGCGAACTGTCCTCCAAAGATGATTGATCTCTTGAGACTGAGTCATTACATTTCCACTTGTCTGCTCTTGACTCTTTAAAATCTGTTTGAGTATTGAGAGATCATCTGAAGAGAGCCCAGTTGCAGGGACTTCCTTAACACTTTCAGTCACAACCTCCCTTCCTTTGCCAACTTCAGTGGTCAGATCCGATATGGCAGTTGAGTGTTCAGAGACCTTGCTGGCCAGTGTATCCAGACTGCACCTGGGGCGCCTCAACCGATCAATCTCAGATGTAATAGGAGTGAGATCGACCTGGGGCGCTGCAATCTTGGTGATCTCAGACATCACCTTTTCAATCAAGTTGTTTTCACTGGTAGCCAAAGTTTCTTCGATCTTGTGACCCACTGAAGAGGCCAACTGATGCCCAAGCGCAGTCACATCTAGGCCAGGTTTGTTACATAAATCTAGCACCTGCCTTTCAAGATTCTTAATATCAACCTCTGAAGATCTGACAGTACTGTTCACCAGGTTGGATATTGAAGATGTGACTCCAGATTGAGTCAGTGCGAACGCCTCCTTTAAAGATGTTGCCAATTGATTGGAGGATTCCACTAACTCGTTCAGCTTGCCAAACACCAAGTCCTCATTGGCAGAGAACTTGTTGATCCCCAGGTCAACCACTTTAATATTTTGCAAGTGATCCTTGTGGTACCTGGAGAGGGACTTGGTGTTCCTATCAAGTGTCTTTTGAATCTCTTCCACCCTCGCGAGAAGGTTCGAGAGATCGGCTTGGAAAGACACGAATTGGCTGTCCAATGACGGAGGAGAAGGTGTCACTGGACCAGCCGAAAAAGCTACCGGTGCAACTGGACGAGGTATGACAATATTTGGTTCTCCAGTTACGGTAGCATCAGTTGATAGAAGAGGAGGGGTTGTAGAAATGAAGGGAAGAGATTCAATGTGTCGTTCATGCTGAGAATGCTCAGGTGTGAACGACGGCGACGGTGGGGTTAGGATGTGTCTATTTCTAGGCACACCCATAGAAGAAGGTGGTTGGCGAGAGGTGAATATTTGAGGTATATCTAAGCTTTGTACATTAGTTGGGGAAACTGAAACATGTGGTTCTTGGGGTTGACCAAGGAGAGAAGGGAGTTGATCAAGTACAGTTGCATCAGCCATCTCCTGGTCAGATTCTGTCTCAGATGAGTCCGAAGACTCAAGCTGAAACACACCCTCATTTATGCCAAGATCCATAAATGTTGGGGGTGGCTGAACAAGTTGTTCAGACTCCTGATGACCAGTTTGAGTTGCCTCAATGGTATCATCAGTTTGAGGATCCGTTGCCGAAGCATCTTCTCCCTGGACAGAGGTGACTGGTGCCTCAACCACAACTGCTCTATCCTCAGTTGCAATATCACCGGCAGCGGCTTCAGAGACCACTATCACAGATTGTGACTGGTCAGGTGCAGCAAGTCCAGATCTTGATCTCCTGCTTTTAGTGGATCTTCTCGCTTTAGGAACTGCCTGGACTCCTGCTTCAGCCACAGTTACTACTTCAGTAGACGAACCGGTGGGTCCCTCATTATTTTGAGGCCCGCCCAGTTGCCTTTCTGAATCACCAGATTGTGGTGCATCAGTTTTAGAGAATGCAAAAATCATTCTCGGGGACATCTGGACTTCATCAGAAGTGGACACCAGGTTGTCCAGATTCCTCAACAGTTCTGGCGCAGAGAACAAGGATTGCGTGTTATTGTACTCCTCTCTGCCCAGAATCTGAATAAAACAAAGGGACAGGAATCTTGAAAAGGGAACACAAGGACCCCTGTTGCCCTTCAACTTGAACACCAGGCTCCTGAACAAAATACCTGCAAAGTCCACCCTCAGTCCATTCCAAAGGCAGTAAGCCATCTCTGCCTGAAAGGAGTTTATCTGGTCCAATCCACCAGAACTCCCTCCCAAACTCTCCACCAAGTGAACCATAAAGAACTTCCAGGATGGTGAAAGCCCTTTCATTGTAATAGACCCCTTTGTTTTCAACACATCCCCCTCCACCATCTCCTTATTTCCCATATCAAGGAAGACCTGGCGAAAATTAATATTGGAGGAAATCACCACTGGATTTTCATTTTGTCTCCAGTAATTGAGGTTAAGGGCTTCCCTCAATGTTTCAGTGGTGATGGTACACGGGACTGACCCATCCTTTAGAGAAAAGGAGATGGATGAGCAGTCCTCAGAAAGAGAGGCAGTGTACCAGAATTCACACAAGTAGTCATGAAATAGCTTGTGTGGATTCAAAGAGAAGGCATCGCTGAGGGGAGAAATCCGAAGAAAGGATTGGATTCTCCCTATAAGAGAGTCAGCGGCCTAGAGCCCTTGAAGAGATGCCATTGGATTATTTGGATTTAATTTAATAAGTTTAGAACTTATGGGAGCACCAGTGGCACGAATAACATTTTGTGATGGAATGTACTCAGCAGTGAGTAGATTCACATCACGAGTACGAGATGAAGAAGAAGAAGATTTAGGAGCCATTTGTGAATTTAGATTTAGGGTTTTGGACTTAAAGAAGAAAGAGAGAAAAGGATCTCGAATTGTGAATGATTGAAAGAGTAAATGAAGGAATTTTGAGAGAAGTAAATGAGACGGATATATTGGTGGGGGTATATATATAGGCAGTAAAATATTGCCAAAATATATACGAAAAGATATTTTAGTCTCCAAAAATTTGAAATAATTTGTAAAAAGTTATTTTCCAAAATTTTGAAAATTCAAAAATATTTAATACTTCCCATCAAGCATTTAATGCTACGACGGCTGGTATTCCCACTCACCCACTAACTTCACCAATACCCATAAAAAGTGCAGTACATTTCAGCAAAAGTCTTGACACGTAAGACATGTCAGGTGACGTTCGTGAGTGCGAGGTTAGCACTCGAGTAACATCACGTGTCACAAGTATCCACCAAGTAAAACACAACATTATGAAATCTGGCTGACCACCATTTTGAGACAAGACCAAACTAGCAACCAAAAGCAAATTTAGATGCCAGTTTCAACTGATGACCTTCAGTTGCATTTTTCAATAATTTATTTGAAAAATATTTTGAGTCTTTTTCCCCCTAAAAATGTGATCCATTTGATCAGTGACTAGTCTTTGAGTACATCAAGGCGTTCAATCTCCAACCAATCAAGGATCACCTGGACCATCCTCAACTGAAAGGCCTCTTCAGTTTAATGAGGATTTAACATACCCAGTTCACTGATGAGATGTTTAAAAGTCTTTTCATCAAGAGGTTTTGTAAAAACATCAGCTAACTGTTTATCAGTGGGGATGAAATGTATTTCAATATCTCCTTTCATAACATGATCACGAATGAAGTGATACCTGATATCAATATGCTTTGTCTTTGAGTGCATCACTGGGTTATGAGATATAGCAATAGCACTGGTGTTGTCACAAAAGATTGGGGTTCTTGTGAATTTCATGCCATAATCAAGTAACTGGTTTTTGATCCAGAGAATCTGGGCACAGCAACTGGCCGCAGAAATGTATTCTGCCTCAGCAGTAGACATTGAGACTGAAGTCTGCTTCTTACTGGTCCAACTCACCAGTTTTCCCCCTAGGAAATGACATCCACCAGTTGTGGATTTTCTATCAATCTTACAACCTGCATGATCTGAATCTGAATAACCCATTAGATCTAACCCTGAGCCTTTGGGATACCAAAGACCAAGGCTAGGGCACCCTTTCAGGTACCTGAAAATGCGTTTAACAGCATGCAAGTGTGATTCTTTTGGATTTGCCTGAAATCTGGCACATAAACATGTTGCAAACATTATATCTGGTCGACTGGCAGTTAGATACATCAGTGAACCAACCATTCCACGATATTCTTTTTGGTCCACTGGTTTTCCATTTGGGTCAGAGTCCAAATTTAATGGAGCTGAAATAGGTGTGGTTTTTGATGGGATTGAATCAAATTTGTATTTTCTCAACAAATCTCTGACATATTTTTCTTGGTTAATAAAATACCATCCATGGTTTGTTTAATTTGTAAACCTAAGAAAAATGTTAATTCACCCATTAAACTCATCTCATATTCTTGAGACATAATTTTTGAAAACCTTTTACACATTCCATCATCAGTTGACCCAAATATAATATCATCAACATAAATTTGTACCAGCAAGATATCACCTTTTTCTTTCAAGATGAACAAGGTATTATCTATTGCACCTCTTTGAAAACCATTTTTGAGAAGTTGTTTAGTTAGAGTATCATACCAGGCTCTTGGCGCTTGTCGAAGACCATATAAAGCTTTGTTCAGTCTATATACCCAATGTGGATGCTTTTCATTTATGAAGCCTGGAGTCTGCGTAACATACACTTCTTTTTCCAATGTGCCATTCAGAAACGCACTTTTTACATCCATCTGGAAAACCTTGAATTGCAAGTGAGCAGCATAAGCCAGGAAAATTCTGATGGCTTCAAGTCTTGCAACTGGAGCAAAAGTTTCATCGAAATCAACACCTTCTGCTTGACAATAACCCTTGGCAACTAATCTAGCTTTGTTCCTGATAACGTTGCCATCTTCATCCATCTTGTTCCGGTAGACCCACCTCGTTCCAATGGGTTCTCTCTTTAACCCTGGAGGACAAGGAACAAGCTCCCAAACGTTGTTCCTTTCGAACTGGTTGAGTTCTTCTTGCATAGCTTCAACCCAGCTTGGATCTGCCATAGCCTCGTCAATCTTCTTCGGTTCAATCAGTGATAAGAAGGTGACGTTCAAGCATTGATCACTTGTGGCTCTTCTAGTCTGAACCCCACTATCTGGATTGCCAATAATCTGCTCAATGGGATGAGCAGCAGTCCATTTAGTGTATTGACTAGGTTGGTATAATACAACATCAGTGCAAGACACTTGACGATCTCCAACAGATGCAGCAACTGGAGGAGGATCAGTCCAAACTACTTCAACTTCATCATCAGTGTCAACTGAAGAGTTGACATGATTATCTTCAAACAAAGGTATATCTTGAAGAACTGGAGAAGCTTGAACTGGTTCTGATGTTGTTGTGGCACGCACATCAGATCCAATTACCAGTTTTTCAGGTAGGTTAAAACTGATAGAAGGATAAAATGAGGTGTCACACATGTTCTTCTTTTCCATTACTGGTTCCAAGACTTGATGTCTGGAAACATTTTCTGGTGTACTAACTGATTGATGAACCTGATCAGATACACCAAAATCAACTGGGACAACTGAAGATAAATCAAGGGTTGGTCTTTTGTTGATTGCTTCATTTGATTCATCGAACGTGACATGAATTGTCTCATGTACCTTTTGGAGTCTATAATTATAAACTCTATAGGCTTTTCTAATATTTGAATACCCCACAAAGACACCTTCGTCAGCTTTTGCATCAAATTTTCCCAACTGACTGGAATCGTTTAAAATGTAAACTGGACAACCAAATACATGGAAATATCCAATATTTGGTTTACGATTCCTGAGGACTTCATAGGCAGTCTTCCTGTGTCTCTTGACATAAACTGACCGGTTTTGGGTGTGACATGCAGTTGCCACAGCTTCAGCCCAAAAACAGGTGGGAAGACCAGATTCAGATAACATACTTCTGGCAGCTTCAATCAATGTGCGATTCTTCCTTTCAACCACACCATTTTGTTCTGGAGAACGAGCTGACGAAAAGTTTTGAGAAATGCCAGTGTCAGTGCAAAATGTCTCCAATTCTTTATTCATGAATTCTGTACCGTTATCACTTCGCAACTGACACACTTTCTTGGTATACTTGAGCTCAATTCGCTTGATGAGAGAGATAATTTCACCAGATGCATCACTCTTTGATCTGATAAATATCACCCAACAAAATCTGGTGTATTCATCGACCACAACTAAAGTGTATCTCTTACCAGCTTTAGTTTGAACATTCACTGGACCAAAGAGATCCATATGAAGCATGTGAAGAGGTTCAGTGATGCTGAAATTCTGCCTGGTCTTAAAACTGGCTCTTTTCTTTTTGCCCATTTCACACCCTGGACATGGCTTCTCCTTTTTAAAGGAAAACAAGGGTATCCCATCAACTAGTTGCTTTCTTGACAACTTGTTAATATTTTTGAAGTTAAGATGGGATAATCGTTTATGCCACAGCCAGTTGGTGTCCTCATCAGCCTTGACATAGAAACAATGCTCTTTTGGAGCAGGCTCCATGTTCATCATGTACACATTCCCTTTTCTTGGTGCAATCATGACTACCTTCCAATCCTTGTTAAAAACAGTGCCTTGAGCAATATCGAACAGTACCCTATATCCATCATCACAAAGTTGACTGACACTTATCAGGTTATATTTCAAACCATTGACAAATGCAACCTTAGTGAACTGAATCTGCCCATTGTCAACAACACCATATCCCTCAGTTTTCCCACTTCCATCATTACCAAATGTCACCGCTGGTCCATCGCAGACAGTGAATTCTTCCAGCAGGGGCTTACATCCGGTCATAGTCCGGCCAGCTGCGCTGTCCAGATACCAAATATTCTTCTTACGATCGCCCTGCACACCCAAGTAATTGATTAGTTATTTTTGTGAACCCATCTTTTCTTGATGGGTCCACTGGACTTCTTCTGAGAAGTCCCAGGTACTTGACTGGGTGTTGAACTGGATGAGGAAACTGGAGGGTTCTCTCCAGTTTCCGGAGTGAAGACAATTGGTTTTAGTGGAACATTGACCTCCTTTTTCTTTTCAAAGTTTGCTCCTTTCTGAGCAGATTGTTTCATCTTTTGTTTTTGAGAAGGAGTTTTGACATTTTGTTTTACAACTGAAGAGGATGCACCTCCTTCCAAATTCTTAATTCTGGCAGTACAACTTTGTACCTGCCTTGACAAATTTTGGATTTGATTTCCATTTTTACAAAATGTTTTTTTCTTCAGGCTGCTGGCCTTTGGACTTTGGCTCAGCGGGGGTTTTAGTCTTTAGAGTTGAGGACTCACTTGACTTATGAGGTAAAGGATTGTCACCATATTCCTTTTTAACTGGAGCTTTAGCCTTCTTGGCTCCAGTTTTGACCTCAACAGGGTTGGTCTTAGTGGATTCAGATTTGATTGTGCCAGAGGAATCATAAGGTGTTTCAACTTTAACAGATTCTGGCAATTGGTGAATTGTGGGTAAAACAGCTGCCATCTGAAGATCACCAGATTTCCAGGCAGTTTTTTGAGCATCAATGGTTTTAGAAAAAGCGTCATAATTTTTACCAGATGCTTGAACCCAAGAATTAATAACCATATGTTCTTTTTCAAGATCAAATTTCAGTTTTTGGTTATCTCTTACCAATGCCTCGTTTTTCAAATCTGACTCTTTAAGAGCCAACTGGACACTTTGCAAATCATTTACTTGACTTTTCATGTTGTTTAATTCAACCAAAACTGTTTCTAAATATCTTTCACAGTCAGTTCTCATGGTTTCAACAAATAACAAGTCATCATTCAATGATTCAGCAATATCCAGTTTCAGTTCTGAATCAATTTCGATATCATAATCCCTTACCTTCTTTAAAATGATATCAACCCATCTTCCAGATACAACATCATCCTTCACCACTGGTTGTTGACTCTCCAATGCCATGAAACACATATCTCTAATCTCTTCTTCATCATCAGATGAATCATCAGAGAGTTCCCATTTCCCTTCAGTTTGAGCCATCATGCACTTGTTCTTTTCTTTCTCATTATTTTGTTCAAGAGACATGAGAGCAATCTGGGCCTTAAGTTTCTTGTATTTGGCCTTATAATCATCAGTTTTAACAAAGTTTGGGACAATAGGACCAGTTTGGTTGTTCATCTGACTAGATCTGCATTCCTTCATGAAATGGCCTTTCTTACCACATTTATAGCAGGTAAGATTAGCCTTATCCATTGAGATTGAATTGGAAGCATTATTGGACCCATTAAATCGATTAGATTTATGCTTAAACCTATTAAAGGTTTTAGCAATCATGGCAACCAGATCATCATCGTCAGTTTCCTCACAACCATCACTGAGATTAGTGGTTAGGCCAGAGTTCAAAAAGTTGTTTAACATTTCCTTCATAGAATGTGACTGGACATTCTCAGTAGACATTAAAGCAGCACAAGGTTGCCCAGAAAAGTTGGCAGCCTTGGAACTCTGAGCATGGTTTAAAGCATCTTGCTCAGCCAGTAATCTTGCAGCATCATTATCTTCAGTGAATCTGAAGGCTCCATAAAGAGAGGCAAGAGTGTGGCTATGCAAGGTCTTTCCTTGTCTTAAGACAAGAACCATGTGTGCCCATTTGGATGGCAAAACATCACAGAATTTTCAAGAAGAATATCCTTATCCTTCTCCACTCCCAAGCCTCTAAGTTGATTAATTAGCCCAGTAAATCTGGTATAAGTACCAGTTAAACTTTCATGGGAAGAGCAAAGAAGGATTCATACTTCTTGTTGAGAGCAACCTTTCTAGTGACAATTGTGTCATTTCCTCCTTCAAACTGGAGAACTAATTCATCCCACATAGATTTTGCACTAGAAATAGCACAAGGTAGGAATTAGTTCCTCAGGTATAGCAGAAAGAATCATGTTTTTCAATTTGGTATCAAGATCAACCAATCTGCGATCCTCATCTGACCAATGTTCTTCAGATTTCTCCCTGGTGCCTCTTCTCCCAGTGGGATCGAGAAGAGGGCTAACACCACTGGACATGGGAATATATGGTCCATCCTTAAGGATTTTCAACATATACCTCTCTATCCCACCAAAATGCAAGAGCATTCTAGCTTTCCATGTACCAAATGTCTCACCATTCCCATCGAATTTGGGAACAGGAGAGTTGGAGTAATGTACATGAACGTGGTTAGCTCAGGAGTTGGAGGAGGAGGAGGAGGGTTAGTATTTAAAGGAGTAGTAATATTAGGATTAGATTCATTAGGACCAGAACCATTCTCACCTTCAGCAGCCATCGAAGCAGACCTAGGTTATAGAATTGAAACAATTCAACCTGCCTGCTCTGATACCACTTTTAGTCCCAACTATTACTAGATGGGTGCTGAAGACACCTCTATGTCGATGGTGAGTGAACTTTGCAACACGATCAATTAATCTGGATGTGACCAGTTTAGATTGATCGTGTACCAGGTTAACTGGAATTAGGTATTAAGGTGACAGAATATTAATACATGCAATAATATAAATGACGAGTATATATAACTGGTGAGACAATATGTAATTTTCAAGTGTATTTTATTTATTACTTGTTTAAATAAAATACAAGGTTGTTGCGGAACCAAGATAATACAAGAATGTAAATATCCTAACAACCCATGAATTACAATTGATCTAAACTTGGAAATTCTCCTAAACAATCGAAACACTTAGAGTTGTGAAATGTTTCTTTTTGCGATTGAGAGAATATTGCACAAGTTCACCAATATTGCAGAATATATGTATTTGCAAAGTTGTGAAACAGCTTGTGCAAGGACCTCTATTTATAGTCGAAGATTGAGCATGGGGATCTCAACTTCGACATGTACAAATATGGTTGACAGCACACAAAAGTATTGTTTAAAATAACTTGTGTGTGTAAATAAAGTAAGACAAAAGGTTACTTTATTCAACCACTCTACATCTTTGTCTTTATCCAAAGACAATATCATTGTCCGGTTAAAAGGATGTAGAGTAAAAAGGTCCTCCTCGTAATCAGTGTAAGCTTTGTAAGAGCATTACACTGGAGGATTCTCCAGTTGATTGATCTGGTAGATTGTCAACTGGGCTTCGCTGCCATTGCCAATCTCTATCTTCCATTTGTTGTCTTTGACTTCAACTGGAAGGTCTTCAGATTCTAGTCTTCTGATCTCAACTGGAGGAAGTCATCAGTTGCTAAACCTGTACAATGCAACTGGACTTCTAATTTTCGGACAATTCCTCATGCTCTCCAGATGTCACTGGAGAGCTCCAGTTTAGCTTAAACTGGACCTAACAAATA